>NC_044277.2:83774282-84087220 GCF_004027225.2 Strigops habroptila
GTGTTGATGATGAGTCTGTTCTGGGGGTCAGGAGGCTGCTCTGCACTGCGCCAAGTTGGGTTGCAGGAAATAAGCCCACCCATGTGTAGTGTTTTATGAGAGCTCCCGCAGCTCATTTTCCACTTTTCTTCCGCCTGGGAGCAATCCCACCCGCCAGCTCCTGCCATCAGCCAAAGCAAAGGACGTGGGGGGCCTCGAGCTGTGCCAAAATGCCAAGGCTGGCACTCGCAGGGCTGTCGCATGGGAGCAGAGATGGGACAGGGGATGGGACAGCATGGGAGGCTCTCCCCATGCCAGGGGCAGGTGCCAGCAGGAGGGCGGTTGCACCGGGGTGGATTGGAGAGAGAAGTGGGAAGCTGCCTGCGGCCCACGATGTCCTCTGACACCGTAGGACAATATCCAGAGGTTGTGGGGAGAAGGCAGCGATTATGGGCAGATGCAGGGTGAGGGATGGTGCCAGGTAAGGGGAGGGCTGGGACGGGAGGGCACAGCAGGTGGGAGGCAGATGGATGGGTGGCCCTGCCAAGAAGGACCGGGAAAGCCGTCTCCATCGGCAGGAGGAGGGACATGGGCATGGTGACTAAACTTCTTGTAAAAGGGGGTGGAGAAAGGAAAGGGAGGGACAAGAAGAGGGGGGGAAAAAAGCCTGCATGTCAGGGCTGAGGAAATGCTGTGGGAACTGCAGCCAGGAGCTTTTTTTTTAAATCCTTCTTCTTCTCTCTTCTCCCCTCGTGTAGCTGAGAGGAAGGAAAGGAAGAAAGAGAAGTAACTGGCTCAAATGTGCCTTGCTCTGTTGCCGGGGCGCCGGGGCTTGGCTGGAAGGATCTAGTTTCTCTTCTGTGGCAGGAAAAGGAGCCACAGGAGGAGGCAGAGACGGACACCCAGACATGCCCGTCCCGTCAGGCTGCTGGCTCCTTCTCCTGTGCCTCGCTGCTGCTGGCAAGCAGGTAAGGGTGCGCTGCCAGGGTGAGCAGGAGCAGGGGGAGGCGGGTGTCCCATCTCAGCCCACGGAGTTTGTTGCTTCGCCTGTCGCTCGGAAGAGGTGGCAAAGCCGGATCCCTCTGGCACTGCAAGAGCGGTATCAGCACAGCAGCTTCGCCTGGCTGCTTATGCCTTCTGGTTGTTTGGGTTTTGGTTTTGTTTTTCCCCGCAGCTTGGCCGGTCTCACAGCCTTCTCTCCCTTCTCTAAAATGAAAATAGCCCAAACCCAAAGTTCCAAAGGAAGCAGGAGGATCTGCAGGGAAACCAGCTTGTTCCTGCCCAGGGAAGGGTGTGAGAAGCCAGAAAATGTTTGCAGTGAGGTTGTTGAGGGATATAATTTGCACGTAGAGTAAAACTAAGGCAGACTCCACCCTGCCAAACAGATGTATACAAGATAGCGTGAGCGTGCTTGTCCCTTGGACGTGGGATGAGCCCAGCTGCCGCTTCCCAGCATCCCTCGCGCTCTGACCACCCCACCATCCCCAGTGCAGGCACCTCCGGGAGCGGGGATGGTGGGGTGACCCCCCTGGAACACTGAGGCCCAGACTGGCTGTGCGACTCTCCTGGAGGTTCACGTGCCGCTTGGGACAGAGCCGGGGGCCGAGCCCCAGGAGCAGGCCAGCCGCCCCACAGGGGCAGCCCTTTCCTCTCGAGGGGAAAGATGTGAGCAAGGTTTGGCTCTGCGGTTGTTTGCAAACAGAGTGTGCGCGTTTTGCAGCTTTGTGCAGTGCCAGGTGGCTAATGGTCAGCATGTTTTACAGTTGGCATCATTGCTGGTCTTCCCCTGTCTTCAGAAAGACCATTTTCTACAGCCAGCTGCTGCTGAGCCTCGTGAGTGGCACACGTTGGGTTTCCTCCAGTGGTTTAGATTCACAGAATCTTGCTTTGCTTTTTCTAATTGTACATCTTAAAAATGATTCCTCTCCTTTCAGGTTATTTAGACCCTTCCAGACTGGCAGGCTGTTTGCAAATCCTACAGGCACTTTATTTTCTCCATTAATCAATGCTTGGCACCCTCACTGCCATTTGTACGTCTTTCATTTGAATGTCTAGTATTTCTCTGTGTCTCATTAGTCTTCATTAGCTGTGTCATTTTAAGTGCTTCCCTCACTCAGTGCTATAGCTGGACCATGGCCGCGTTCCCTGAGAGCAAGGTGCAGCCTCATGAAAAGAACAAGTTAAGAAAACAAACCAAAACAAAAACCCTCTGGTGTCTACAGCTTACAATTTGATGTCTCACCGCATAGTCCCAAGAGCCCTTTCTCTGGATCCCTAGTCCTAAATATGTTGCCTAAAACCACACAGGCCTTTTTTCCCATCTAAAACATATGTTTAGTCCTGTTCATCCTCGCTCCTTAGGCTTCTCTTCAATTGCTGCTCTCCAGGTGTCCTCCATATGTATGTGAATGAGCCCACACGATTCACAAGTGAAGTTACATCATAGCTTTCAGGTGGTTTGTCCTGTTCCTCAGTATCTGCTCTATCTGTCTCCCTTTTTCTGCCCTGGTGGTGAGGGCTGTGACCAGTGCAGCGTGATGAGCAGACCTCACTGTTCTTCTTACCTTTGCTTCAGGTCACTAACCGTTATATATTTGCTTCCTTATGGAGCCATTTGGGTTTGGGGCAGCTGTTCCCTTTGGAATCTCCTCACTGCCTGGAGCCTACTCAACTCTTGACCAAACCTTGGAAATTCAGATTTCCATCCTATAGCTCCCAGCATGTTTTGGGTACCCTGAGGTAGGATGCAGGAGGAGCTCCTCAATAATTCTCACCTCTCTATTCATAGCCTTTCAGAGGGTGCAAAACAGGGAACTTGTATTTATTTGGGGCCGATGTGTAAAGACTGTCCACTGCATTCAACACGTGCTTAATTCTGAGTCTGTAAGTGGTTGCACAGGGTGCAACTTTCCATAGCCAATGCTTTGGGCAAGTAGCAATACAAAATAGTAGGGGGCTCCAGAAAGGTTGTAGTGTAAATTTACACATGATAAGCTGTACTTTGTCAAAGAACCCATTAATCTGATATTCTGTCTGCAACATGAGCAGAACCTGCAAGTCAAGGCTGTGAAAGCAAGGCAAGCCTGGAGAGATGCTGCTCCCAGTCAGCCTTTCAGGTTCTCTTTTGTTTGGCTGATCTGAACAGTGGTTTCTTATGAGTGCTGTTTTCTGATAGAACACATTGTGAGAATAAGTGTGGCAAGGGTGAAGTTTGTATGATGCGCTTGTGTTAGTTTACAGTCGATAATATGGTGATGTAGTGGCAGGGCAGTGATATTTTCAATGTATTTCCTGCAAAGAATGAGAAACTCTTGGAAATGTAAGTTAATGAGTACTCATAATTCTGCTGAGAATAGGCATGATCATCGTCATCATTTTCACCAAGGAGGAAACAGGAACAGAGAATTCGTGACTTGCTCTGGGTCACGCACCGAGTGTGGAGCGGCTCTGCTGGGCGCAGGGCTCAGCCCTCCTTGTCTTGTGCTTCAGCCGCAAGATGATCTTTCCAAGCGGTTTGACTTGGGCGCCTGTCAGAGGACACGGTGTTTTGCTTCCTGAGGCACCATCTGCTCAGCTTCTTAGTGCAGAACAGTCATATCCCTTTCCTTGCTTAGCACCGGTGAAGAGCATAAATGTTTCTATCAGATGTGAGAGTGTTCATTAGCAAATATGCAATAAACCAGTTACCTGGTTTAATGCCAAGGACTCCTCTTCCCTTGTGTGGCAATGGGATGGGTTCTTCCACTACTCTGTAATATTTACTCTATAGGGCAAGTTGGCTCACTGAAAGCATCTGGAATTGTTTGTAAGATAGAAAGAATTTGGCCAAAATAAAGATTATGTTTAACTTCCTAAAATACGCACTTTTTATGATGGAGGGGGAAAGGAGGGGGAAAGGGCATTAAAAATGTCCATGCTGTGTTATATCATGGGCTCTCCTGGTCCAGTATTCCTGCTCTGATCAAGGCCAAAGGGATTACTCAGTAGAGCAGAACTTCTACAATATCTAATCTAGACTCCTGGGTTTACTCGTTAACAGCATAGGTATCAGAGTTACTGTAATTCAGCCGGTTCACATGTCAAAATGCACTTGTATTTGTATGGTTCCTGCAAGCGAAATGGGGAAGTTTTTCCTTGCTTTGCAGTTTCCCCCAGCACATGTGAAAAATCTCACAGCACCTCAAATAAAAGCAATATAATGCATATAAAACTTAACCAATCCACCGTTTAAGAAACCTCTGCCACTTCTCTTTTCATATTAAGTGTCACCTTACTGATGGAATTTCTTCTTTCCCACAACTGGGACCGAAACAAACCTTCACCACATTTCACAAGTCAGTAGAATTCAAAGCTCATCATCCACCTCGAGGGCACTGACTGACATCATTTATGGCACAGGGCTTTCTTCATACTGTGCCAGAAGGGAAAAAAAGAACAACAAAAAAGCAGGTCAATCAGAGAGATTTGACTGTGGCCCTCGGGATCTGTTTCTACTGCCTGTTGCTGTCATCCCAAGCGCTCTCAAGCTCAGAAAAGTGGGATGTAATCTGACCGCTCTGCCAGAACCAGTGCAGACGGTAAAAGGGATGCGTGCGTAACTACTGCGTAGAAAATCACAAAACCTCAAAGTGGTGCCCTGTGGCATTTGTACTTTAATGCTATTTAGAGGAATCGTACTTGAGTCACTCCGCTACGTTTATCCATCTGTCCCTTGTGGTCGAAAACCCTGCTCTACTAGGTACAAGCGTAGACACAATGAAAGGTAACCCCTGTTGCAAGGCTGTCCTCCTCCCGCTTCTCTCTGTGTGACTGGGTTTCCTGGAGGTGTTTGCAGTGACCAGAGCCAGGAGGGTTCCTGCCACCACATGCTGTGACCACAGAATCCAGACCTCTTTCCATCCTGAGCTGCAAGGGTCTGCTCTGCAGCACGAAGGCTGCTGAACGCTTGGAGGAGGGGATTGCTTTAGGGGCTGGTTTAGCTTACTAGATGCAGGCAGTGGGAGAAGAGGGAAACGCAGATGGCTGGTTCATCACATCCTCAGCTGCAAACGTGCATCTTGCACAGGCTGTCCCCTTCCTTTCCATGGAAACTTAACTTGCCAGGCAGTGCTGACTTCTGCTGCAGCTGCTCACCCTCTGGTTTAAGGTTGGCGTTGCCTGCACAGAAAAGCAGCTGCTCTGAGAATGGGTCATTATTACCGATGGAAAGCACAAAGGCAAATATTTGTATGTTATAAATGCAATATAATAAGTGCTGTTGACCAGGCTGCACTATGGACTTGGGTAGGCCTCAGTCTGTACAACACAATAGCCTGCCTGCAAGAGCTTGCCCCTTTTTATGACTTTGAAAATGGTCCAAAGTTCATGCAGTAGAAGAAAGACTGTTGC
Organism: Strigops habroptila; assembly: GCF_004027225.2. Lineage (NCBI taxonomy): Eukaryota > Metazoa > Chordata > Aves > Psittaciformes > Psittacidae > Strigops > Strigops habroptila. The sequence goes on from NC_044277.2 coordinate 83,779,650, forward strand.
TGGACCTCCACGAGCAGCAACGGCTGGGAGTCGCAGGGTTGGCTGCAGGAGGGAATCCTGCTCTGCAGGCTGTGCTGGCACCCAGGGCAGGCTGCTGTTGTGTCTGCTCTATGGCAGCAGGGTTTGGTGTGATGCTTCAGCTCGGGGCAAATGCAAGTTTCCTGATTCCTTTATGTGTCACCGCAGCATGTGGTCATATTTGTGATGGGATTCCTCAAGAGGGCTCAGCACTGCGCCAGAGGAGCAACGCTAACTTAGGCCTGGTGCTCTGAGACATCCTGGTTTTTGTCCCATTCCTATGCAGCCTCCCCAGCTGCTCTTCACAGTGCTTCCCATGGTTACCTTTTTTGTTTGCCTTTCCAGGGCGTGAGTTATCTGCGCCGAGGGCTTGGCTTTCTTCAGTGTTTGTACAGCACTTAGGATGTCGTGGCTGCAAACAAAGCTAAAGAGTCATTAATCACTACAGGATAGAGCCATGTCCATTTCCCACTGAAGTCACAGAGAGTCTGCCCATGCAGAGCCAGGAAGGGAGTGGATACATCCCCCCAGCCGGCTGCCATTGCCCAGGCTGCAGCATCCAGCCAACCCTCACCCTTATTCTCTGGGTCTCCTTCTGCCTGCAGTGGAGGCACGTTCCCTGCACCGCTTGGCCAAATGTGTTCATGGTGCTTCCCTGCCTCTTCCCTGAAATATTCCCAAAGGAGAGGCTGGAGCAGGGCCTGCGGAGGAGGATTGCAGCTCAGCGGGCAGGCAGAGAGCTGAGCCCCAGAGCCACCTCTCAACTCTGCAGAACCCACTGGCTGCTTCTCCCCTCTTAAAATCCCAATAAAAGAGCCCGGGCAAGGCTGTGCTCAGTAGAAGAGCCAAGCTGGCCGGTTTAATCCACCCTGCAAGAGCCGACGAGCCAAGGAGGGGAAAAAAAAAATGAGGTCATTCACCCCCACCACTTTGTGGCTACTCCAAAAGAAAAAGAAGTATATAGGATCTGTTCAAGAATGACAAAGAACAACATGTGTGACTGCAGATGGGTGCAGAATATATTTAGTCAGTGGTCAAAGTGGAGGGAAAAGAAAAAATCTCGTATGGAAAAAAAAATACTGTGAAGTTTTGTTAGGCAACCCGTTAATCTGGGATACAGATAGAGGAAAATGTGCTACTAGGTTCATAGGAAGTCCTAAAAATTGCTTATGTAGCACGCAAGGGAATCTATTTTGAGTATGTTATTTTGCTACAGCAAATAGCTTTGCCTTATGAGCGTGTTCTTCATCATGTTCTTTCATTGGTCAGGAGCAAGGACGTGTTGATTCCTTGAATTTGCTCTCACAGGAAAAAATATTCTCCCCTGCAATACCACATGTAGTAAACGAGGCTGCTTATGGAAATGAGCCAAAGCCCATCCAAATCAGGGAGGAATAATTCCACTGACTTGACTGGTTCATGGTCAAGAGCTGGTTCCTTGTGGTTGCACCTAAAGAGTAAATGAACCAAGTCCTTTAATAAAGGCAGCAATTCCTTCACAATGGAGAAGGTGCAGATCTGATCATGCAATACTTACTGTAATTCCCGCCAAGGCAGAAGCGTCTGTGGGTTTTACATGTATCCCCATTATACAGCCATTGTCCCAAGTAGGGGCTATGGCCCTACCACTGCTCTTTGTAATTCTACCTGCAGAATATTTGCATTTCTTCCATGTGGAATGCTAAAATCCAAGAGAAGGAAGCCAAAGCAGAGCATCAGGTGGTGAAAGCAGGCTTCCCCTCTTCTGTACAACCTTTCTTACTCTACCTGGCATCTCAGCTAGGATTGCAGTGTCTTGCCTCACAGCATAAGAGATTAATTATGGAATCATAGAATGGTTTGGGTTGGAAGGGACCTAAAAGGTCATCTAGTTGCAACCCCCCTGCCATGGGCAGGGACACCTTCCACTAGACCAGGTTGCTCCAAGCCCTGTCCGACCTGGCCTTGAACACTGCCAGGGATGGGGCAGCCACAGCTTCTCTGGGCAGCCTGTGCCAGGGCCTCAGCACCCTCACAGGGGAGAACTTCTTCCCTACATCTAATCTAAATTTACCCTCTTTCAGCTTAAAGCCATTCGCCATTGTCCGATCCCTACATGGCCTCGTCCCTCTTCGGATTTCTTGTAGGCCCCTTTTAGGTACTGGAAGGCTGCTATAAGGTCTCCCTGGAGCCTTCTCTTCTCCAGGCTGAATAACTCCAACTCTCTCAGCCTGTCTCCATAGGAGAGGTGCTCCAGCCCCCTGATCATCTTTGTAGCCTCCTTGGGACTTGCTCTAACAGCTCTTGTTTTGGGGACCCTGGAGCTGAATGCAGGGCTGCAGGTGGGGTCTCACGAGAGCAGAGTAGAGGGGCAGGATCACCTCCTTCGACCTGCTGGTCACGCTGCTTTTGATGCAGCCGAGGACACGGTTGGCTTTCTGAGCTGCAAGCGCACACTGCCGGCTCATGTTAAGCTTCTCGTCAACCAACACCCCCAAGTCATTCTCCTCAGGGCTGCTCTCAATCCAGCCTCTGCCCAGCCTGTGTTTGTGTTTGGGATTGCCCCAATCTGCACGCAGGCTGGAAGGAAAGGTACATAAACATACAGATTTTTAAGCATAGAAAGTCCCCATTGAACTTCTAATCTGACATCCAGAAATAGCCCAGCCCAAGAAGTTTCTCATGGTCATTTATTCATTAAGACTCAACTTCAGTTGATGAAGCATAGAAAAATAATCTGCTGAACTAATGTGCTGAGCACTGCTGTTGCACCTGTTTAATCAAGGAGAGATTTGCCTTTGCAGGCCTTTTCGCAAGCATATCTGGGTATTAGCTTTGGTAATGTCATTATTCTGCTGGTTTTATTTCTGTTTGTTACGGACCGTTGTCTTGCTGCCAGGCCTTTTTGTTAAATGTTTTGGTTTGGTTAGCCTTTGGGTTTGTGCTCTCTGATTCATCTTTAAAGTATTCTACCTAGTGGCTGTTAGTCTTTGAATTGCTGTGGCAGTGAGGACGTGTAGGGTTAAAGCATGAGGTTTTGCACCAGAGCACAAACATGCACTTGCTACCGACCACCCAGCTGATGAAAATGTTAGGTGTACCCTTCTGGCCATTGTATGAAGAAGACTTTGTCTCCGAATGATGAATGCTGTGCACGTGATAATGAGTTTTCAGCCCGGAGAAGAAAGCTGGCTCATTCATTCACAGGTTCAGTCAGCAGCCATTTCAGCCTTGCCATCTATCACCTCTGTCATCTCCCATCTGATATACCTGAGGTTCCTGTTTGCGTTACCCGCACCGGGCCGCTGTAAAGAGTGGTCAGTGCGGCACTTCTCCTTCACGTAGTCTGCCAGCTAGAAATAACTCTGGTGGGTTTAAGATTGATGAATGGTCCTTCCCGCTGGCGGAGCAGCACCTGTGCTCAGGTGTTTGCTTTTTGTTGTGCACTAAAACAGGGGGGCAAGGGGAACAGTCAGGATAGGGCTTTTACCACCATTTGCCTGCTTCCTGGCTGCAAGTTACTGTTTTCTCTTGACCTCTTTTATTACCGGTTTTATCCCTCCTGTTCTTTCTGGCCTCTTTAGGTATTCAGGCTCTAGCAGGGTTTCAAGGACCTATTTTTAAGAGTGAAATAATATTTAGGTTTTACCTGTTGCCATTTCCCGGCTATATTTTACCACGTGGTGGTATTTCTGTGATGTGGTTTACTGGTCACTGGAAAGTTGACATCACCAAAGGCATTTCATTCACAATCTAAGATTTTTGTGATGAATTACAGACCTGCAAGCAAATAACTGGAATTGCAAAGCTGCGACGTGTGTGCTGCTTTGATCCATTTTTTATTGACAGTGGAGACTGTCTATGAAGGAACTGTTGCATTCAGCGTCCATGTGATTATGATTAAGTCTTTAACATAAGACTCCTCTTTCCCCTTATAAACTCACAACTGTAAAAATTTCCAGCATCATTCACTGTGCGTGTTTCTGTTATGCACCTCAGCAGAGTGCCAGGGAGCACCAGCCACGGAGCAGCACCCATCGAAAGCCAGATTCTAGTTTTATTCTTAAATAATTTTTTAGGAAAACCTCTGAAATTGGTTACAAGCTGCAGAAATCTGGGGTTTGCTTAGCGATACTGAGGACCCAAATCAGGTAGGAAGCTGGAAGGCTGTGGGCACACAATCACTACCTGCGTTTCGCGTATTTGAAGCAGAAAAAGCAGCAAACTGCAGAGGCCATCCTAGCTGGACACCAGGGTGCTGTGCTTGCAGGGCTGCTTTGGATCAAGAAATGTTGGTCAAAGCTCAGTCCCCTTGACGAAGGCAAATAAAGCCCTAAATCCACAGAAATATTATAGTTCTACAGCAGGCAAGTCTAAGGACCTCAAAAGCAAGTGGTTTGGATAAAATCAGGCTCCGAATTATGAAGTGTTGTGTAAGGCAGGACAGACTGTTGTTGTTTCTCCCATAGGTACTTTGGTTCTAGAATACTAAATGGAGAAAAAAAAAGTGCTTTGCCGAGTGGAATGATGACAGATGACTTGAATACTGTCCAGAAACAACTACACTGATCAGGAAGGTGTCATCTCAAGATAGTTACCCCTTGACGTGTCTCTCTACATCTCAGGTTTTTTGCAAAACTAAGATTATCACTAATGAGCAATCCTCATTGAAGCCTCAGGGTCTTGTTCAGAAGTGACATGGGAAAAAAACTGTGGAAACCCCCGAGCTTGTTCTTCCAGATTTTTTCTTTTAAAGGAAAGAGGCCCGTGCAACTCTATCTTCTCTGAAATGTCTGTCTGGACGTTCATCTGAGCGAGAAAGTAATTTTAGCATCCATGACACACAGCTTCTGCAGCCATCTGATTGCTCAACGGCACAAAGAATAAATATTTCCTTAAGCCTGAGGACAGGAATCGGAACGCTGCTGGTTCCCCCTTCAGAAGCACCTGTGTGTGTGTTTTTTCAAGGCCTGAGTAACACAGTGGAGCTTTGTAGCTCTGAGTCATCGCAGCTCTCCAACCCTACAAGCACAAGCACACTCTCGCTTAGCGTCCTTTTTAACAAATAGGCAAATAAAAACCAACGAAGGGCTGAAAGTCTGCCTGCAGCTTGACGCCAAAACACTGTCCTCCCGCAAACCTTGACATGAGCATGCCTGCTTTCCCAAAGAAGTCAGTGGTGCTACTTATGTGCTTAAAGGCTGAGCAGGTACTGGCATGCTTTACCAAACTGGATCGACAAGGCCTGGAGGAGGTTTGTCTTTTTTTGCCTTCGATTCTTCCCCTGTCAGATATACTCGTTCTGAGGTAATGTTAATCAAGCGGGAAAGCTGACTGGTTTTAGGAACTGGTGTAAATCTGTGTGCTTTGCACACTTATAAAGTGACAAATTAAATTTACATAGGATACCTAGAGCTCTTTGAAGCACTCATTTGCACATGGTGATGGGATTTAATGGGCAGCTTCATCAATAGCAAGACAGTTGAAGGAACAACCAGGTTGGGTGTTGTCTTACCACTTCAGAGGAGGTTGACGCCACCTCATTCATCGAGGCCCCTTCTCTCTATATGTAAGAGCTCACTATTGTCCAAATCACTCTGACGCACAGGCCAGCACCCGATGAGAGGAAGGATGTTCCAGGGGTTATGAGGCAAACTCGAGACTTGGGAGACTTGGTTTGGTTTCCTGTCACCTCCGTGAAGCTAGCTGGCCTCTGGGTGCAAGTTCCTCATCTGCAAAATGAATTACACTTCCCCGTCTCAGAAGGACACTGTGGCGGGAATGGTGATGGTGAAGCATCAGGTCAGCGTGCTGCCCGCAGCACCAGTACATCTTAGCTGCCAAGGGAAGCCAATGTACAGTTTGACAATGGGACATGCACGGTCCCCTGGTAGAGGGGTAGACAAGGGACAACCCAGTTTCAATGGGGCTGTGTTAGCAAAAGGGCCCAAGTTCAGCTCCCACCCTAAGAAAATTGCAGGTTGCTTTTGTTTCCCTTCCTGTCCTCTCTCCCCCTCCAGCCTGCATGTTTGGCAGGTCCAGCCAGTCCATACCAGTCCAAAATCCCTTGCCTTTGGGAGGAGGCTGTGCTCACGTCAGGGTTAGCACATGGATGCTGAGAGCCTTGTCTTTACAGTGCTGAGCATAAATCAAAGGAGGGAGTATTGTAGCTCTGTGAATGCATTGGCTTGTGTGAAAAGGGGAAGGACACAGTCGCAGAAGAGACTACTTGTTGACATAGAAGGTAGATTTACACAGCTGCAGCTGTGAGTTATACCATAACGATAGCCTTTTTTATACGGTAAAGCACAGAGGTATGAGATGATTTCCAAAAGGTGGCTGAGCAATTCCCTTGCTCCTCTAGCCTTGGCACCAGGGAATTGCTGCTTCTCCTCAGGCTGAGCTGTGGTTCTCAGAAATTATTCCAGAACTTTTAGCTGAATGCTCTTTATTTGCATATCCTTCCTTAAAAAGGATGACTTTGCCCTTGTTTGACACTTCAGTAATTTTTTGAGTCTTTTTTTCTGAAGAGGAACTGTCAAACTGGGGCAAACAAGGAAGGAGAGGACATTCTGTGACAAAAAGTAGGTGACCGGACCTGTTGTTGGTCTCATCACTTTTGTTGCCTTTTCAGACGGCTGGGAATAGGGAATCAGTTGCTCAAGACCTTCTCTCTGCTGCTCAGTCCCTCAGCGTTGCCTCAACCCTGTGCTGGCCAGCTTAGTGCTTTAGCAGACACCGCCTGAAGTGTGCTACAGAAACCAAGCTCCTTCGATGACAGGAGTGTTTTCAGCGGTTCCCCTGGGACACTGAGCGGTGTCACTGTTCCACTGCCAGGCTGGCTGGGCTTTCCATTTCCTAGATCACCTCCTGCCTTGCCAGCACTGATCATTATCCTGTGCCCCTCCTGGGAGGTGCTGCACAAACACGAAACTCAGTGTTTGTTCCAAAAAACGTATAACCTGATCACGAGATGGGTACTGCTAATGAATGCAAAGAGACAAGGAAACGGTGAGACCACATAAGGTTTCTTATAAGACTAGGCTTTTAATTCGACCTGGGATTGTTGTAATAATCAAAAAATGGCTGTAAGTTGTTCATAAGCTGCAAAAATATAGAAGCTCAAGATCTCTGACTTGAGGTACTTATTCTGTTCCAGACACAGCTAGTGCAGTTTTGATAAGAACAAGTCATGCACCAATCCATGGCTCAAACTCCAAGCCAAAACGTTGTGCTTTAAAGAAAAAGGTCAACCTTTTTGGTCATCTGTAAGTTATAAGACCCTTCCCAGCATTAGAAGAGGACAAGACACTTAGGGAAAAAGGTTTTCTATTTAAAGAGATTGCTATTGCTGAAACTAGAAAGGGAGAAGAAGGGAAGCAAAGACTTCGTAGAAATGGGGAGAAAGCTTCCTTTAGCCAGCAGCAGCTTTATCGCAGCTTTCTCCAAGTAAATGAGATTTTAACAACTGTATCTAGCAATGAAGGACTCCTTGCTATGGGCCAGATTTTGAATCATCTTATCTATTGCAAGATCGACAACTGTTTGCAAGGTGTTGAGTTTGCCTGAAAGGTTGCTAATGGGACACTCCTGGGCAGCTGAAGCAGGGTCAGTGAGGGGCTGGGCATGGCTGGCCAGGATCCCCAGCACAAGCCATGCCCCAAAGCCTGGCCAAGGGATCTGAGTGTGCTGGGCTGTGTGTAGGACCATTGCACATATGGGCAGCCAGGAGCAGGGAGGGCATGCAGAGGCCCATAAGAGCTAGAAGCAACACTGCTACCTGCTTTGCAGGTGCTCTCCCGTGTAACAGTTTCAGGTGTTTGGGGCTGGTTTGGTTTTGGGTTTTGAGACGCAAAAAGCTGTTGGCTTAATTGTATCACCTGTCTGGATGGCTGCCTCAGTTCCATGAGGCCACCTCTGCAGGACACAGTGGGAGCCATAAAACGCTTCAGAGCTAAAGCCCAGTATTTTCTGGAGCTAGGCAGGGGTGTTGTGTATCCCAGTGGGAAGCTGGGAACTTCTCCTTTTCCAGCAGTATAAATCATTCACCTTATTTGTTTGCTGAATGCTACACCTTAAAACTGTCAGTTCCCAGGTCTTGGCGTGAGGTCATATCTGGGGAAGAGCCTACAGAAGTATCCCTGTGCCAGTTTTTTTTCTTTACAATTGTTTCAAAGTCATAGATTTCAAATAATAGAGTACTGTCAGAAAAGGTTATATAGCAGGCCAAAAGTTCATGACAAATTGCAAGATTGTGTTATTTATTTACCACCTGGCTGTATTACAAGTGCCTGTGTGTACAGCATCAAGTACATATTCTTAGCATGTCTACAAAGCGCCCTTGAAGTCATAAATGTTGGGTAATTTTTACTGCTTAGCTATCCAAGATGCTATACAGAAGGAATGTTTTCCTCTTCTCTGCCAGTACTGTGACTAGTTAGGTCTGAAGCTGTTCAGGTATATTGGTTCTCATGTCCTCTCTCTCCTTCCTCACTCCAGCTGTCACTACAAATTACTCCGCTGTGTGAAAGTGAACAACACTATGAATACTCTGGACGGTGCTGCACAAAATGTGAGCCAGGTACGTGAGCGCTGGGCTGTACCAGCTTCAGAACTGAAAAGTTCATTAGAAACAGCTCTGTGAGTCAGTAAGGCAGCTTGGTCTTGTGACTCTGCTAATCTATTGGCACATACTCTTGCAGGTACATGATTTTGGGCTCACAAGTGCCTTCTGGTGCAGGAGTGGTCCTGCTGAGCTCAGCAAAAGCCGCAGCAGCTATTTTGTTGGGGTAGCATTTAACCACTGTGGGAGGCAGAAAGCAGCTTGATTCTTGTGCACATAGATAGGGCTGCTCCCGGGCCATAAGCTTTGTGGATGTTTCAGTGCCCCACTAAATGGAGGCCAGACTGAGAAACTGAAAAGGTGGCAGGAAGAAATGATTGTCCACAGCAGTGTTCGCCCAACCTGCTATTTTCCCGGAGCTCCTTAGACAGCTGGTGTGCAACTTGCAAATTACCTACTTGTCCTTCTGTCATTCACAGGAAAGTATATGTCTGCTAGATGCACTGCTACTTCTGATACTGTGTGCCAGCCGTGTGGCCCAAACGAGTACATGGATGTCTGGAATGAAGAAGATAAATGCTTACTACATAAAATATGTGATCAAGGTGAGCTGTTCATACTGAAGAACCTTTCAATCCAAATTAATGAAGCACAAATACAGGAAAGTGGATCTAGGGAAGTTGCTTTGTTCAGGTACCCGGCACTGGAGACTGGGTTTAGAGAAGAGCCTGATGGAGAGGGAGGTCCCCAGACAGCAGAGCTGCTGTGCTGAGCACCACGACCGTAGTCTCCATGCTGCTGATAATTGTTATCTTCAGTGGGGCCACTCACCTCCTGAGAATTGATGTTAAAGGTTGTCCTTTTGCCCAGCATACCGTGCATTCACTTCCCCTAATGCATCTATCTCACCATTGCAAAAGCTCTGTTTATTTCCTACAGCAGCAACAAGGAAAATAAGTATTGTTCAGGAGTGCAATCAGTGAAGAGCCCCCTGTGCTGATCAAGGGTCTCCCATGCTTCTTCAAAGATAACATTTACTCTAACATGAGTGGGTTTGCATCTGGCATTCAGGCAAAGCAAATGGATAGAACAGGAGGTTCGTAAACTTGACGTTTATTACCAGAGACATTTTTACTCCAATCTGCTTTCTCTTTCAGGGAAAGCTTTGAGAGAAGTGAACCCAGGGAACAGCACGTTCCAGAGGCAGTGTGCTTGTACGATGGGCTACCACTGGAATGAAGACTGCGACTGCTGTCTGCGAAATACTATATGTGCTCCAGGATTTGGAGTCGAGCATCCTGGTAAGATACAGAAAGGGGACATACAGAGTGAAATGTCCAACCCTGGCCTACAAGATAAGGCCAGTATTACATGGATTGTGATGTTAGAGAGAATACTCTGGACTCTAAGATGACTGTCAACAGAAGATGCATATCTGAGTTATCATCATTACCGCATATAATCCTCCTGGACTATTTGCATTTTAAAGGCTTCTACCTCTGTAGTTAAAGCAGTATCTTGGATCAAGTGACTTTTGCAAGATACCACGTGGACCTGGCACTAGTTGCAAGGTGTTCAGTGTATTTCTAATGTTTGCTGAGGTGTCTGGCTGGGAGTCACTAGGTCATGCATTGCTCCAGAGTTCAGAGCAGCAGTCTGTTCAGAGAAGCAACACTCAGGTTGGATTTGAAGTCAGGTATTGTCCAATGACTTTGCTTTGCTATTTTATAATGTTATAAGCAAGCTAAAAGTTGTAATGAACTCTGGGAACAGCTGTGCCAAGCATGTGAGGAACCCCAAAAAAGCAGCATATAATAGAGTAATGGAGGATGAAATGCTGCACAGGCTGCAGCGCAGTGGTGCTGTTTTTTCTCCAGTCTAGCAAGTCCTGATACAGCATTTTGTTTACCGTGGCTTCACAGAAGTGACAATACCAGTTAGTGTCACTGTCTGTGGCATAGCATTGACATGAGGAAGTTAATGGAAGGGGAAGGATATAATAGCTGTGTTATTTTACAACAACTACAAATGGCTCCTCGTCATTTCTCATTTTGATCATGTAGAGAAGTGCTCAGGTGACACTAGCATATTTTTTTCTGCTTACATGTGACTGTCATTGCTGTTCCAATGTAATCTAAGATCCTTCTCTTGTCAGGGAAGCTTTCGGGGGGGGCTGGCGGGGTGAAGCAGGAGGATGGGGAGCATAGTCACCTTCTCCTCACTTGAAAGGAAACTCAGCTATGAAGTTTTTCTTTCTTTACTACACACAGTGCAACAAGACCAGGACACAATGTGTATACCATGTCCCAGAGGTTACTTCTCAAAGGTCGCTTCATCTACTGATCAGTGTAAATCCTGGACCAAGTAAGTCCCTGTATCTTGTAAGAGGACCACAACAGCCAGGAGGCTGGGAGAAGCTTGGGTAAAAGCATTTTTCAGTGGGGCGTTTCAGGCCGTCTGCAGAGCACACAGAGCATCTCTGTTGGCTTTGCAGCAATAAAGGCATTCTCACACTGAAGCTTGAGTTCTCTCTCTCTTGGAGCAAGAGAGAGCAGTAACAACAGAACTGCTGAGCTGACACAGCTGAAAATAAAGATGGTATCTGAGGTTCTTACGGGGGAAAAATGCAGGAGAAATGTTGTATGTTACAACAGAAAGTGCTACTCTGCATAAATGTAGGAGCCACGACAAGCTTCCTCTTTGAGAACCTAGGCTCTTTGTCTTTCTTTTTCAGCTGTACAGCTCTAGGAATGGCAGAAGTGGTGCCTGGGACTGAGAAGTCAGATGCAGTTTGTGCAGAACGGACGATGCCCGAGCCATCAGAAGATGGTACGTGTCCTCGTACAGGTTACCTGTTAGAAAGTAGCAGGGAGGAGGAGGGATGTGTTTACTAGCGGTTTTGGCTGGCTTAACTCCGTTCCCATTGTGGGTGACTCTAGGGGGAGCTGCTGTAGACCAAGACCGTGCTCTTGGAAAATCCCACTTTTAAAGGTTGCTTTAAGCCTGGTGGCTCTAGGGCCCATGTCTACTACTAAGCAGAGCTTTTCACCTCCTGCTGAAACTGCATGGCAAGCAGCATTGCTGTTATACCCATGACCTCCGTCATATTTACAGCCCTCTCGTTTTTTCAGCCTGCTGAATTCCATACAGTCATACCTGTATAAAGGCTAGCAGCTATTCTCCATGCTTATTTTATAGCAAAGGATACAGTCTCAGCTGAATGAATGTAGCTCTCCCTTCTTGCCTACTGCTCATTTACTTCTCCAGTGTGGATATGGTGCCTGGGAAGCCGCTTGCCTGGCATGCAGTGATCCGTCATAACCTGAGATAAAGGGCAAATTTTGCCAGCTGAATTGTATAGTCTCCATGAGATGTATGTCCTCCATCCCCTGAGGGGAGAAAGCACAGCCCATGAGCTGTTGGCTGCTTGCAAGAGGACTTCCAGAGGAACATCACTGGATCACACTTCTCTGAGACACCATGACTCTGTTTTTTTATAAAGGTGGCTCTTCTCTTCTTTATAGAGATGGTACCTTCAGTAAGGATGCTTGTCACAGAATTGCATGAGTGCTAAAGCTGATGTTTTTATTACAGAAACTGAAAATCAGATAGGAAGAAAAAGCCCTCTCCTGTGAAATAAGCAAGGTTTGTCGTACAGCTGAGTACAAGCTGTGTGTTGATGGCACTATCTTTTTTACATCCTGCAGGAACAAACCGGATCTTATATGTGTTGATTGTCATCTCATTTCTTGTGGCACTAATTGGCATTGTCATCTTCATCGTATACTACAAAAATAAGGGGAAAAAGCTGACAGGTACGTGTAGCTAATGATATTCATGCATGTGACAACTGCATGGTTCTCTGTGAACTCTGATTTCATGGATAACCACCAGAGGAGTTATTTTGGAAGTTCTGTGCTATCCATATATCCCATATATATGGGATATCCCATATCCCGTATGTATATGCTTTAACTAGCACAAAGCCTGGCTTCAAATTCCTTTCCTCTAGGCAGGCAGTGTATTACACTTCTGTATGATGTGTATTGCTTAGTATCCTCCTGCAGCCCTGGGGTGACCGCCCTTGGGGCAGACACAACCACTGTGTGGATGGAGAAGGGCTGGTGCTGGGGGCTTTTATAGCAGCACGGCTGCTCTGCACCACGTGGCACAGAAGAGCCCTTGGCCAAAGGGAAGCAGGCACAGACACAGAGGGCTTTCACCACCTCCTGTCTCCTTCTTCCCACTCTCCCTCCTCCCCTGAAATCTACATCTGGACAGGTTAAAATATGGATTTCAAGACCAAGGCCTGTTGTGTATTTGGAAACATGAGGGAGGCAATGTTTTTAGCTGAGGTTCTGATAGGGTATGGAAGAAATACTAGAAGGAAATAGAATAAACAGTAAAAATAGAAAATCAGAAAAATTTCATCAAAGGCATACTGGATGACACTGGGGTACTCCTCAATAGATTATTAACTCAGTGGAAATACCTTTGAGAGTTACTCAACTCTGTGTTAAGCCCTGAATCTCCCTAGTTAAGGACATACCCGTATTGTTCTCTTCACATTTTCTTTTCTCCTCCTAAACATGGAATGCTTTTCCTTGTGTAGTTTTCCCATCATCTCCTTTCCCAAGCCCTAGCAATGTATGAAATGTTTTGGGAACAGTGGAAGGGAAGACAGCAACCCTCTCTTGTAAAGTATATTTCAGCCTGTGTTTTAGAAATAGGGTGCCTCTGCCACACTAAACATGGGTTGTGCTAAATCTGGAATTCCTGGGATGGGCTGGAGGAAATGGTGACTCTTCATGCAAACCAAATATGATGCAAAGCAGGTTAGGGGGGAGTGCTTTTTATTTGACATTTCTATTGCCCTGCTGCTCTGCAGTGAGAGTCCTTCATTGCCTTTGGGTGGTCAGTTCTGCTAACCAGAGCCCAAGAGGCTTGTAGGCTCAGGAAGAAGCTCTGCCTGCTTGAAGAGACAGGAAACTGATGGTAAACGTGCAGGCTCAACATCAGAGGAACAGAGTCATTGCTGGGAACTGGCAGTGGCTACATAGCTGATCTATCTTCAGACATACAAACCCAGCAAGCATACATGAGACCCAAGCCCTACAAAATCTTCTGAAAGTATAAACATAAAACAAGAAGAATTGATAACTCTATTAAGTGGCAGCCTTTACCATAAAGTGTGTTGAACTTAAAACTTTTCCTTGGGAGATACTCCAATTAAATGAATTTCCTCATTAAGTACACCCTGATTAAGTGGAATAGACTGCATTTGAGCCTGCCATCCTGTGGTTTCAGTGGCTTACCCTCTTCTCCCCAGGCTCCTCACTCCTGTCTGAGAATGGCCTTTTGGCCATCCATGTGACTTCTCTTGAAATAGACCATACGGCTGCAAGCGGGTCGGTATTGGGCCAGTCATAGCTTGGTGTGACATATGACCAGGAAAGAAACCCCATTTGATGTGGAACACAGTTTAACTGTGGTCTATTTTAGGAGCTTGGAAACATTTGTTCCACAGAAATATATCCCTGTTCCAGTTACAATGAATCCTCAGCTAGACCAATGCTGGGACACTTGAACAGTCAGTAAAAACAGTCTCGCTGGTTTTTATTTAATATGATATTGTGGATTGTGCATGACTGTGGCTGTTTAGGTTTGTGGCTAACTGCAGTGCCTGCTCTATGTAACAGCTACTCTTCTTGTTTTCCCTACAGCAGATCTACAGAATTGGGCTAACGAAGTGTGCAGCCAAATAAAAGGCACAAAGGTAAAGTCAAAGCCACTAGCATTTTCTCTTTGGTTTATGTTTTTCTTGCGGAATTCCTGACACCCCTTCTGAAGCAGACTCCACGTTAACATTTGGCTAGAAAACAAGTTTTGAATTCCTCCTTTGGCTTTTTCAGTCTGGTTTTCTGTAAATGTGAGGCATATGAAATCACTATTCTCAAATAGCTTCTGAACCTGTTCTCTTGTTTCAGCCAGTTTTAACAGTTGTAGAAATCTCTGTGATGGTTAAATATTTATGAGGAGAAAGTTAAGCCCACCAGTTGCTGAACACCTGAGACTGTGTAGCAGACAGCCTTTCTAAATCCTAAGAGCAGGAAGAGCCTCAGCTGAGTTTGCACCTTTTTACATACCAGAGCGCCCGCAGGGGAGAAACCTGGACTTGGGGCAATGGCAAGAATGCCAGACATGCAAGGCAGTAAGCACAAGAGCCATCAGCTAAAGAAACTGGCTGTGAGACACCTTAATTCTAGTGCTCGCAGAAATCCTTCTTGTCCATTCACATGTCAAAAAAGTACGAGATTTTGCTCTGGAAGAGCAACAGATCCCATGCTTGAAACACTCAGATGGGGACACAGGTTCAAATTCATGTGCACTGCCTGCTTCACACCGTGCACATGGACTGAGGTGTCCAGGTGCATGCTCTCCTCGCCACTCCATCTAGGAGCTCTGTCTGGTTTAGTTTGAGTCTAGCTGTTGAAAGACTCAAATTCCATTATTAAAAACCCCCCATATCAAACAAACCCACCTTTCTGAGCAGGAAGTTCCTCTTTTGTCTCATAGTTGTTCGTGCAACCTCCTGCCTTGGCAGCTGCTCAGATCCTCTGGGACAAAGGAGTGAATCAACAGCAATTAGTAGCTGGCAGCATTTACACTTTCTCTTTTATCCTGGAAGATCTGAACAGACACTACAGATGAGAGGTATCAGTTTCCAAGTAACAGTTTTTACAGCACAACTTGCATGAACTGAAGGGAACCCTTGAAGTATTTCCCAACCTTTTTTTTTTTTTTTGGAGCTGTAACCAAAAATATAGCTTTACTTTGACAAGTAGTGGCAACATGACTGGCATCGTGGGCCTTTGCATTTGTCGTCCTAACACTTTCTAGGTTCAAGGAACATTGCCCGCGTGACTTCTTTTCTTCTAGCTTGTCTCGGTCCCTCCGAATCAACCCAGTTTCTTTCTTCCATCATTACTGATAATAAAGATTCTATTCCCAGTAAGGCCCTCACAGATCAACAGCCTTCCAAACACATAGGGGGTTTCCAAACCCTTATAAGCTGTTAGGTAAGTCTTACTGATGGTCCATAAGGAACAACAGAATGAAGTGACTCTTCTGGATTCATTAACTCCTAAGTGCCTTCTTAAGAACGAGGAATAATCATCTCCTAAAATTAAACGTTATTGCCCCTGAGGCCTCCAGATTTTTTTCTGAACACCCGCTGAGCCCAGCGTCACTGGTCACAGTTTCACAGCAGAATGGAATTACACCTCAAGACTCAAATATACTGGTGTTCCTCAACTTCAGCAGCTCCACACCGAGAAGGAACTGAGATCTGCCTTTTCCTTTGTCTAGAAAAATAATCTTCTGCTGATCTATTTATTAAACATGTTTTTCTTTTTAACTTCTTTCAGGAGCCCCCCAGAGATACATCTGTTACCATGAACATCATGAATGTTGTTGTCCCCCAGACCTATGAAGGCATGTGCCCCCTGGGCCCCACTGGCTCTCCTGCCCCTGGAAACTCATGCTGCACCAGTGGACAAGCTCCTTGCAGGAATGGGAGCCCCAGCACAGCACCCTGTGAGGCGGGAGGGAGCCTCCAAGAGTTTTCTGTGGTAACTGAGACTGATGATGACCATTTCCCACCAGTTCCCACAGAAGATGAATACACGGATAAGGATCTCAATACCGCTGATTATTTACCCTTACTGAGCCGGACTGCCAGTAAAACCGTGTCGTCATTTTCAGAACCGATGGAGGCAGGGGAGAATGACAGCTTAAATCAGTACTTTTCAGGGATTGGGAGCACAGAGGATATATCAGTCTCTCAAGGCTTTCACCCTTTCACAGATGGGGCACACACTGCCACGGACAAACTTCTTCAGAAATCTTGCCAACATGCCCACAGTTGCCTGAAGGAAACGGGCAACAAAGACACAGATCGTTGTGCAACAAACTCTGACTCAGAGAAGATCTGTGTGAGGTGTGGCATTTCGTACAGGGAATCTCCCAGAAAGTGGAGAAAACCCTCCTGTACTGCAGCTGACAGTGCCTCCACCTCCCCAGAAACTGGATCCTATGCACAGTGCACCTGTGGCTTGAATTTTCTCTCTGCTGGTCAGAGCACGCTAGCAAGTGATGGTGGTATGGAAGATGCATCTTCAGATAGTACCAACATGAAGTACCAGAACACAAGCAGAAGCACTTCAGGGACAAACAGAAACACTTCAGGGACAAACAGCAGCACTTCAGACCTCCCTCCAGCTTCTGGTAAGGCCATTAGGCTTGACCCGTACACAGTCATATAGGATTATTCTCTCCGCTAGCTCAGTATTAGTCTGATTTAGGAAAAGGGGGAAAGAATGAAATTATGACTTTTCACTTAATTGCCCTGAAGTTAATCTGAAAAAAACCCCAAACTAAACCCTGAAATAGTAAGGCCAATTGGTTTGTAATGATTTCTGCAATAAGTACGAGCACTGTGAAGGACCATTGTCCTGCCCTGATCTAACCAGCAATGCAGAGCCCATCTTCTGGCTGTCGCTGCAAAGGCCGGGCAATTTTGTTACTGAAGTAGTTTGGTGATAGCAGATGTGTGTATTGGCGAAAACTGAGAAGGAGGAGAGTATAGGAACCTAGAGACTGAGTCAAGAAAGAATGCATAACACTCAGAAGGGTGATTTTTCCATTCAACAGTCTGCATGCACATTTTTGCCGTTAGGTTTAAGTCCAGTTACATTTATATGGTGGTCAGTGAAATTCCAGCTGGAGCTGCTAATATGGTGGCCACAACTGGGTCTAAAGGATTATGTTCAATTTTGTGCTTTTAGCTCTCTCTCTGGTTTAATTTGCAATGATATAAGCATTCACCTAAAAATAATTTCATACAAACATTGTTTCTGCATGCTCTGTCCCCTAAACAACACTGAAACACTGTTGCCAATTTAATAATTGATTAAATACATCAAAATTGTCATATGAAAGCAGGGGAAAAAAAATCACTGAAGCAAAACTGGTGGAAGGGAAGTTATGAGCCTTTTCAGGATGAAACCTTCCTCCCTCAGACTTTTTTTCAGTATAGAAGTCTGCAATCTGCCTGTCATGTGTTACTAGTCACTTCAGATTATAATCTCTTAAAGTCCAATGCTTTATTTGTATTTGTGTCGATGCACTGCCAAGCATAATGAGACCTTATTTTTGACTGGGACATCTAAGTATTACTGTAATACACATAGCAGTTGTAAGCAGTTGCTCTTCTTTAAAACCATGTTATGCTTTAAAGTTTCTTACGGAGACATTCTTGTCAGTCTGCCAAAGCCCCAGAGCAGCACTTCGGAAGGCCCTTCCTCTCTTAACACGCATGCCATGTGGGAATCTGAAAGTGCGTGTCTCAATCTTTCTGAGAGCAGATACTCTTTCTGCCGTTTCAGTTTCCTGAAATCCTGACAGAGTTTCACAAAATTCAGCAGTGGTAAAGAGAACAGATTATCTTTTGTTGTTGTTGTCGTAAGGTGACTCTGAGGTACAACTGTCAATAAGCCAAGTCATATTTAGCACTGCAGAAGTACTGCTTTTGTTTCTAAATCTGACAGGAAGAGGAAGAAAAAAATATTAAGGAAGAATAGGGCAAACAGGGGAGCTTGGATTTAAGCAATGTGCTAGAAAGTGCCATCTTGGATCTGCAGCGTAATTCTTTATATGGGATTTTAATTGTGTCTGTGCCTTCAGGTACGTATATGCTACAGTGCCATCTGGTGAAACCTGAGCACAGATGCTGTCTTCCTAATGTGCCATTTTTTAGGCACGATTGCTGGAAGGTACTGACCAAGCTGTGGGCAGCGTGAGAGTGTGGGTTAGTCAATCTGCAGGTCATGTGGCTTGCTGGCAGAGGCATTTTTCTGTACACACAACAGCCGTGCCCTGCTGGCAGCGCCTGGTTGCACAAGGAGTGGGATAGGGCTTAGCCATAGGTTCCACACTGAAGCACGCTGGGGCTGCACGTGGAGCTGCAACAGCATCAGTCATTTTGCTGGGCCCTGTGCAGCGCCCAGATGGAATAAACGTGAATGCAAAATAACTTTCTGCAAAGCTTCTCAAAGCTTTGCACACAGTCGTGCTAAGACAGAACAGTACAAAAGTGGGCGGCTGAAAAAATGGGAAGAAAAAGGCCACGGGTAATTCCATGAAGTTTTGGTTTTAGTTTCATAACACTCAAAATGACAACAGAAATTGCAAACTCTATTCATCCTGTGAAACAAATCTAAAGGACCAACGTAAACCTTTGGACAGGTACCACTTAGAGGGGTCACTGCCAGTGACGGAGTAAGCCTTCAAGTGCTCTTTCAAACCCCCCAAGCCTGAAGGCAGTCAGAACATGAAGTGTCAGTTCATGACCACCTCAAGTCATGTGCAGGGCTACAGATAAAGCATGGGTGCAGGAAGACTTAGGTGACTCACAAGTAGTAATGGTTTTGCAGAGCCTTTCGCTTCCAGAACTCAAATCAGCCCATTTTGGCAGCAACAGTTCTTACCACCTAGAGGCCATCAGATGGCTCAGAGAAAATTAATCACCTGCATTGTTCCAGTTCATAGTGAATAATTACCACAAAAATTAATCTGTCATTGTAATTACTATCAGGCAGTCTGAAGAGATCAAAAGGCTGAAACCTTGCAGAGAACGATGCCTTTGCTTATCCTCTGAACGTGTCCCTTATGCTTTCCAGGTTGGAAGCACGTGTCTTAGTGCAGTCCAGGAAGCTCTTGTGTCCATTTTCTGTGGTTTTGGGCCTCAAATATCCTTTTGTTTCATCACAGTGCCTTCAGAAAGCAACAAAGATTTGCCAGCCACATTCAGCTAGACATTATAAATGTGTTAATCTGCCCCCACCCCCACTGTCACATATATTTCTAAATTCTTGACCTCGTACTGAGCACTGGTAAACTTCTCCACAGTACCTTTTGCAAGTGACAGGACATCCGAATGAAGGCAAGAAGTTGTTTTTGTACTCTCATTATGCCTAACAGTTTTGTTGATGGCAAACAGCCGAACCAAATCAAACACAGGGGAAGCAACTGGCAGGGAAAAAGCTCCCGCAGAGAAAACTCTTATTGACACCTCATGTTAACCAACAACACTTGGAAAGAAAGCAGAGAGCTAGCAATGCAGTGGTTTAGCAGAAATAAATAGGATTGCTTGAGGGGGGCTATTAGAGAGATGCTTGAGTGCTACTCAGACTCAGTCATGAGCAGGTACGGGTCCTCACTCAACACAGCTGGAGCCCAGTGTCCATTGCTGATGTGCAAACATCACCTGTGGCTGCTAGAAAAACAGCATTTCTCTGGGCTGGGCCATGCTTAGCTGAAATGAGAGGGAATGTCTCAAGTGTTGAGGGTTATAAGGAGGAAAGGCACGAAATGTCTCAAAGCTGTCACGTCAATCCACAAGTAATTAAGTGAAGCACAGCAGGAAGAACATTCCTTAGGAAGAGTGTTCATAGGCTAGGAAGATTTTTCTTTTTTTAACTCGGTTGCTTCAGTTTGATTTTGAAACTTTAACAAGTTTGTTAGTTTGTGGTTGAAAGTTTGCTGTCAGTTATTTTCTTTCTCCTCTGAGGGAAGCCTATTAATTCCCAAGCCTGGTCCTACTATCACTTGAGTCAACAACTTAGTCCCTGAATGGTAGAAAGATTGAATTTATACTGACAAATCTCTAACCACAGGCAGATTGACTGAAAACGTAACTATGTTAGGTTGCTGTAATATAGACTCTATCTCTTCGCTGGAGTCAGCATATATCCAGGTAAATCCACGAGGGCACTAGATGAGTACCAGAGTGTACCTACAGGGAGGATCAGGACAATATAAGATAATTGTGTAAGCTCCGAGTCATTTGGACACTGTGTGACTGTATGGTCTGACGTTAAGTCTTTCAGTATATATTCAATAAGCCTGCTACCTAGCCCACACGGTACGATTGATTGTTTACCAAAGGGGAAAGAAAACCCAATGTGATGCCTGGGACTCTAAGCAAATTATCTCAGAAATAATGACCATCTCCTCACAAACCATGGGCAGAGGCAGTTTGGAGGCAGCTTGTGCATCGGGCAGCATGGGGGGCATGAGATTGCTGCTCTCACTCTTGCTTCCAAGAGCACAACTGAGAGAGAAAATGTTTCCAAGCCTTCTAGTCAGGCTCCCTGTGGGTGACTGACTCCGTCCTAAGGAGGCAAAAATGGAAATAATGAAAAGGTCCACTGGAAGGCATAGATTGTAAGAGCATCCTTGTGTCACGGGGAAAAAATAATGGAACAAGAATAAAGCCACTGTGGATTAAGTTCACAGTGCTGAGCGTCCATCTTGTGAGGGGAAAATATCAATCACGTGTGTCTTCTTTTCTCCCCCCTCCTTCCCCAGGAAATGTGACTGGAAACAGTAACTCCACTTTTATCTCAAGCGGACAAGTAATGAACTTCAAGGGCGACATCATTGTTGTCTACCTTAGCCAGAACTCCCAGGAGGGTGCCACGGCCTCGGGGCCAAGCGAAGAGAATGTGGGCAGCCCGGTGCAGGAGGAAAACCTGAGCCGCTGCGAGACGTTTGCCGGCAATGCCCAGCACTACAAGGAGAAGTGCGCGGAGCTGCAGCAGGGCTCCTGCCCGGCCGCAGGGAGCGGGGGGCCGCGGTGGCCGGCCGGACCCCTGTGCCAGGAGCAGAGCCCGTCCTGCCGCGGGCAGGCCTTGCGGCCCGTGCAGG
The DNA here is from genome assembly GCF_004027225.2 of Strigops habroptila. Lineage (NCBI taxonomy): Eukaryota > Metazoa > Chordata > Aves > Psittaciformes > Psittacidae > Strigops > Strigops habroptila. Next base: position 83,800,978 of record NC_044277.2, read on the forward strand.
AGGAGGGGAAGCTGGGACACTTCTCGGAGAAGGTGTTGAACTGAGGCCAACCGGCAAGGGCTGGTGGGGCTGCCGTGGGGCTGCTGAAACCCGGGTGTCGCGGCAGATTTGGAGACGGTTGCTGCCCCTGGGGTCTCCCAGGAAATTTCACAGCTGGGAAGGATGCTTGTGGCACAAGTGGCAGCGGTGGTGGTGCTCTCGCTGAGGAGGTTACTGGTGGGGACAGGCACACGTGTGAAGCGGGCACACTGCCCTCCTTGCAGAAGCAGCAGCAGGGCTTTCTCCTCTCCCTCACAGGGTGCTGGGCTCCCACTGCCCCCCACCCCCTGGCACCTCTCCACAGCAAGTGGCAAAGGAGAGGTGATCCTTGCAGCCCAGGACTTGGTGAGGAGGAAAACGTTGCTGGCCGGGTGCGCGGGGCGCTCCCGGGGAGGGAATAGCATGGTGGAGAGTGAACTGAAAGGGGCCCCTGAGCTCTGCCATAGGGTTTCCTTTTTGCAACTAAGCTGCACCCATTCTGCTGGGTCTTGGGCCTCCTCCATGCCTCTGGTGGTGGAAGGAAGCAGCAGCCACGTCTGGCACTGCGCATAGTGCCGCTGCCAACCTTTGCCTCCTTGCGGTGATCAGGCAGGTGGTGCCATCCCTTCCCATCTTTCCCCAAGGAAGCAGATGCTCTGGTCTCAAACCAGGCCCAGAGCCAAGATCCTGGTCTGCCGCTTATTACCTTGTGGGTAAGAATAGGTGTAATGCTGCCCCATGCTCCCAATGACAGGCAAAAGGCAGCTGATATGCCTCACAAACGTATCAGATAAATCCAGAGCAAAGAGCATTTATAGTTTTGGACCCTGATTCACCTCTGCCGTATTGCACTTTGCCAGAGGAATCCAAACCCCTGAAGGTGAGAGTATGCTGCTGGCATGCTGCTGCATGAATAATGTCATGGAAGTTTAAGACACAGAGCTGCTAGCAGGTGGAGGAAGGGTCTGTGATAACCAGCTGTGGTCATTTCCTGAGTGACAGGAGAGGGAGGGATTACCCAGTGATGGAGAATTTGATCAGGGTGAAACACACATGCCTTCATCTGCCCAAACAATTCTGTCATTCCCTCTGACATTTCCACTAGCAAGCAGAGCTTTACTTAGGTAGCATGAAGCTATTTCCAGAGCTCAGCCTGTCTGAGCTGAAATCAGAGTGTAGCCACTGTCACAATTAGAGCTGATAAGCAATGGGATCAAAGAATAATAGTAGTTGTAGTTAGAAGGGAGTCTCAGCTACTCAACCGGCTTTGGTTCAGGTCCCGTATCCTGCAGCCTCCTCCAGCAGCCACTGAGAGAAAGGTGAAGGGAACAGAGTCTCAAGGAACTTTCAAGAGAAAAGATAATATTTTGAATGATTTCCTGACAAGGGGTAATTTTCTGACATTCTCCTGCACAAGTGAGTGCTGCAGGAGGCTATCTTCAGTCTGAGCCTGCAGGAGGGTCAGTGCTGTGTATCCTGCCAGATAGTAAAGGGATCTCTCACATAGTGTGATGGAAGAGGTCTCTGGTAGGGAGGGCTCCTCCCTGAGGAGGTTTTAAAGTTGAGAGGTTCACTGCATAGCTGCTCTGTTTGCAATAGTACTGCTCTGCAGGTGAAGAGCACCTATAAAGCTGACAAGGTGACCACTGTGTCATGATGAGCTCCTCATCCATAAAACAAAAGTATGGGCTTAGCCACCTTCACCTCTCAGGAGAACAGTTCTGCATTATTTATATAGCTGGGATGTAAAGTTCAGTACAAAATTTCAAGTCTCTCTTGGGTGGCTGGCAAAAAGGGCACTGAACAACCGGTCTCCCTTTCACCTCTGCATGGCCCTCCTAGCCTAGGCTCAGCCAGTCAGGTAGGTTGTCCCATTCAGCGATGGCTGCCTCTGCCTCTTTGAAGGTGTGTAACTGAGGCTCTTTTATCCATGGTATTCTTTTGTCTTTCCTGCTGGATCCTTTACAACCTCCTTCTAGCCTCTGCTGGCCTAATTCTGTATACCCTAGGCATTGGTGCAATAGGGACAGGGAGGCAGAGCCACCATCACCTTGATGCAAGGTGATGCAGATACTTCCCCACTTCATTTTTTCATTCATGTTTTTCTGGAAAGCATTAATCCAGGATATCAGCGCCACTTACAGGGCAGGAAGGACTGAATTCTTGTGCTCAGCTCTGGCTAAACTACCTGGCCACAAGTCTGTCTTCTTCTCCCTCTGCAGCTTTTTTCTTCCATTGGTTTGTATCCACCACGAGAGAGCAGGCTCAAAATCCTGGTTTCAGAGAAGACAATGGAAGTTTACTAGGTGTCCTCAGTGAGGACACGTTTTTCACTCTCTGAATTTCAGGATCCTCCTGAGCAAGGATTGAAACTAAGATCATCAACAAGCATGAAGAAATGGGTCATAATGATCTTGGCCCTTTGGCCACTTCCTTATGGGAAATGCAATGTTCCAACAGATCCATATTTCCTACAAAGTCTACTCAGAAGTGAAGAAACCATATCACACTCATGAGTGTGCTGCATGTTCCCTGGGTCTCTGCCTGGCTGCTTAGACATGGATCCAAAGGGACTTTTTTATCCTCATCATTTCATTTGCCGTCAGTTTGGAGCTGGGGCTGGTTTTTAACATCTGTTTGTACAACGGGGCCCTATGCACTGGGCTCTAATTTGGAGGCTTCTGGCTGCTATTGTTATACACATAATTAACGATAATAAAAATCTTAAAGATCTACTTGAGAAAAAGTGAAGATTTTCTTTAAATTAATGGAGAAAAGCAAATACATTATTATATGCCTATGTTTATTTTGACCAAAAAAGAGAAATTGAATGTGAAAAACTTTCACATTCAAAAAATTTTGTATGTGAAAAACTTTCACATACAAAAACTTTCCCAGTCAGGTCTTTTTAGTATCTTTTGTATACAGAATTGTTTTAACAGAAAGCAAATCCATGCCCATACATAGAACCAAACAGGAACTCTCGTAGATCTGGTGTGGTAATGCCTTACTGCTGAGAACTGGTCAGTGATTCCAGCCCATTCCTGAAGTGTCCTCCTGCACAGCATGCGTTTTTACAAGTCTTTCAGTCTGAGAAGCCACAACATGCATTATTCATGATGAATATACTAGGTGCTCTTGAAACTCAGCTGCTTGAGGCCTGGCAGGGCATATAACCTTTTGCATATAACCATGGGAAAATGAGGAGCAGTCTTTTGCTCAAGGGCACTGAACAGCCATTCTTATCCCCATGGAAAACAAGATAGCAAAGATCAATATAAACAATAACTGCTGTTAATCTGTGTACTCTGCTATGTGTTCACACAAAGATTGGAAATCACTTTACAAGGCTTGCAGCATATCTGGGAGCAGCATCACATGTCATCACATCACGTCATAATTTTTACTTGTTCATTCAAGTTCCCTTCCTTTTACCACACCGATGGTGTCTGAGCAATTACACCCCTGTGCCTATTATAAAACAGAACTCTATTGAAGGATGTCTGTGCTAATCAGGTATTTAATAGAGCTATATTTTTATCAGATACCTCTATTCAACTTAGGCAGCAGTGCCCCCTCACTGCCACCCTTAAAAACCATCTACAGCAATTGGAGAATTCACTTCTGCCAGTGCATGATACTGGACATGGTAAAATGGCTGCAAATTCTTTGTGTGATAAAGTTATTTCTGGAGTGTGCGGCATATATTATTAATAGATACTTAATAATAGGCATTGAAAATGTGAAGTGTATTTGATCAAATTGTCTGAGGTTTCTTTCAAGGAATCATAGAATGGTTTGCATTGGAAAGGACTTTAAAGACAATCTAGTTCCAACCCCCTGCCATGGGCAGGGACACCTTCCACTAGACCAGGTTGCTCCAAGCCCATGTGTCCAACCTGGCCTTGAGCGCTGCCAGGGATGGGGCAGCCACAGCTTCTCTGGGCAGCCTGTGCCAGGGCCTCGTCACTGACATAGTGAAAAATCTCTTCCTTACATTTCATCTAAATCTACCTTTTGCCGTTTTAAAGCTGTTCTCCCCTTATCCCTACACGCCATTGTAAAAAGTCCCTCTCAGATTTCTTGTAGGCTCCCTTTACGTACTGGAAGGCTGCTATAAGGTCTCCCCAGAGCCTTCTCCAGGGCGAATATGCCCACCTCTCTCAACCACCCCTCAGGAGAGGCGCTCCAGCCCTCTGACCATCTTCATGGCCTCCTCTGGACTTGCTCCAACAGGTCCACATCCCTCTTGTGTTGGGGTCCCCAGAGCTGGACACAGTACTCCAGGTGGGGTCTCCCCAGAGTGGAGCAGAGGGGGAGAATCCCCTCCCTTGACCTGCTGGTCACGCTTCTTTTGATGCAGCCCAGGATACAGGTGGCTTTCTGGGCTGCAAGTGCACACTGCCAGCTTGTGTTGAGCTTCTCATCAACCCAATACCATCAAGTCTTTCTCCTCAGGGTGGCTCTCAATCCATTTTCCACCCAGCGTGTTTTTTTGCTTGGGGTTGCCCCAACTCACATGGAGGACCTCGCATTTGGCCTCATTGAACTTTGTGATGCTGAACCACTCCAAACCTTATAAGCTAGTTTTTCAAACCTCCTTCCAAATGGCTGTTGATGTTTTCAGTCTATCAGGAATTATTTGATGTTGACCTGAAAGGCACATGCTAGGGAAACCTAGCTGCTTTATAGCACACTTGCTGGGACATGCAGGCACCAGAGAGCTCTGCCTGGCAGCATTTGACCTTTGAGGATTCCCACCCCCTGCTCCCCACAATGCTAAATGCCAACAGTTGGCATTCACCGTGGCTGAGTTGCAATGATATCTCTGGAAAAATCAAACTGGTAATTCTATGGCAGTCACAGTCTCTGCGGAAGCAAGGGGCATGTGATCCCAGGTGCTGATGGGCACAAGCCCCATTTCAGATGGAAAGATTGTCTCTTCTTGCCTGGCATTATCCTGATTTCCAGAATGAAGAGTGAATTGTTGCTATACAATAAATGATTTCTCACAGAGCTCTGCCATGGCAGTTTTTACTGTGCCTTTGTGCTGCAGTGTCAATCACCTTGTTGAGTGGGAAGGTTGAAGCAGAAAACGAAATGCAAACAGCTCCTTCACATCCCAGTTTCTTAAACTCGGTTCCATGGTAAAAGGTACTACGTTACATATGATTGCTAAGTCCACATTAACAAATGTTGTAAGGGGCAAATAAAGAAGCAGCATTTCCCCTCTCTCCTGCCCCAAATTCAGAGGAGGAACTGCTGTTGCTTAAGTGGTGTTGCTGATCACATATGCTGTCCTTACCTGAGAACAATGGTACAGGAGAAATTCCTGGCCCTTCTTCCTTTTTTCCTGTTCTTGTAGGGGGTTTTATACCTTTTTATTTCTTTCCCCACTTTCACCAAGTATGGGATGATTTACTTGAGCTGAATCTATGTTATTTTCAACCTTTGTTAGGCCTTCAAACCCATTCTAGCCAGCAATCAGGGCTGCATTCCTCGATGGGCAATGTGCAGTTTTTGCATGTACCTTCAAAGGCCTCTGTTGCCATCCAGTATTTGTACCTTAAGGGGTCCCCATGAGGACTCACCCGTGACAGAACCTAGCTTATACCTGCATTTCTCATTGCTCTTACTTCAGTAAGTGTGGTTGCCTGGTTTTTCCTTCTGCAAGGCATCAAAGCTGCTTGTGGCCAACAAGTGATTGTGTCATCCCTGCAGCAAGGTTTGCTAGCCCTCTGCTCTTCCCTTCAGGTCCTCCAGTGCTCTTGTTGCATTGTCAAACACTTGTTATGTTTTTGTTTTTTTGAAAATGTGAGCTTATATGAACATGAACATAGGGAAAAATGCTTATGAACAAGGCAATAACAGCATAACATTAAGGAACCATGTTGCAGTAGATGAGTATGCCACAGTGTCTGATTGGATGTGTTTTAATATTGCTTTTTTCCTTCTTTTGGCTAGCTGTCTATGGTTTCTTTGGTTTTTTTGGCTGAGGATTACCACAGCCCTCCTGGCTCATTCCTTAGCCTGCCTGATCACTTGATCAGTCCTTAGGTGTTGTACTCCCTTTAACTTGCATCAAAGTTGACAGGTCTGTGGCATCATGTTGCTACTGGGAGTCTCAGATTTCTATACATTATATGCAGATGATCATACACAAAATTGCTCCTGATTTCAACTTCCCAGAAAACTGTTAGGAAGGTTCCCAAGGAGAGAGAAGATGCTCAGGAGCGTCAGGGACCACTGGTACAAACTGGACATATGCAAGTCAATGGGACTTGGCAGGATGCATCTAAGGCTGCCCAGAGATTCGGCCAACATCACTGCAAAGCCACACTTTAACGTCTTTTACAGGTCATGGAGTTCAGGGGAAGTCCCAGCTGACTGGAAAAGGGCAAATATTACACCCATCTACAAAAAGGGAAATTACCAATGAATCAGCCTCACTTGAGTCCCTTGAAAAATGATGGAATAGGTCCTCATGGAAGTTATTTCTAGGCATGAAAGACAAGAAGGTAACTAGGAGAAGCCAACACACCTCAGCTAACTCAACTCTGTCCCACTGTCAGCAGTTCATTGTTTGCTTTGTCACTGCTTCCATAGAAACTTGGGAGGCTGACCTTATTTGTGAAGATCAAGGCAAAGAAGGCATGAAGGTTTCCCTCTGGCATTTGTAACTAACTGGCCAACCCCACTCAGCAGTGGACCTGCCTTTTCCTTCTCCTTGCTGCTTCTGCATGCTAACATGCATACAGTATGTTAGTACTTACTACTCTTGACATCTTCAGCTTTCGCTCTGCATCTCTGCAAGCCCGAGTGGTATTTCTATATTTTGCTGTGGAAGCCTGTTCCCTTTTCCATCTCTCATGTTCCCTTTTTGCATCTCAGTTCTCTCAGTAGCTCACGGGGTGATTTCTTGCTGTGCTGGCTCCTTTTCCTGCTTAGGTGGATGGACTGCTCTTGTGCTTGGAGAAGGCTGTCTCTAAAAGCCTCCCAGTACTCCTGAATACCTTTAGCTTCCAAAGCAGACTTCTCAGATACCTGCTAACAGCTCCCTGAGCAAGATGAAATCTGCTCTTGCGAAGTTCTGGGGCTTTATTCTGCTACTTACTTTCTTCACACTGCTTAGGATGTTAAACTGTACAATCTTCACACTGCAGCCAAGGATGTCATTCTCAGTCTTCAAGGGGTCTGAAGGAGATATGTAATCTGTTTTTCTTTCCCTGTCAGGTTGTCCATAGCAGACACCCACCACAAGCACTCCCGTGTCCTATGATGGTGACACCTCTGACTTTGACTTAAAAGCAGTCAGCTGACCTGTTCTCTTGCCCATGTCCTCAAATCACTCTTTTACATAGAGCATAACCCCTCCTCCTCTTCCACCTATTCTGTCTTTCCTCAAAAGCATGGAAGATGTTGCTTTTGTTCTAACAGAGCTATTTCCTCAGCCAGTTTCTAAAACTATAGAAAAACACCAACATTTCAGTGAGTTCCCACTGTTGAGCCTTTGGTTATAGGTCTGAAAACTTTATCTTGGGCATAGGATGGGCCTTCAAATTTCCCACCTGTAAGAAGGAAAAGGTGAGAGGCAAGGGTTGGAGCTGGTGCAAGGAGGAAATGCTGAAAGAGCTGTGCTCCCTCTTCTCACTGCCCTGTGAGAAGGGCAAGGGTCCCTGTGGAGAAGACCCTTGCCCTCTGGTGGAGCCAAGCTGGACAACGGCATCCCGGAGGCTTTGCCAGTGAGACCTGGATACCCTCTCTTCTGCAGGGGAAGAAGCAGCTGGCAAGTGATCCAGGGTTTCCATCAGATGAAATCAGACCTCTGTGTGTGTGTGTGTGTGTGTGTCTGGTGTGTGTGTGTGTGTGTGCGCGCGCATGCGTGAAAAAAATCAGTGTATACAAAATGAAGTGAAATTGGCCATAGGCGGTACATGAGAACAAGCCATTTCAAATGCTGAAACTGCTGCCCTAATAGGCTGCTCCTGTGATCTTCACCGTATTATAATGGCAGGCTGTTTAAACAAAGTTTTGATTATTTGAAGAACCTTAAATGAGGATTTAGAAGGTGGTTTTCAGCATGCAGGCCTGCCGTTACAAATCTTGATTACTTAGCCTTTATGAAGCAGCTTATTTTCTTCATTCTCTCTGGTTTTGACCAGTTCTAACATTTATTTCTCTCTCTTTTAGTGTTGTAGGTGCTTCTAAAGCACAGAAGTTCTTGCTCCCTGTGGGAAACACAAAACACTGTTTCCTCAAGGACATTTTCTTTTTGCATCGTTTCAGTTCCTCATTGGGTTTTTTGCAAGCTTAGCTGGAAATAAATGAGCTAGACAACAGATGGTAGAGCTCATGCTATAGCACAGAAAATTTTTTCTTTAACAGGATGTCCACTTAAAAATGCAGCTGCCTGCTGGTGCACTGCCAAATTTCCTTCTGAGAACACCCTTTGGATGTATCAGAGAATAGGATGGATGCAAGGTTCTAACAATCGTCTCAGCAGGCTGCTTACAAATGTTTCCTGCAACCCCTGGTCTTATCATCCCCATCGCAACTCATCTGCTGGGTGGGCAACAGTCTGTGGGTATGTTAGAAGCCTGTCCAGTTAATCATGTTCACTTACACAAACAGTCATTGCAAAGGTTTTGTCTCCTTTGTCTGAAAGGATTCTCCAAGTATGTTAGAGAGAGGCACATAAAAATAAATCCACTTCAATGCTTGGGTTTTGTCAGTCAGGCTGGCCTACTATGTTTAAATGTTGATGCACTTCAAGCCTGTTCTCTTCAAAGTCATGTTCTTTCTCAGGTCTACTGCACTATATAGTAAATTTTACAGCTGGTGCTTTGTTGATGAAAAATACTAGAAATTAGTGAAGTATTTTTGTTCTTCTTTAGGAGGAGATGGAACATGAGGAAAAACAGACTCAAGAATCCTGTCCTGTTAACCATTTTTAGAAGTCTTGAAGACTTGTTTGTTCTGGGATCGCCATGTTTTGGTTACTTTCACAGTAAGCACTCTTCCGTGCCACCATTTTGTTCCCTCACAGCATGTTTTTTTGCAGGAGATGGCTGAAGGCAGGATTGCCCTAAATTAAAGATGGAATTGATTTCTAAATAAAAATCTCATATGGTTCCTTTACTTGATGGATGGACACACAACTTTGCCCTGCTTTGCTGCGACAAGAATATGCCTGCTGCAGGGACTGCAGTGCCACTGACAAGAGTCCCTTGGAGTCCATGCAGATACACTAAACAAGCCCAACCACAGCAACAACTTCTTTAGGTCGCATCTGAGTAACAGCAGCTGTTTCAAACAGCAAAGACATGCTCAGGTGTGGGTTTTGGGGTTTTTTTCCCATTTAGTTTTCTTTCCCTCTCCCAAGCTTATCATTCCTTTTTTGGTGTAAATACAAAGGTCAGTGGTTTTTGGTACAGTGGGTGATCCATTCTCATGTTTGAGCAATGTGATCAAAATGGAAACTTAGAAGCCCCGGTGTGGTGTGTGTTCCCTGCAGCCAGCATGGTGCGTGAGAAATGCCTTTGTGGGTGCTGGCTGTCCTGAGCCGTATCACTGTCACCTATGACAGACTTCTGACTGTGTGCGAGATCAAAGAAAAATCTTTTAACCTGACAGCGCTGCATACAATCACAGAACGGCTTCGGTTGGAAGGGACCTTAAAGCTCATCCCGTTCCAACCCCCTTGCCAGGGGCAGGGACACCTTCCACTAGACCAGGCTGCTCCAAGCCCCTGTGTCCAACCCGGCCCTGAGCACCGCCCGCTGCCGGCGCGGCGCCGCTAGGTGTCGCCAGAGGGCAGGGCCGCACTGAGGGGACGGCGGCTGCCGGGGGAGGCGGGGGAAGGGATGGGGGGCAAGGTCGCCAGTAGCTCTCTACACAGACCCCCGTCCCCACGGGAAACCGTTTGTCCTCGCTTCCGAACAGCGCTTTCCATATCGCCTGGGTACGCGGGCGAAGCGGGGGAGCTTGCTGCTGTGCGGCGGGCGAAGAAGCAGGCCCCGCCAGCGGACCCAAACGGCGCCCGCCCTGAAGCTCTGCCGCCTCCTCCTCTCCTGCCTTCGGCAGCCGTCACCTCACCGCCAGGCAGCGCTGCCTCCGCGAGCTCTGCGGCACTGCAGAGCCCCAAACCCGGGGGTCCTGAGGAGCCAGCCTGAAAACAGGCATAAACCAGCTAGGTATAAAACAGTGCATAACCTCACCGGCCCTACGAATCATTGGAAGAGGGAAATACCGCAGCATCCTATGCCAGCATACAGTCACAGAATGGGTTTAGTTGGAAGGGACCTTAAAGATCATCCCGTTCCAACCCCCTGCCATGGGCAGGGACACCTTCCACTAGACCAGGTTGCTCAAAGCCCCGTCCAACCTGGCCTTGAACAGCATAGGCGTACGTGTCACTGCATCACTAAATAATTCTTCCTAATGTCTAAATCAGGTCACCACTGCCACAGCTCAAGCCTGGATTCCTGTTTTCTGTCCACTACATGCACAGAGAATATGTTATTCCTGCACTCTTCAAATACATCTTTTAATCCATTTCACCCGTTGACCAATCCTTAAGTGAAATGTATAAATTCTGTGCCAAAATCCCAAGAGGTGGCTGCCATGGAGCTTAACAAAGGTTTATAAAGAGGGTAACTGGGATTCTTCAGGGCAGTGTAAAGATTATGGACACAAAATGGAAAATATATCTAAATCCCTGAAGCTACTTCAAAATGCTTAGCCAATGAGGACAAACAGCTGCAACAAAAAACATAACTGAAATGAGAATGGGAGGAATGATAGCTTATAGGCAGACACCGATGGTCCTAAAATGAGACCTTATCAGCTGTCAAAGTCAGTGGGACTTTGGGCTGCGTGCACACAATGTGTGTAATTATGTATTTTGTCAAATGGTTAAGCTCGGGAGCTGAGCGAGCTGGGCCGCAGCCAGCGCTGTGTGCCACTCACTAACACGCTTTACAAGAACAGACATTCAATTAGTAGAAAACAAAATCTAAAGAGGAAATGATTGCGTTTATCAGTCCTGTGCCAGCTAGAAATTAAACCTTTGAAGTCAAAGACTGTTTTGTGCTAGTATTAAAGCTTTCTTATCTGACTCTTGTACTAGGCCAAGAGTGCCTCCATTTGAAATCCTTTCCTAGAAGTCTTTTCATTTCTGAGCTGCCTTTGAGAGTAGAACTTCTGAAAAAGCCCATCTTCTCTTAATAGAGAAAAAGAATCCTAGAGATGTACTGTATTGAGAATTACAATATGGAATTAGTTTCTGCCTGTTGAGTCTAACCTAGACATACTTCCCTGAAGTGAGAACTGCATTTTGTATAATAAACTCAAAATGAAGAAAACTATTCCATTTGTAACTACTATAACTTCTGTACTTCTGACTCCGAATGATGACACGGTATTAAAGATGGAATATGGTTGTGTGTATTTTCCAATTTTCATTTCTGTAAAATATGATGTATGGATAAAGTTTAGGTTGTATGTGAAGAGTATATGTATACCCTACAAAGGAAAGCATTAATATAAGTTTGATGATTTACGAACAAAGACTATGAGTTAAAGCAAAAAAATAGCAGGGAAATGTAACACATCTACTATAAAAAGTTACATTTTTAAAGCAAATATTGGCAGCCTAGTAATATCCTGATAGACTTCCATTGCACTGTGTGTAGCCATACACACGGTGTTAAAAAGCAGTAGAATATTTGTGTTCAGATTCAAACTTCATTGAAAACAGCACAAACAGGACTTGGGTTTGCCTATGATAGCTTTTACCAAAGCAGAGGCTTTACATATTGTTGGTTGAAGAGTGAATGTTGTGATGCAATGCTGGTAAGTAATATTAATAGTATATTGTAAATACATAGTACTAAACTGTAAAGAGAATTCATTCATTCTGAAACAATTTTTTCTCTGTTTTCCTCAAAGTTACATGCATATACATTTAAAGAAAAAGGCACGGAAATACTTCCTTGCTGAGGATCTTTTCTCACTTCCTAACTCCTTGACATCCTGGCGTGAAGCAGTTGGTGTGTCATGAGAGGCTGGTGGGCCTCGGTTGCTTAGTAGTCACAGGGACATCTGGCAGAACAGAAGAAGTGGTGAGACAGAGGGAGAGGCATCAGGTATGCCCAGTGAAGCAGAGGAAAAGGTGAGGCACCTAGCAGGTAAGGAGATGAATGGCTGAGGAGCAGCAGCTACAGATGACAAGGAATTAGTTATTGGGAGCAAGAAGCAGCAAACAGGGAAGGAAGTCAACCCAAATACAGTGGATGAGGTGGTCAAGTTGTGTAGCAGCATGCCTCATAGAAAGGGTCATGAGGTCTCTAGCTCAGGAAGGTGGAGAGCCAGGGGGGTGGCCAGAAGGGCTGCTCTGGCCCCAGCAAAGCTGTCAAAGCCTTTGGTGGTTTTCAGATCCCTGTTTGACATGGCCCTCAGGATCAGTGCTCCTAGAGAAAGACCAGTAGGAGTTCTGGAGTCCGTCTGCCAAAAGAGGAGAAACTTCCCTGAAGAGAGCAGTAGCAGCGCATCCTCTCAGTTGCGTGGCTGTGCCCAGAGGCGGGTCTCCAGGTGCGTCCTCTAAGACAGGAGCACACTGAGCAGCACTCATAAAGGTGCAGCCTGCTTACACCACACTTGGTTTCAGAGCACATTATCTCTTCCTCTTCTTTATGCAGCAAGCCACCTTTAAACCAACCAACTGCATATAAACCACTCACTACAACCTTGCAGCGTTTATGGGCTCCCTTGCTCCGGCAGAGGAGGATGAGCCATGTTCGCATGGGCTCTGCCTGCGATACTGCCACACTCCTCCTCTGACAGTGGCTGTTTGTCCAGAGCCCGTGCAGCTATCGCCACAGACCAACACACTTCTTGTATGAAAAGAGACGGTTAAGAGGGTTTTTTTTCAGTTCTGTTGCTGATGTCTAGTAGGTTTAAAAGCATAATAAACAAATTAGTTGGCTTCTTTGTGTTCAAACCAATCTCAGTGATCCGGCTCTATAAAAACCAGGTCCCACCACACAAACCTCAAGCTGCTCTTTCACCTCTGTAGATTAAAGCAGGGCTTAATGTCCCCAGTATCAGGGAATGACCAAAGGTGGGTACAGTGTTCAAAGCACTGTGTATGGCACTATAAAGAAAAAAGCCTAATGTCAGGGGTATAGTCTTATTTCATGCTGCTGCTTGAGAAACAGCTCATACAGTGGGCTTAAACCCTTATCCCAATAGGATACAACCTTGTTCACTGGGTTCTGAGTAGACTTAGGTCTTCTCTCTGTCCCCATGCTAGCTTTCAAGTCAGCTGTGAAAATTTATGGTTCTTTTCACAGAAGTTTTTGCCATAGACCTCAGTAGATATAAATGATATAATCATTGCTCCACCACAGAGAAAAGACTCAATGTCACTTTTCAGATTAGCAGTGAGAAAGACATGTGTCTGCAAAGAGCAAGACTTGAAGGCTCTCTTTGCCCTCCCTAAACGGATGTCTGATTAGAGCAGCTTATCCCCTATTAAGCCTGATACAGTACCAAAGATGTTATGTGCAACCCAGGGCTCCTGAGCTCTGCAAGCAGCCCATATACAATGCTCGCGTTGAAATCATTAGGTATTCTGCACTTAGCAGCACTGCTTATGTGATTGGATTACGTATGAATTTTGGCACATATCAAGAAAAATGCTCTGTAAAGGCCTCACAAAACTGAAGCCTGTATTTTGCTTTCTGAGTAAAAGTCATAATGATCCCTCACCTGAGATTCTTGCATCTCCACCAAACGCCGGTTTTCTAGCAGCCTTTCTACCCCTCCAGCCCGCAGCAAGAACCATGCCCTCACCTGGCCTCTGCAGCTGCCTCAGACGCTACAGCATTAACGTGGTGATTTGGTAATGGTGAGGGAATCACCTCCAACAGTTTTACAGAGAAGAAATACTTAAAGATAGGTTTGAATTGTCAAAAGGGAACTTCTTCACAGGTAAAAAGCTGATTGACTTCTGAGAAATTTCTATCTGGCTTAAGATTGCTTCTCTGTTTTCTGTTTAACACATAGTGATGCTCACTGTTTAACATACATACATCACTGTTTAACACATAACACATCACTGTTTAACACACAGTGATGTTTCACTTATGTACATCACTGTTTAACACACAGTGATGCACCGGTGCTCTGGTGGGTTGTGTCCCCCAAAACAATGACTTTGCTCCTCTATGCTGAGCTGATGCAATGTGATCCCTTTTCTTATCTGCCCTCTCATTTCAAACGCTGCCCAGCTAATAGTGTCTGAACAGCACGCAGTTGAGGTGAGCTTGCTGCACCACTCCTGGAAGGTCCTGGATGTATGTTCCCCAGCAGGTGGAAAAAGATTGTAATTTTTCTAAAGCATCCGACACGGTGACTGTGTTTTCAGAAGGTTTTGCTGCTTAATCCCATCTGCACCTACACGGGAAGAGATCAATTCTCTAATCAGTTAATTTAGGTGACCTCGGAGGGCTCTGGTCACCCACACAACTTGCAATCCTGCTTGAATCTGATTATGTTTTTGACATTCATACTTCCTCTGTAGATTAAGGTTTTGCAGCTCTGACCTATATTCACTGAGCCAGCAGCTGCAGCTCTTTATCGTCACGCACTTGTTACTACTCCTCTGTTAGTGGCTTTCAACCCCATAATGAAGCAGTGGAGCACGTATCCCAGCTCATAGGTGCCAGACCACATACATCTTGCTACATGGCCACTTTCATTCAGGTTTCAAGCTGAGGCTTCAGCCAGTGATGTGGGGTGACCAAGAAGCCGGCACATGGTCCTTCAGTGCAGGTACAAAATAGGAAAAGGTGTCCAGGCAGTAACCTCCCAGACTGCTTTTGCAGCAATCTCCAGGGATTTATATTGCACTGTCTGTGTAAAAGTATTTCCCTTTTTATGCTCTGCACTTCCCATCGTTTAATTTGCTGAATATTCCGTATTTGTAATACAAGGAAGGAAAAGGAAAGATTCCTGATCTCTCTTCTCCACATCATTTCCCATTTCCCATGCTTGCCCTCAGGTCCCCTCTTAGTTTTCTGCTTCCTAAAGAATACAGTCTTGCTCCTTTGGACCTCTCTTTGGAAATGTTTCTTACTTGCTATTTTTTATGACATTGCTCCAAACCCTTGTGATACCTTTTCTGAAATCTTTGACCAGGGAGCACCCAATATTATACCTGAGTGTGCCTACTGCTTCATCATTTGAAATGGTCTTAAAATATGGGTTTGGGGCTTTTTTGTGGGCTTTTTGGTTTTTGGGGTTTTGTTTGGTTTTGTTTGGTTTGGTTTTGGTTTTTGGTTTTTTTAAGGTGGGGTTTTGGGTTTTTTTGTATTTTTTTTTAATTTGCAGCCCATCCTTTAAACTTCCTAATATCTCATCAGCATTTTTGATTGCATATTGAGCAACGATTTTCACTGAGCTGCGCAGTGCCACCTGGGTCGCTTTACAAAATTGAGGTAGTTAGTTTAGAGCCCTTAAAGTACTTGAAAATGCTCTCATGGCTCCTCCAGTGTGTATTACTTTACATTTGCTGAGACTGAATTTCATTTATGTTCTTTGAACTAGTTCACATCTCTAAAGGTAAATAGCAAGGAATTCCAAGAGGGCAATTTGCTGGGAAAAATATGGCCATACCTTTGTTACCAGCTAGCCTGTTTAATGGAGAAAACATCCTAAGGAAAACAAAACTGTGCAGACTTCACTGGAGGAGCATGCTGAGGTGAAAAGGTGAAGAGCTTCTGGTTTAGACACTCAGATTTCATATGTAAGCAATAGAATAAGGCAGCACCCTTTGTGGTTGGGAAAGCAATGTTGCCAGGATTAATGAACGATGCCTTTCGTCTGCAGAACTGGGGCTGGTTTAGCTGTTCTAACACCCTGATCTTCCAGGTATTCTTAACGACATGCATCAGATGGAGCAGTGAAGCTGGCTTCCTTCTGTAAATGCCTGTAGTTTTGAGTCAAATGAGAAATGAAGGCTTTGTCCTAGCTATGTAGAGAAGATTCCTGTGTGGGAATAATGCTGGTGGAGGATATTCAGATAGCATCCGGATCCAGCTTTTCATGTGGATTTATTAACACAGCTTTTCCCACAAGCCAGAAAAAAAAAAATTCAGACAGACATTTTGGGCATAAATATGTCTTTCTGGCAGCCTCCGATGGTTCACTTTCAAATCTGGGAACACCCACTCTCCCTGCTGTCTGGAGCAGAGAGGTCACCGGGATGTTTCAGTGCACTTCAATGACTTTCTACAGGGAAGACAACCCACTACGCGCAGCCTGAAAGCTGCTTGCCTTCGAACAGATTAGCTAATTCTTCTGAAAAGCACCAAAATAATCACTAAATGACAACTGCGCATCATTCCCTGATCTGTTTTGTACCACTACAGTACATTACATCACCAAGGCGTGGTGGCACTTGTGCCATTAAAGTGGTGATGTTTAGAATGTGTGTTCAGGCTCACAGGGATCCTGGTCACCACAATCTTTCCACCTCATGTATCCCCCCTTTGGCTAGAAATCTAGGGAAGAAAACTTGTAGCTCCCAGCTCCTTCCTTGTTTTTTTGGGTGGGATGGGAGGGGGTAGGGGATGGGATGGCTGACTGTAAAAATAGCTCCCATACAAATCCTGGGCATCCCCCTTTGAACACCCAACTGTTGGTAATACTCTCTGGCCAGTAATCCTGCTGCAGGCAGATGTAAAGCTGTATTGTGCCCAGATGCTTACACAGCCGAGTGCTGGGGCATCCTCCTGCCACGGCCACCTTTGCCATTCACCGCCCCGCAATGCTGTTGTACCTTCTGCACCTGCCTCTACTTTATGGAAAAGCTATTTTAGAGCCTGCCAAATTCAGTAATGTTGATGTATTTCTTATCCCTCTCCCTGTAATATCTAGTTGCCGTAGTTACCTCATGTATCTAAGGCAACCAGATGTTACAGACGGAGGCACTGAAATAGCATCAACAAGTGCAAAAAATTAAGTAAGTGTTTTAGCTACTTTGCCTGAGTTAAGCCACTCAGGGCTGTTTCCCTCTCAGCTCTGTAATTTGCCCCTGTCTCTGATCAAACCCACTGGCTTGTTCCCACCTTCCTCCCTCAGCCATTGAGGGATGTCAGCATCTCAGCATCCAGGGTGGGAGGGAGCAGTTTCCCATTCCCTTTCCCCTGGAGCAATGGCTGTGGGACTGCCTGACCTTTTTATCAAGGACATACTTTTGGGGCCACAGCATATTGAGGATGCAGCAGTGGGGAGCAAGGGCTGTTTACAGTTAGCACAAAGCCGGAAGCAATGACCTAATTTTATTCAGTTTGGGAAAAATCCACTCACAGAATGAGAAGGATTTATCTCGTTATCTGTTTTTCTGGAGTAAGAAAATACTTGCAAGTCAGTCAGATGGTTTCCACTTTGTAAGTATTGCACCATGGAGAAGCTGGCAGCCTCTAAGACATCAACAGTGTTGCTGTTTTCAGCCCTGAGTTTGTGAAACTCAAAATACACAGGCAGCTAACCCGTGTCCCCACCTGATTATGGATCCTGCTGAGCTGGCAAAGAGAAAAGTAGAATGTTTCTTATGATTCGTTATTTTCCTTTACAAAATGGCAGTTGCCCAAATAGTTGGGAGACCAGAATGAGTCTCCCCATGGGTGTGGTACAGCACACGGGAGGCGTCAGAAACGTGGGAAGCACAAGATGCTGCAAGAAATAAGAATGATAGTGAGTACATATGTCCCAAAATAACTTCTAGGATAACTACTCCGGGTGAGTAATGTTTACAAGCCGGTCCCAAAGGGAGTTGATTTCCCAGGCGTTAAAGATGGGTCGCACAACTTGTATAGATGGGCGTGCGGGGCTGTGATGTCTCCCCTCCCTGCCACGAGGCCATGCGATGGGTCGAGAGGCACCCGCGTCCCAGGTCACGTAGGAGAGGCTTTGCCACACTATGGGTGGGAGCTGTGTCACCAGCCTGCGCCCGGAGGTATCCCCAGAAACACTCAAAAGGCTTTTTGGAGGCCCCTAAACAATGTCCCTCCCAGCAGCAGTGCTATACAGGTGGCTCTGCTTCTGCTCCCAGCCAGCATGCACAGGCAGGGCTGCTGCTCAGCTGATGCCAGATGTGCCTGGCCAGAGGGTACCTGGAGGAGGTGGAGGGTGGCTGCTGTGCCACACAGGCACCCCGAAAGAGAGAGAGACTGCCCTGTAGAGCGCAAGATGGGGCAGGCTGCATGAGGTTCATCAGCTCTGAGCTTTGACAGCTTTCTGTGTGCCTGAACTGGTTTTGTTGTCAATAGAGAAAAGAAAAATAATGCAGGCTGGAGAAGTTTTGGGGTTTTTGTTTTTTAAAATAAATTGTAATGGAAAAAGAAGAGTTAAACAGATGGAAAACTACAAAACTAACCATGGATGTATTACAGGGAAAAGTAAAATTAATTCTCTAAGGTGCTGCCTTCATTCCATCATGAGTTTCATCTTACAGCTGTTGTCTTTTCACTCCCTCCTTTTTCCAAAGGCTCCAGTTTCCACGCGAGGGCTCAGGAAGGGCTCCTGAGCAATTAATTCACATGATAAAAGCACCTTCCTCTCAAGGTTGTAAAAGCACAAATTAGACATAATACCCTTCTAAGGCACCTTCCTCAGGAGCAAAGGAAGCAGGTGTTTAGTGTTACATTAATTTTGAACCCATAATTAGCGTAACTTGAATCCTGGACCTCTTCCAGTTTCATTCATTATATTGCTCCAAACGAGACTCCCCTGCTGCCTGCCTGTGAATGCCGCAGGCCAGGTCTCCAGCCACCCCAGCCTCTTTGTTACACTGTTGGGGAGCGGGGTGCAGGAAGCAGCCTCTGTGCCTGAGGTGTGGCTGGCACAGCCCGCACTCCAGCTGCTCCCTGGCCAGGACAGGGATGTTGGTGGCCTGCGGGTGGCTGGTGTAAGAGAGAGCTGCCTTTAGCTCCTCTTACTGCTTGGTGGACTCCAAGATCCGAAACCATCAGAAGTTACTTAATGAGGTTTCTGCTGTATCTCGAGCTGGTGGACCCCCTTTGGAATGCCTGAGGGTGATGGAGGATTCATTTCCCACTCTAGCTGGTGTGACCGTGCTGGCGGGGCTGCTCCTGCCAGAACGGGAGCTACAGCTGCAGGCAGGGAGGTGGTATTGCAAGCACCTTTAATTTTACCTACTACAGGGAGATAAACGCTAGGGTGAGCACTGGCTGAAACAAGCTGGACTGTTACCATAAATGGCATAAGGAATTGCTTTGGTTTGCCCTGCCCTCTTGGAAACAAATTGATGTCACTGGGACATATTTTATGTTGGAAGATGTGAAGCGTGCTGGCTCAGCCTGGCATGAGGCAGGGAAAGGGGTGCAAACAAACTGTACCTTGACTAGCTGTTGGTAACCACAGTGCTTCTGAAGTTAGTGTTGCTTATTAACAGCCACAGCAAAGAGTATTTGCACCTTGTGTGTGTGCTTCCTCCATGGGAAGCTGGGCAGGATTACAAGGGAGGCTCCGGAGGAGCAGCGCCTGCCGGTGCCCTGGTTGTGGCTGTGACACTGTGGTATGAGCTCATAGGTCAGTTCCAAAGCCAGCCGGTGTGGGTCAAACCCACCTCTGGCTTTGCTGAGTTGTGGCTAAATATGGGCTGCCTGATTTGAGCAACCTGCTCTAGTGGGAGGTGTCCCTGCCCATGGCGGGGGAGGTTGGAACTGGATGAGCTTTAAGGTCTCTACCAACCCTAACTATTCTATGATTTAACCCTTGCTTTGTGCAACCACTGTTTGGTGGGATATAACTGGGACACGAGCAGAACTGGAGGGGAATAAAAAAGGAGATGACGGGGAAGAAGACTTCGTGTCTTTTAGCCAGGATTTGAACGCAGCTGATCGGAAAGACACAAAAGTGCCATTGTGCAAAACCGGCTTCAGAGGCCAAGGTGAGGGGAGATGGAGGCCTGGGGGAGTGTTGTAGAGGGAAGCCATGGTGCTGGAATAGGCTGAGTGATTTGTAGTTTGACACCAAGTAGAAAACACGAAGTACTGTAAGTTACTGGGTGCTTACTGTGGTTGGCACGGTTATACCTTGGGCTTGCGTGAGCAGTGAGTGCTGATTAGCAGTTCCCTCTGCTGGCCGAGCTGATGAAGTCACTCCTCCGGTTCTACAGGCCTATTTCTGACACTGCGAGGGTGCAGTCAAATGGAGCAATGTGGTATCTCCAAATTAACAATGGTGGCTGCATAAAGCAGTCTCACAGCGGAACTGTGCAACAAACAATAAAAGCGTGGCTCGCTCTACTGCCATCCAACTCTTGTCTGGCAACGGAGAGCAGAGCAGCCACAGACCCTTGCTCTAGGAGTGACTCTGACAAGCACTCCCCTTGTGCTTGACGATTCAGAGCCATTGCCGACGATACTGTATGTTGGGTTGGTTGCTGCATTATTTTGCAGGGGTCTTTTTGGTGTGTGTATGTGCGTACATACTGTTTGTTTGTTACAGGGCTTTGACCAAGAACATAGGTCTACCCATGATTTAAATTTTACAAAATATTATTTAAGAGACTGCATTTGTTAAGTGCAACTCTTTTTCTTCAAGGAACAATAAAGGAGACCATTAATTTGTCTTCTACATCTCTTAAACAAAATGAAGATGTGGTGACTTACCACATCATTAACGAGTCATGAGCTAATTTGTTAGACCTCTGAAGGCTCAAGGCACCCTGAAGTAAGCAATGAAGTCAGGTTGTGAGCATCCAAGCCATGGTGCCCACTATCCAAATGGCTTGTCCTGACATGGCTCCTCAGGGAAGGAGGAGCTCACTGCAAAGCCACTGTCTGCTCACAGAATTACACGTCAGCTGGGGTCGCAGCTCAAACATGAACACATTTTTACAGACAAATGCGCTTTTCTTACCCTCCATGGATTTAATCGATTTTATGTTTCCAAACACTGCATGTAAATGAGAGGCCCTGGCTTCTCTTTACATTTTTGCCACTAATTTGCTTGGTGCTTTTGGACACCTCGTCTGTTCCTGCTTTCCGTGGAACAGGCATAATGTTAACTCACCTGTCTCGAAGTGCTTTACAAATAAAGCAGGCTATGAAACTGTTAAATAGTTGGTTTCACTTCCAGGGGACCTGGCCCAAGCCCAGTGTCTCTGGCAGCAGAAGGCTTTCCATGAGGAGATTCCTGTGGGTTCCTGTACAGCGCTCTCCCACCTCCCTGGCCACTGCCCCTTGCCATCCAGCCAGGAGACGGGCCTGAGGCAAAACAACTGCCTTACTCCTCCTGCCAGAGCAATCCTGCTCCTCTCCGGCCCAGGCTGCAAACTGAAATATGTGCTTCCCGTGCCCTGGGCCGAGCTCCTCGGGAGAACTTCAGCTGCATCCGAAGCAATAACTGAACGCCAGGATCCCAGGCTAAGACCAGGCTTACTGCCGGAATGACTGGACACTGCCAGAGAGAGCAGCCGCCGTGGGAGGCGCGGACGGCCAACCTAAACAACCACCGTCTGGTCCCACGTCCTCCTCCTCCTCCTCCTCGGGAGCAGCAGCCCTCCTAGCGCTCGCCATGAGGCCGGGATCGGGGCGCGCTGCCCGCTGGCCCCGCCAGCCAAGGGGCGAAGCGCCGCTTCCGTGACCCGCTCTGCCGGTGCCGGGGCTTCGGGCTTCAAGGCGCTGCAAGGGTGTGTGGTGCTCAAGCGTGCCTGGCGGCAAGTGCCATCAATCACTTTCGCTTTCTTACTTGAACCGTGGGAATTTGCATACAAAAAGCCACATTAGCCCCAACCAAAGGAGAGTTAGGTTGCTGGTGTTAAACAGCCGGAAGCGGACAGTCAACTTGGGAGTTGAACGTAAAAGCGAAACGTTTGGTGGTGTCATAGGAGGTTTTTTCCTGACCTGTTAATAATAATCGTACTGCTTTTCTCGCTGGGTTTTCACCGTATGGTAAAATTGAACTTCTGTAATGGCGGGAAGTTTAATTTCAAGAAAGGTAAAATGTCAGACTATTCTTAAATTTTAAATATTTTTTACATAAGGTGTTGAGCATTATTTCACCGTTACCAAATGCAATTAATTTGATTTATGCTGCTAATAATATTAACCATCAGATGATAATGGTAATAGAGCTGCAAGTGC
Organism: Strigops habroptila; assembly: GCF_004027225.2. NCBI lineage: Eukaryota > Metazoa > Chordata > Aves > Psittaciformes > Psittacidae > Strigops > Strigops habroptila. Next base: position 83,823,174 of record NC_044277.2, read on the forward strand.
AACCAGTTCTCTACAAGTTCTCATCCCCTCTGTGGTCTGAGCTACCACCTCCTTTGTGGTAAAGGCTAGGTCATAGCAAGTGAATTACCTCTGAGTAACTCCCGATTTACTGAACCACAAAAAATGTTCACTTTACCCATTGCTTTATACGTTGGACGATTTGAACCATTAAAATGCAACCCTCCTGCTTTAAATGGGTTAGGAGGTTTCTTCATAGGGGAGCAAACAGAGACCAAGTGGAGAAGGCACATGTAGAAATACGTTCTTGACATGCGTTTGCTTTCTGGCGTGTACATCAGTCACGGGGAAATCCAGAAGTCCCTGTGTGAAAACTCACAAGCATTGCTATGCAAATTATATGAACAGTTCAAAACATCAGCAGTGCCAGCACTCACGCTGCAAATGTGGCATGCTTTCGTGTGTCCCATCAAGCCATTTCAACCACTGACCGCATATTTGGGGTGTAGGGATGCCTCAAAGCCTCAAATCTAGGGTAAAAGAAGCCCTTTCCCTTAATTAAACAACGTTTAAATTGGTTGCTCCTTGCGATTTGCTAGTGAATGAACTCCTGTGCTGTAAAAGGAATTTTCAGCCTTTCAGGATGGGACAGAGCTGACTCCGAGATGCTTGTGGTCAGGAAATGCTCACGCAGAAAGGCTCAGGAGGGAATTAGTTGAGGCAAACAGCCCAGGAGAAGGGACTCACCAGCAGCAGCAAGGGGGAAGCGGGTTGGTTTTAAGCAGCAGGTTTTCCACCTTTTTCCATTTGCAGCCATTAGCAAATAGCTGATTTTCCTCTCCTGCCACTGGGCCCCTGAGCAGCAAACCCATGGGTGGCCCAAGAGCCTGCAAAACCCAGCTGAAAACCCCTGTGGGGTGATGCACTGGTCAGGGGCTCATGAGTGCATTTGCGGCGGTCCTGCTCCACACTGGGGACCTGCAGGGCCGGGCACATGGGGTGATCATGCCAGCAGCATGGCAGAGGAGGGCTTGGGTCTGGAAACGGGAGTGGAAGGAGAGAGCAGGCAGGTGGGGAGATGCTCATCTGAGAAAGAGGAGGGATTCATAGTAATGTGCAGTAAGAAACTTGTGTTGGATTTCAGAGACCAGCGCGTGCCATCAATAAACCTGTGTGTTTTAGAGAGAAAAGTAATGAAACTTCATTCTGAAGACATCCACCCCACCCACACCCCCCCAAAAAAGAAAAAGAAAAAGAAAAATTTTTTGGAGCAAAGCTGTATTTAATTTGGTTATAATCCACGGAATTGAGATATATTTCAAGCTGACTGAAGACTCTTGAGCACGGCTCACAGAGGAAACCTGATCATTTTTGGCAGAGGGAAGAAAAACTGTCTGCTAGAACTAAGTTTCTCAGCTGGCACATTTATCACCAGAGATCAATGAAAACCAGAGGATAAATAAAAACAGATTTTGAAAATGAACGGATAGACATGCAGGCGCCAAAAATACATTTTTTTTCCTCTTTTTTTTTTCTGGGTCTCTTACTTTTCTGCATTGGAGAAAATGAAATTGAAATGTATTTTATTGGCAAGCCTCTATCTTCTTTGCACATTTGCAAGACCGGTAAATGAGTGGCTAGTGTTGTGTAAGCCTCAGATTTGCTGCCCCATCAGAGCTATTAGTTTGGCCCATTGAATGCGGACACTTGAACGTGGTGCCTTTCAAGGTGGGACACAATGTTCTGCTTCAACAGGAAGCACGTGGCCCAGTTTTTAACCACATAGCAGGACTGAGATGGGACTAGAATTACCAAGCAGCATGATGACAGCTTTATAGAAGTTAACTGTATTTTCCTGAGGTGACTTGGTATTTTCTAAGGGAAACAGAGAATAAACAGTATGTTTGTATTTAATAACAGGCCCTAGATACGTACTTGGAATGCGGGCAAAGCTTCAGAGATACAGGGGGCAAGAGTGCCCCATGAAGACATAGCTACATTGCTCCCAGGATCTTATGCAGTGTAGAAGCATCCTTGATTAGTGTCCTTGCAGGCATCTTCTTGTGCATCTTCCTTTCTTTAGATTCAAATGGAGTGGAGGAGTTGAGCTTCTCTCCAGCGTCTGCCCCAGCTGACCTCTCTCCTCTGTGCCATTTTTCCTATATTAAACAGCACAGCATTTTCTTTCCATCCCCTTTAATATTATTGCCATATGTTGTCCATCTTCCAACTCTTCACTGCTCCCACTTGGCCTTCCTCCCTGATTTTGATCCTGGTCTCCTTTCTCCCTCTTTCTGCCTTCTCCTGGGCCCGTGCTCTGAGCAAGACCATCCTTGTCCCCACCAAAAGGGCCAGCCCCTTGGGCTGGTCTCCCCTGAACACTGCCATCTCCACTTTCTGAGCAGCTCAGGAAATGACCACCATCGGGTTTTCCCTGATGCCACTTCTCTTACTTCAATGGAGTTTACTGAAGGCATGCACAAGGCTGTTTTATTAACTGCTTTCACTAAGCTACCTTAAAGCACCCTGCTTTTTTATGGCACTGATAAAAAGAGATGACAAGGGCTAAGCCACCAGGGTGCTGAGGCCAGGACATTGCACACAGATCAATATAATTTCATTGGTTCCATGTATTTCCCCATTTATTGGCCACTGCATCTGGCCTTATACCTGTGCTGTAAACTCACCAGCCTTTTGTTCTGGATTTGTGCTGAGTACAATGGGATCCACAGCCTTGACTAAGATCCCAAAGGCTTTCTGTAATTAAATATTTAAGAAGAGTAGTTGAAATCTATGCATTACCAACTCTTGTTACGGCTGGAGTGAGACTTTAATATAGAATTCAAACACGGAAGGCTTTTCTTCACTGGTTGTTCCTGTGCTTTTTGTATATAAATGTATGCTTTAGTGTGAATGGTTTATAATAGGTAGGTTTGGATCTCTGTTTTCTCTACAGCAACAGCAAAACAAGAAAAAATATGATCAGTGTGGACGAGTAGTCTGTTCCTGGAATACGCTGTATTTGAACTAGAGCTGTACCACAGCTGCCTCCAGTATATAGACAAATCAGTATGCAGGGGAAAAAATGACAACTGTTGTGTGTGCCATATTCAGAATCAGAACTCAAACTTCAGCAAGGGAGGGGACATTCCGGTCCAGTACACATGGTTGTGTGTCCTTGTTGAAAGAATATGAAGATGTTATGTGCAAGATAACTTGAGGCAAAGCTATGTAGTACTTGACCATCCTGGCTGTAAGAGTGAGAGGTCAGCATGCCTGGTAGCAGAGGCATGTCCAGCTGGCAATTTTATTGTCTTTTTTCTTTTTTCTTTTTTTTTTTCCTGAGAACAGCACCGCTCCATTGAAAACCTTAGATATTACTAGAAAGGTGTAATGCAGGGGAAAAATGAGCTTGGATGAAACAAAGGTTGATTCAGCAAAGTGTCATGATAGAAGAAAAGACATGTTTTTGCTGGTTGAAAGAAGGGATCTCATCAAGACTGTCTCTTTAATTTCCCGTAATATTTGAAGTAGACTCCTGGTATTTAATGAGCTGCAGAACACAATGACAGCTATAAGTTGGCTAATTAAAAGCGACAGGCAAGGATTCTTCCTCAAAGACAGGAAAAAACCCACTCATTTCTCTTAATAGTTGGTTGGCAAGTCTGGATTTTCTCATCAGCATGACCTAGTGAAGCATTTCTCCAGCCAGATCAATGCCTGGTCCCACGTCTGGAGCACACCGTGGCTGTGCGATGAGGTATCATGCAGACACCCGCGCGGTAGCTACACACCGGCTGACTTTGCAACCCAGAGCTGTGTGGTGGAATCCCCTCAGGTCCCAGGCAGTACTGGATGTGCTGGGAGGCAGCAAGTCCCCGCCAGTTAGCTGCTTCTGTTAGTCTGTTGTGGTTTTGTTGCTCTCATTACCTGGTGCAGCAGGGTTAGAGCTAGCCTGTCTATGCGCACACTTCAGTCACACCGTACATGTTTCCTTTACCCTTTTGCTGGACAGTTTATCATTATGGCTAGTAGGAAAACATCTCATCAGTCTAATCCTACCACCTCTCCTGAGTCTACCTTCCTTCACTGCTCCCTCCTCCTCTTCATTATCCAGTTCTTCATATTCCCATTACCTACTCACTTTAAATTAAAGCTAAACTTAAAATTTTGTCAAAGCAGCTTTCTTTTATTGCTTCCTGCTTCCAGCTATTATGCCAGGGAGGACGGGTTCTTATTTTGCTGAGCTAATTCCAAGTTGGGAGTTACTGGTCTGAGTTGTGTTCAAGCCTCTTTGTTTTAAACCAGGTACTTGGCAAGTGGAGCTGCTGAGAGATGTTATCTGCGACATGAGATGAAAAAATAGCTCACCTAGCTTAGATGTCCTGAGCTTTACCATATTGCCCTTTGCAATTTGTTGTCAGATCTTATGATGGAAGATTCCTTAGGGACATAAAATGCTTTTTCTGGGTGCTATTAATGGATTAGCAGTGCATTTTTTGTCACCACTTAATGTTTACACCAATAATCAGTAAAGACCTGCAAAGGTGAGTGGTGGCAACCGTTTTGTTCTCACATTGCACTGCTTAAAATGTGACTGAAAAACAGTGATTAGGACCAAACACCTTGTGATAGCATCCCACCCCACTGTCCTGCGTATTCTTTCACCCCTCGTCTCCATGGGATATACCCATTACCTCTGCCTGATTATTCAGTTTATTTGTGCTTCCCTCCGATGCATATTCATGTCACTTTGTCCTGACCACTTCTATCAGCCTTCCCATGTCGGTGAGCATTCCTGCTTTAAACTGTTGGCTCTCAAGTCCCACTGGAGTACTACTGTGTCAGAGCAGCCTCTTCCCTGCCTGCTGGCAGATGAAAATGGTTATTCAGACCAGGATGCAATGAATTTTACTGTGCTCTTCCAAAGGGAATGCATGCCTCTTGGAATGCCAACGCATTTATAACTTATCCAAATCAAGTAACTCTGCCTCTTGCAGCTTTTTAGGTAGCGCGAGAGAACTTACCTGTGTGTTAGCACATACAAATGCAGTACATATCCATGCTTTCCTGTTAATGTCTCTGAAAAGAGAGCACAAATAAAAATATTTGAAGTTCTCCAATCTTTCAGTATTACAGCTGGGCTGGGATTCAGGAAAGACTCTGGATTTGCTTGGATTTAAGCAAAAGACGTTGAAAATAGAGATTGAATACTTCAAAGTATGTGTAATAGGGGATGAGGCCTCTGCCATACAATTGCTACTTGAAGTAAGCTTAAGAGTGGTCTCTAATTACTGTTGTCTGTGATGTCTGCTTGGTGGTCTCTGCAAAAAACACGTTTTGAACCTGAAGAGATTCCCAGAGTGCAGCCAGCAATAGCTAAAGCAACTAACAGTTGCTAAAGCAACTAACTAATAGTGCTAAGGCAACTAACAGTGTCCCAAGCCTGCAGATTTCATCTTAGAAAAGATCTCGGGTGCATTTCTGTGACAGTTTAAGCTGGTCTAAGTCAGAGCTGGAACAAGCACAGCTCCAGCCAGGCACCCGCATCACCTCAACACAAAGTTTGTCTGATGGTGAGACTGTTCAAAGAGCAAACCTGAAAATTAGTGGGTATAAAACTGAGATTACCACGTTGGAAAAATAAAAAGATCCAGTGACTTTTGCTCACTTGGCTGCCGGAGCCAATCTGCAGCGGGACCATGGAAACACCAGCAGCCGACAGTGTCGTCCCTCACCCTCACACCGCTGAGGTACGTGGTCGGATCAGACATGGGAGCAGTGCTCAGGCCTCTCTCCTGAGCATCAGAAATCAGTTGGCAGCTTTTCCTGTCCTGTGATTTCTTTCTTCCCCTTGCTCTCCTTCACAACCTTCCCATCTTGCCCCCCCCCAGTGTGCCAGGTTTCCCTTTTTCATCTCTTTTCTCCATAACTGCCTCCTGTAACTTATGCAGCCTGCTTTCCTGTCAGCCATTTCCCCCTCTGGTGAGGCCCAAGGTTTGACAGGCTTTCCCCCTCCCCTGTGCTAAAGGCAGTGTGAGGCTATTAGGCAGCATTTTCCACCAGAAGTATACATGCCCATTATATGGACAGAATAAACAGTTTCCAGAATTTGATGCTTTTATGGACTTTCCAGAAGGACAGGAGTTCTGATATGTAAAATGATGATCCAAATGATGGGGCAGGGTCTATTTTGTTCTGCAGTTCTTATTTCATTAGCTGTTCCTTGATGACACCTATACTGGTCGTCTTTATGAGTTTCTTGGCATAGAAAGCAGCATCTATAAAAGCAAACAGTATCCAATACTTACACTGTGGGTGTATATGCAGGCTTCATTTGAAGTGATACTCTCTATGTTCTGAATCTCATTTATACAAGAGCAATTTTGCACCCTTGTAGTCATGTAAATGGGCTTTAAAGAAGACGCGAGTATGATTTGTAGCTAGCCTCAGGCCATGAATTCCCTCCCACCGTTTGGAAACGTGTTATCAAGCTGCATTAGGTTTTGAAACAATTTTTATGCAACAGAACAAAATTGTGTTGAAGCGTCTATTGCAAGATGGAAAAATCCCAATATTTTGTGCCTGCTTGTGTCCTGCTCAGCAGTAAGAAAGTAATGCTAGTTTTTGGAGACCATCAAGAATTTCATCACAACTAATTCCTCCCTACAAACCATTTTGGCTTTGCAAAAACCAACATTTCCCAATGCAAATTCATTTTGTTGGATGTTCTCATTGGTTTCAATCATCTTACTTTCATTTTAAGCTCCTTTTTATATAGCTACCGTGCAGTAAAATGGATCTTCATGTTGACTGTTGGCAGGGTCAGGCAAAGCGGGTTAGGAATGCGGAACTCCTAACATAATATCCTGCTTCTGCTGCCCTCTTACAATACAATTTCATAGAGGATTTATTGCAAGTAATATTGTTTACGAAAAGCAATACTTTTCAGGTGTGACATCATTCACTAATTCACACTGAATGCAATGCAGGATAATTTTCAAAAGCTTTGCCTTTTCTTTCTTTTTCATTTTAAGTAAGTTAAAAGTTCTGACTGCTCTGCTCATCTTTAAAAGGGCAGATACTGCTCAGGGATAAATCAGTCTACTTGAGCACCAAAGAGTGCTGTCTCACATTATCTCATTGGCAAAGTTCCTGATGTTGTATTTTTAATCTGCGACTAATTGCACACTGCGGACCAATTCTGCCAAGCTTCTCAGGCTAAAGCTTTGAGGTGGCCACAGGAGAGACAAGCCAGTGGGAAGCAAGTTATTAGACCTTGCCTACTGGGTCTTGTAGCCCACAAGGAAACCACTATTATTCTGATGACGATGCACACCAGGGTAAGCATGTATTCTTCAAATATGCTGTCGAAGTTTTCTGACATGTAGGGTTTTTTATTATAAACAAATATTTTGGCAAAAATGAAAAACCAAGAGAAACTGACAGTGCTAAAACATACACAAGGTATATATGTCTTTGCAGCGGCAACAGTAGATGGTGGCTGGTTGGTGTTTGGCTAACCAGAGGCAATGAGGTGTAGCTGTATTTCTCACTTCTGTCATTAAACACCCTCCTTTGGTCAATGTTTCACAGTGCTTTCGCCCCCTCCCTGGGGAAATCTGCCTAAGTATTAGATCCATTTCACAGATGGGAGACAGGAAGACAGGACAGGAGGGGGTTAGTGCCACAGCCCCAGGCGGGCCGTGCAGCTCGCCCTTCACTTCCTTCAGAGCATGCGTGCTCCTCTGAGGCACCATCTTCACCTCCCCCTGCCACACCAGGCCTGTGGATTTTGTTTTACTTCTCAGGCGTTTTACAGGGCTTCCAAGTAACTGTTCCCACTCCTGAGCGTGATTCCAGTTTGCATATTCTTCTTCCTTGATCTCTGCTCACCGTTAAAGATCCTTTCCTCTGGAAACTTTCTAAATTCCCAGTTCTTGTCCCCTCCAATCGCTCCCTCCAACCATCACTCCTGAAGGTGGAATTGCTGAAAAGGTTACATCCACTGGGAATAAATTCCTAAATGATGAGGCTTAACCATGTTTGTTTCAATTTCTATACCTTGAAAAAGAGCGCAGTAATTTCCCACTGGTCCCACAGGAGAGGGTGAAGATTGAGTAAACAATGTTTGAGAGCACTTCGCAGATGGCAAAAAAAGTCCAAGCGTTTCCAGAGATCTAGCGAGAGGAAACCTCTTGTCAAGCTGCATGTCTCAAGTCAGTTTCAACAATTATTTTCTCTTTTCTCTTATGGTTGCAAGTTTATTTAAAAGGAAAAGAAGTGTTCACTTTTTTTTTTTGGCACTCGCAGTTTGAAATTCATGTCTCTGTCACATTCCTTTGGCTTTTTTTCTCATGCTCATTACTGTGCCCTCTAAGTGCTTAAAAACCATGAGCTCCTAGGACAACAGAATTTTTAAATTAGTCAGAGTGTGATGTTCAGAGGAATTGAGGGAGCTGGGAACCACTGGAATTCAGTAGATGCTGTGTTCAAGCTACATATCCAATTTGGGCATTCACATTTCAAAGATACTTTTTGAAAGTATTTAAACAGAGTGTGCAGGACTGAAGAAGGGCAATCCCCAGAGAGCCTTTAAAATGGGAAAGAAAGAGAAAGAAAGAATTGGGCAAAATTATCTTGCAGCTGGCTTTTGACACTGATTAGTAATTAAATTAGAAGTAAAAAGTTAAACTCTTGAAATGATTTAAAATGCAGGCACAGAACATCCTTTCCCAAGGAGCCAGAGTGCCTTTTTAGGGATCCTGCAAACGGCTGCAGCAGTAATTCATTTGATTTAACTGATTTTGCCACCTTTTCTCTGGGAGGTGATAAAGCTGGTTGTCAAGATAGATAAGAACGCTGCATTGTGGACTGCGTGCTCACAACGTTTTCCAATTTAAGACTTCTATCATCAGGGCTTTTTCATCATCTTCAGGCAAACTGATTATGGTTTGCTCTTCTTTTAGTGTCTCAAAGTACGCCAAGCATATTAAAGATACAGAAAGCAACGTGTTCCTGACCAAGACAGGATTTCTTAATTACTATTTTATTATGTATCTTATTACTTTCCAGAGGCTTTGATCAATGCCTTGGCCACTGCACAAATACAGAGGAAGGCTCTGTCATGGCCCAATGAGTTTATTGCCAAAATCATAGAGTCAAAATGGATGATTCAAGTGTAGCAAAGAAGAAAAGGAAGTTCTTGAATGGAGACCTGAGGCAAACACAGTGGTCTGACTAACTCTGGAAGCATCTTCTCCACCCATCTTAGAAGTACCCCAGGCCCCATCCACATTGTCCTTGAGGCAGCCTGACTTCTGCAGATAATGTATTCCCTTGCAGCAACCAATACTGGGACCTCTGTAGGAAAGACACTGAGTAACCTTTTTTGGCCAATGTTGTAAGAGAAAGATGGTGGAGCTGGAGGGACTGAGAGATCTGGCACAGGTCACAGCAAGAAAACATCATTTGGGCCAGGAACAGATTTGTTAAGGGAATGGCTTTCAAAGGGCATCAAAAGGCATCCAAAGCTCATTGATATTCAATGGTAAGTATTTAAGGAAGAAGAGCAGTTGTGAATAAAATGGCACATAAGAGAGGAGAGGACAGGAGAGGAGAGGAGAGGAGAGAAATGGGATAGATGCAGGAAAAGTCAGTAAATCTTGAATTGCTTGATTGAGAAGAGGATGCTAAGGGTTTTTTTGAGAGAAAAGTTTTAAAATTTATTAATTAAACCCCATCCTTTTACCAATGATTTGTCAGACAGGCTTTTTAGTTCTTCAGAGCCTGTAATACTTTCCGGATATCTGAGAAAGAAAGGGTATTCCTCTTTCAAATACTGATTGCTCTCCCAGTACATGCTAGAGAAAGGTAGGCATGACTAAACTATTATTTCAAGAGTTAGTAGATGATTGTGGATGTTAATTGCATCCTGTTGAAAACCTCCCTTGAGGTAGGGATGAAATGGGGGCAGGGCGAAACGGGGTAATTTGTGACCCTTCACTTGCCTTCAATTATTAAGGACAGCCTGTAACTGAGGACAAAAAAAAAAGAAGAGTAAGGTTTTGATCTGCAACCACATGAAACATCTCTCTCTGCTAAACAAAGCACAAGCACCATCACTTTTACATGCAAGTTCAAGCTAAGCACATGGTGGAGTGCCCTTGCTGAACTGGAGTGGGAATGAGGTGAGTGCCCGCTGACGTACAGAAGTTGCCCTGTATCCTCCACTCAGAAATTACTCTTCTTCCTTAAGAAAAAGAGACTTGGCTGCTCCTGAAACTGGGCACTCCCGCTGAAATAACCAACCCCAGCCAAGGGAGAGCCTTTCCCTGCGAGTCTGCGGTGCGCCAGGGGGTGAGGCTGGACACCAGCTGAGCTGAGGGCACTGCTGCCCTCCCAAGTTCCAAGGCTCCATGCTGGTGCTCAGTGCCCAGAGATGCTCTAGATATTTTCTGCACAACAGTCCCCTACTTCAGGTTTGCTCAGGATTTGAGATTGTGACACTCGACACCAAATTTGATGCCTGGGTTGTTTTCTGAAGGAGGTATCCACTCAACTGATTCACCGAATTGCTTTTTTTCCAGAATAAGTTTTGTGATGCTTTTCCTCATATACCCCAGATTGTAAGTTATCCTGCTTATCTGCCATAAAGTCCTAATAAATACACATCAGATTTATAGAGCTTCCACAAATGTCGTTATTTCAAGGCAACCTACTCATTCTTCAGACATGGAAAGCAAAAAATACCTCCAGTATGAAACACCTACCCATCAGGAGATCTCCAATTCCTTGTTTTATTCCAGAGAGGTTGCCAAAAGGAGAACTCCTGCTTTATAAGCAGGGATTCCCACCTGAACTGAACACTGGACATCCCCAAAGAGAAAATAGTAAAAATTTCAAGGACAGATAATTTGAACTACAGGCCCCACAATATCAATTGCATGATTGTGCGTGTTGTGGAGCATGAGGAAAGTGAAGGTTGCTTCTTTGGGTTTACATATTTTCACAATCTACTCCAAAATAGGTGAATAGCAGTGTGTAACGCCTGCTCTGGTAAGCGCTCTGCATTGTTTTCAGGTCAACACAAGCAGTGGATGCAAACAAACAGCAACAGTGTACCGAGGTGAGCTGAAGCTCGAGCATTTTTTGAACAGTGGTGTTGTGTGCCCTGAGCCAAACAAGCTGTTTGTAGCAGAAGACAAATGAGCAGTAGTAGCCGACCACCTCACACCTCCGGCAGCACTGAGCGGTGCAGCTGAGGTGTTTATTTTTCCACCAGACCCCGTCTTGTCCATAGGCTCATGACGGCAACTCACAACCCAGAGGAAGATCTCTCCTTTTGTCCTTCAGCTGGGCTTGCTGGCAAAGACCCACAGGTCCTGGCCTTGATGAATTGATTCTGGCAGTTGAGGGTTTCAGTGGGACACAAGCCACGCTTGGCACGAGGGGTTTCCCTGGCTGTAGGTGAGATGCTAAGCAAGGCTCGGGCTATGGCGAACGCCCTCAGCACTGTTGGCGACCGCCTTGCACAGTGACGGTGAGAGCTGTGTGTCTAATTTGGGCAGCAGCAGATGGATCATTTAAGACAGAAAGAGACTGGCACTACCAGCAGAGCGAAGGGATAATGTGTTCCTTCTGCAGCACAAATCTCACAAGTGACTCATGACTCTTCTGCAGCTCAGGCTGGCATCCCTTGGTCTTTGTGACTGTGACTGCACATTTTAAAGGTCAGGAAGCAGCGCTTCTTCCCCAGTACCTTTGAGTCCATGCTGGAGAGAGTTTTGCTCTGAAGAACATCCAGGGCACACGATGGCTCCTTACGGTTTGATCGGCAGGTTGCTCTTCTACTCCTCCCGGCCCCAGTGTGGAGATAGTGAAATGATCCAGCCAATAAAGCTCTCAGGAGAGTTTGATTCCCGGGTGCTCGCTGCATACATAATTCTCATGTACATGACTAACAGCAGGCAGGCCTGGTGCTCAGGCTTTTCGTGCCTGAGCCACACCCACATTCCTCCTGCGAGCCCTCATTTCAGAACAGATTTCAATTAACTTTCATCAGATGCTTAAGGTGGCCTAAGCCTTTTCTTCTTTGTGTAGGTGTTCAAATTTCACTGCCTTACACTTGAGAACGCACTCCACTGCTAACTAGAACAGAGACTGGTTTGGGCATGTGCTTAAATGGTCTTCTCTCTAATGGTCCGATTTAAGCAGGGCTTCCCATGACAGGAAAGCCCTGGCGTTAGCTGAGCTGTGCATATGGAGTGCCACGTGCAGGAGTTCATGTGCTGCTCACTGCGAAAGCACACACCGATGGCTCACCTCTAACTCCCTGGAGTCACGGGCATTTCACCACTGCCCTTGCCAGAGTATTAGAAAGCCTGGAGCTGAATGGTGCTGAAAATCCCATTGCTGTCCTCCTCGAAACTGAATTGTTATCTATGTCAAGTAGTAGCTGTCTGTGCAAATTTCAGTTCTGTGTGACTTATACCAGCTCGAACTCAGCATCATTCAAATCAGTGCAGGCTGTGCTCTGTGACGGTAAAATCCCCCTGAGGATTTCCATCAGCATAGGGAAACTGCTGGCCAGAAGATCCAAAGGATAAGAATATTGCAGTGCCACTGCATCCTTAACTCACCTTAAGTTCTCTTCATAACTTTTATTTATTATTTTACATGGAGAAAAGCAAACCAATACAGACTGCCATGAGTACCACAGGCTGGAACGCCGTGCAGACGGAACTTGCTCCATCTGCACAGAACCTGAAATAGGCCCCCCTATCCTGGCATCTCGGCAATGTTTCCATCTTTCATATGTTTCTGAGCTGCATCCAGCTGAAAATAGTAAGCATTCACCTTTGACAGTTATGTAAAAGAAGGATGGCGGCCTCAGTTCAGCTTCCCTGGAACAGCGAGCTGCAATTTGCAACCGTGTTTCATAACAGTACCTTTATTGGCAGGCTTGCCGAAGAGGCCTGGGACAGGTGACCCTTGCGAATGAATAACCAACTTTGACTTTAGAAATAGTCTTTCATAATGAGGTTGATCCTGGGAACACACCCTCTGTCTACACTGAACTTATTTTTCAGTAACTTTAAACCCAAAACTATGTTTAAATTACTTAAACTGGGCTTAAAATTGTGTGTTTATTCCTGCACGGGATGCTAACACAATTAGGACTATGGGTCATCTGCTGCATTTTACTAGTCATATTGAACATAAGCTCCTAAAAAGGCCTGTCTTCATTCCATAAATACTTATTGACAAAATATCATTTCTTAAATGTATCTTTAGTTTTCAAATATAAGCTTGTTCAATTCCTGCTGAAAAAGAGGCCGAAAGAAAGAATAAACCAGCTCAAATATTCAAAACCCAATGAAGTAATAAGAATTAAAAAAAAAAGTAATAACAACCTACTGATTTGTCAGGTTATATTTTTAGTTGCCATGTTCTCAAGATCTTTTCTTCCAGATCTCAAGGCTAACAGTAACTACTTCCTGTTTCACAGAAGGTAAGACACTCACAAAAATGCCATCTATCGTGAGACAAACGACAAATCATGAGTCAGCAAAATTGCCCCAAAGCTTTATCAGGGAACTTGTATTTTCTTCCAGGTTGTTTCTCGTGTGACATTTGTGTGACATTGCCTGAAACGATTCCCTACACCTTGGGAGTTTGGCTGAGAGAGCTGACAACAATCCATGTTACTGACAGTGAATTAAACACAGTTGCAAACTTAGTTTAAAAAGGCAGCTGCTCTTTCTACAGACTGGGAAAAGGGAGGAAAGGGAAGAAAGGAAGAACAGAGGGAAGGAGGCCTTTTGTTTGCCTATTTACACATCTTCTACCCTGTAGTATGGGAATCCATGCAAAGATCCTCACTGAGCATTTGTGACAGCTTTCTGTAAAAGCGAAAACACTAACAGCAGAGACGGTAGCTGGGGAACAGTATCAACATGAAAAAATATAAATCTGGATATATACGGAACATATATCTATATATACACCTCTAGATGAAATATATATATGTTATCTCCTACAGCCTCCCTGTCTGATTTTTAAACAGAGTACAGATTAACCTAATTCACATCCTTACGAACCAGTTTTAGCAGACCCTTAGTAGTGGTTAAGGAACAAACTGAGACTATGAAACTGGTTTTATATGTAGCTATAATTATTGGAAAATCTTTGATGACCTTGGTCAGAAGTCAATATTGAAAATAAAAAAAGCAAACAAAAAACAAAAGGATGATTTAAAAACCAAAAGAAATGTATGGGATAGTACAGAAGGTTACTTTGTTAGTTCCTCCTTTAGCTTCAGCATTCAGTCCAGCGTCACGGTGTTGTGCTTTTTATTCTTTTCAATGGCTTTCTCCCTTCTAAAAGCATTGCTGGAGAAGTTTTAGGCCCACTGAACAAAATCCTGACGACCTCTTTGTAAGAACTCGGTAAGGGCAGTGATTTCGCTCAAAAGACACATTGTGGCTGCCTGCGCACGGTGTGGTGACACACAAAGCACAGGTAAGAGGGCTCCTTGGCTTGTGTGTCTCTCGGTGTTCTGCACAGCTCATTCATCCAAACTGTGCTGGTCACACCCAGGAGCAAAACTGGAGCCAGCAGCCCGCGGCAGCCAGGTTCACAGAAGGATCTATTAGTGAGGACAATGTTTCTACATCAGTGATGAAGCCTCTGTGCACTCAGGAGGCATTGAGGCTTTGGTAATCTGAACAGGGGTTATGCTGTAGGGGTGAAAAGATGGCGGCTGGGGGAGTCTCAGGAAAGCCTCTGGTGCTGTTACCGCACATCCGGCTGTGGCAATGGCGACTCCTGGACACAGCATCTTGCTCCATGTGGCACAGTTCTGGCCATTGACCTGGGGTGCGAGCCCAGAGCCCTCCTGCATTCCAATGAACACCACTTCCCAGAGCAGGGATGTGGGGCTCCTGGATGGGCAGCACTGTCCTGCCTGCTCCTCCGCTGCTCCGTGTTGCATCAGAGTTCATGTGGCTTTCAGCTTAGAGATTACAGACATGTTTTTCCCTCTGAGGCTGTGCCGTGCTCACTGCACATCAGTGTGACTGTGGGCCCAACAGTCATGAAGGGTCTGTGCAAGCTGTGCTTTTTTTTTCTTACGAAAATCATTAAAAAGCCTCAAGGGCAGCTGCCCAGAGCAAGTCACATCTTACAGGAGCCTCTCCTGCTGTGTGGCCTGGTCAGTGTGCGTGCGTGTCCCCAGAGTGTCCTTCTTCACTCACACCCTGAGTTTCACTTTCATTTCTCTCCGGCACTTGAGTTTCAGTTCTCTTTCCATGCTGCCCTGTCTTGCTGCCACCTCCTCCCTCAGCAACTGCAATACTCACAAGTTCACTTAGAATAGCTTTGTCTTCTTTTTCCTTTCTCATGCTAATCCTCTTACTTTCTCCTTCCCCCACCCCTT
The DNA here is from genome assembly GCF_004027225.2 of Strigops habroptila. Classification (NCBI taxonomy): domain Eukaryota; kingdom Metazoa; phylum Chordata; class Aves; order Psittaciformes; family Psittacidae; genus Strigops; species Strigops habroptila. The sequence goes on from NC_044277.2 coordinate 83,838,571, forward strand.
TCCTGACTTCACATCTTTCACATCTGTTTTTCTCAAGTATCATAGTTTAAGCCGTTGAGAAAGAGGAAATTAAGAAGGGATGAGTTAATCAGGTTCTTAAGCTTATTTGTGAAACTAAGTTATCAGCTTGGGAACTATCACAAATGGATAGGCTCAAGTATTTTCTGGACTCAGGGAATGTCACTTTCAACCATTCCCCTCATGCATGTGCAATTTACCTCACCTTTGTGGATTTATGAATGAATCAGCAGGTCTTCTCTTTCTGCCAGCCCAGCCCCCTCCTCCCCTTCCCCCCAGAGTAAATTCCTTTCCACTCTCCATGGTGTTATCTGTTTGGAACTATCATGCTTTATTTGAATCACGTGCTGTTAAAGTAGGAAATGCTATTTCTAACATTCAGACCATTGTAATTCTGATCCTGCAAATTCTATTAAGACTAAATACCTGTTCAAATTACGAAGCAGAAACCTCAAGCCTTGTTTCTGTGCTTCCACAATTCCAGCTTGGCTCATCCCCTGAGACAGTCACAGTGATTTTTCTTTGAAACAAAAATACGTAATGATGATAGGACGAGAACTGCTGTAATTCTAGAATTACTGCTTCATAATGACAATGTAAAATACCATCCTGGGGTATTGTGATGGCTGCTTTGACTAATAACTGTGGGGATCTGGAACAATTCATGGGTGCAGCCAGGCCCTAACCAGCAGGCAGCATGAGAGAAAATGGGTTTGTGGGACTTTTTGTGCCGATTCTTCACCCTCCCGGTCCTGGGGCCTGCAAAGAACTGCTGGCAGCCTGCGATGAAAGAGTCCCCCACTACAAACCACATGCCTGAGGATATTGATAGCGCTGCTGTGGTGCTAATGAACGACGAGAGCTGCCGTGACTTGGGTTCAAGTCCCTTCCTGCTACTAGAAGAGGACCAAGCGGCAGTGAGGTGTGTATAAACCTAACATATGCTAACTACAAGTTACTTGTGGGGTTTTTTTAACAAAAGACATACGTCGCTGCATATATATATTATATATATAAACGCAGGATGTGGTGGTTTAGCATATAACCGCTGTTCAAGACTGCTCCGTGGCAAACCCGAGCGATGCGCACAAGGTTGTTACAATCTGCATGACATTTACTCAGCCGTTTGATAAGCTCTTTCATGGTAGCACAACCGGCTTCTGGGCACACAGATAAGGGCAAGTCAGCACAGGCAATTTGTACTTAGTTGCTGTAAGCAGTTCAGGGATGCTGCTTTGCAGAACTGTAATTAAAACACGTTTTATTTTCCCCTGTGTTATTCTGCAGGCCACATGCTTGGTTCTGTTTTCAAATACACCGTCTTTATATAAATGTGTGGGAAGGAAAGCAAGGAGCGTTGCAACTTTCTGATTACTCAGAGTACTGCTTAATCTTATAATTGTAGGCTCCTCGTCGTTGTGGATCACAGCAGTTGGGAACAGAACAGGGGCAATGAGAATGAAGCAAGCCTGGTATTTCGTGATGGACTATCCCTAGGCTGTTTTGCCGTACCTTTTTCTGTAGTATTCCCTGTATTTCCCTACTGTAAACCAGCCTGGTAGAAAGCCACATGGTACTGTAACAGTAGTAATTTAAAAGTGAGACATCTTACAACAGCAATAATTTCAACTGGATTAGGAACGTAGAAGCCGTGTAACTAGCGCTGTTCCACCGGCATGGCACAGCTTTCGGCCCGGCGCTGCCAGCCGTAGGTAAACCCACGTGCCCCGGCACTCTGAAGGCCAATCATCAGCCCGGCACGGCCTCATCTCCGGAAAACCTTTTAGCTCGGAGGACGCACGGAGGTTTGCCCCTCCGTGGTCTCAGGAGAGCCATCGAGCCGCCCGCATTTCCGTGCGGAACCGCATTTCATGAGGCAAACGGTAGGCTCAGCCAGCGGTCAGGCCGCTGCCATCGGTCTGCTGGGGAAGGTACGACCCGGCGGCCACCCCGCGCAGCACTGCCCCTCCTCGCAGCGCCAGCCGGGCCCCGGAGCCGCCCGCTCCCACTTGTTAAAAGACGAGAAACGGCCTCGCCTCCCTTGCTCGAGAGCCCTCCCGAGTACGAGTGATAGCGTGGCCCGGGCCCGCCCGGCGGCACGGAACGAGCAGCGGGGCGAGCTGTGCTGCGGCGGCAGCAGCCTCCGCCTAAGCAGGAGCCAGGCTCTGGCCGCCCAGCTCGGAGCGCAGCGTACAGGCCGTCCCAGACCCATGGCCGCCGCGCACGCGGGCGGGCGCGGTGACGCCGGCCGCGCCGATAGGCGGAGAGTCGCGCTCCGCCCGCCGCGTGCCGGCCGCGCCCCCCGCGCTGCCCCCCGCCGCGAGCCGGACTCAGTCCGCGCCGGCCAGGGCTGCGAGCGCCAACGGCCGCCTCCGGGTCTGCGCGCGCGCGCCCGGGCGCCGGGGAAGGCGGGGGGAGGGGGATCCGCTGCGGGAGCCGCCGCCGCGCGCGCGCGTGAGGCCCGCTCTTCCCCCGCCCACTCCCCACGCGCGCACCCGCCGGGACCGTTGCCCCTGCGCGCGCCTCTCCCGCGCCGGCAGGGCCGCGGCAGCATGAGCGGCTCCCCGTGACCGCCGGCCGCGAGCCCCGCGCCCGGCCGGGCCCCGACCCGCGCCCGGGCCCCCTCGGATGCTCGCGCCCCCCCCGCGCCGAGGATGCTGAAGATGAAGCTGCCCCTGAAGCAGACGAGCCACAAGGCGGCGGCGGCGGCGGAAGAGGCGGCCGCGGCGGGGCTGGGGCTGAAGGAGCCCGGCGGTGCCCTGGACTGTCACCTCCAGCTGCAGCAGGTGCCCCGAGCGCCGGCCCGCGGGGGCGCCACCGCGGGGAGGGGGTGCGGGCTGGAGAGGCCGAGCCAGCTGCACGGCCTGGGGCCGGGGCCTGGGCCTGGCCCGCCGCCCCCCTCCGCCGCGCTCTCCGCGCCGGGCGGCGGCGGGCCCGGCTCGGCGGCGGCCCGCACTGACAAGGAGACGGTGTACGAGTGGTTCGGGCTGGTGCTGGGCTCGGCGCAGCGGCTGGAGTTCATGGTGGGGCTGCTGGACCTGTGCAACCCGCTGGAGCTGCGGTTCCTGGGCTCCTGCCTGGAAGACCTGGCCCGCAAGGACTACCACTGCCTCCGCGACTCGGAGGCGAAGGCCAACGGGCTCAGCGACCCCGGGCAGCTCGGCGACTTCCGCGACCCGGCCGTGCGCTCCAAACTCATCGTCTACCTGGCCCTGCTCGGCTCCGAGAACCGCGAGGCCGCCGGCCGCCTCCACCGCCTCCTGCCCCAGGTGGACTCCATCCTGCAGAGCTGCCCGGCGCGACGGCCCCGGGCGGGCGCCGCCGAGGAGGAGGGGGCCGAGGAGGAGGAGGAGGACGTGGTGATGGTGATGGACGGAGCTGGGGAAAACGGGCAGGCCGGCCTCCCCGCCGAACAGGGCCTGGGCTTCGGCGCGCAGGAGGAGCTGCTCCTGCTCTTCACTATGGCCTCGCTGCACCCGGCCTTTTCTTTCCACCAGCGGGTCACCCTGCGGGAGCACCTGGAGCGGCTGCGGAGGGCCTTGTGCGGGGACCAGGAAGAGGATGGCTTCGGCCGCCACCAAGCCCAGGTAACGCCGCGTCCTAGCCTCTTCGCGCTGCGCCATCTCGTCGGGCGGTTTCCTGCTCCTCATTTTTCCTTCACCGCCTCCCGATTTTCTCCCAGCTGAGGGCGGCCGCTTGCCTGTCCCTGAAGCCCCCCACCGTGGGATCTGCCCCCTCCCGTTTTGCCTGGTAGCTTGTCCTATTCCCCCTCATCCCCTCGGCAGTGTAGGCCCCGGCCACCCCCACAAGCTGCTGTAGAGTGTCTAGTACGAATTGGGGAGGGAGGGAGGGAAGACTGCTTTTTGTAGCCTGCCATGCTTTCTGGAGCACTGCTTTTTGAACCCTGCCTTGCTGAAGCACAGGGTGCAGAGTACTGACGGGCTGCCTCCTGCGCTGTAGGCCACTGAAGAAGTTGTACCGTGTAGAAGTGCAAGCAATAGCGTGACTAAACTTGCAGTAATAATAATAATAATGCTAGCTAGAAACCATACGGCCTAAGAGAGCATTCTCAAGGGCTTAAAATAATAGAATGCCTTGAAGTAATTGTTGTGTGGAACCTGTTTATCCCCCCCCCCGAGATTTGGCAGGGATCAGGGTAGCAGTCAGGGGTCAGCGGCTCTAGGGCTGGTTCTGTGGAAAGCCACATTCAGTAAGGTGGCTGAAGGCGTTTGGGAAGGGGTGGTAATCATTCTACTAAAGCAGCAAATTGAAATGTCACAACTGGAGCTTCTGTTCGGAGGAAAGCTGATTTTCTGGGTGGCTGTCAGGAAATAGCAGAGCACATCTTGAAAACAGATGTGCCACTTGTTGCTAGAGGGTGGCTGTCACCAAGAATGAAGACTTCAAGTGCGTGGCACTGAGGCATTCTATGCAGCAGCAGCTATGCTTAGACTGAGGTTTCCCACAGTGCCATTCATTGCTGCCCTCTTGGCAAGCATTGCCTTTAAAATCTGCCCCATATTTATGCAACCAAGCTATCGCCTTGAAGCTCTGCAGTTTCTGGTCTATAGATGGCCTCTCACGCAAAGGGGAAGAAAGGGCTGGAAGATGGGGTGTTTATAAGGCTGCTCAGCCAAACACATCATGGGGTACTAAACTGAAAAAGGTACAAAGCAGTAAGGGTTCAGGTTTTGGGATTTTGTTTCTGAGTTTACTTGCAGTGATGTCCAGTTCATCCAGCCCTAGAGGACTGTTTTACATTGTCTGCCACAGGAAAGGAACAGCTCCTTTTTCTGAGTGCTAAAGACAGGATATGCTCTTAAGGAGTACCCAGGGGAGACTGCATGAATTTCTAAGCCTTCAAGTACATTAAGTGAATTCTTGTATCATTTTAAGGCCAAAACACATTTAGTAGGTTGTAAACTAGTGGGATAGATGTTATGGTACTGGAATCATAATGAATTCATAGCATAAGTCCCAGAAGTGTTTATTTTGGCTCACTGGCCTATATCAAGTCTAGCTTTATCCCAAAATGAATCCTGGAAGTCCATGTTTAGAGGGAGAAGATCGAGTGGCAGGAAGTGGTAAGACCGGACACTGTTCTTTCTGGGTTTGAAGCGCTGGTAACAGGAAACATAGTTCCTGCCCGAAACTGGCGCGTTAGGGGTAGCTTCTCAGTGTGTCCCACCAAATGCATTGAGAGATCAGGCTCCCATGGACTACTGGAATTGAAGTCTGGTTTGTGCAGCATCCTGGCTTTGGCATAAAAGCAGCCTTCCAAGTGGAGGTGGTTTTGTTTACTCGGGGAGCACTGAGAGGCCCGAGTCAGCTTGGCTGAACATGCACATCACATATTCCCTAGTCCGCACAGGACCAAAATGGCCCCCCTTAGGTAGGCTTTTCTTTTTTTTTTTTTTTTTTCCCTTCCTAATGGTTGAATTGTGAATACAGCAGAGCCTCTTCTGGGAAATGATGGCTGACAGGGAACACAGGGATCAGGGGATTTCTGCTGAGTGTTTTCAGTTTGTTTTCACAGGGGCGGTGGGACCCTTGCGGGTAAGATACTGGAGGAAATGGAGTTATTAGCACGGTTAAAGACTTTCCTGGCCAAATGCAGCTGTACTGTTAAATTGGACTTGATTTTAAAATCCTGTCAGGTGTCTGCCGGCTTTTTATCCTCCTTTAATTTCTGAAACTTAAGTGCCTTCAGGGCTCTGCATTTGTGAACTAAACCGGTTCATAAAGACCTCTTTGAATTCTCCTCTGGCCGGCCTCGGGTCGGAATGGCTGGGTTCCCTCTTGGGTTGTGACCCGCTCCGTGCCCGTGTCGGCAGCAGCCGCGCAGCTCCGACAGCTTCACCTCCCGCCCTCGCCATGGTGGCGGTGCCCGCCCCAGCCTGGGCCGTGCCCCCCGGGGCCAGCCCGCGGGCTGCCGCGCCTCACGGCGGCACGGGAGGTGCCCGGGCCGGGCGGTTCCTGTCACGTTTTGCAGTGGCCGGACCTGGAAGAAGGGCTTTAACTTCCTCCTCCCCGTTAGGGACAGCCGCGACCTGCGAGGGCAGAGCCAGCGATAAGCGCGCGGCGAACAGTGACCCCACCCCCAGGAGCCCCGGAACGGCCGCCGGTCTCTCCGCTTTCCCGGGCTGAGAGCGGCCGCGGGGGGGGGGCGGGGGTGACCTCTCGCTTTGTTTGCGGGAGGACGGGTCGATCATGGGGCTTCCCCGCCCGGTGAGGGCGCAGCCCCTGTCCCCTCCGCCCGTCCGCACTGTGCCGGTGGGTGCAGAAGGGCCGGTTCCTGGCGGGACCCGTCCCCCGCCCACGGCTGCGGTGGCGAGTGGTCACCGCCGCTTCCCGCCCCCATCCAAGATGGCGGCGGCGCCTGCGCTCCTGGTCACGTGCCCGCAGGGCGGTTTCCCTCCGTCCCGCCGGTGGGGGGGGGGGGGAGGCGCCCTGCGTTGCGTAACGGGACCGCGCTCGGCTGTTACGCACCCGCGTACCGCCGCGGGGGCACGGTCACGCGCGGGTCCCGCCGCCCCCCGAGCTCGGAGGGGCCCGCGCTCCCGGCCGCCCAATGGGAGGGAGAGAGGGCGGTGTGACACCGCCACACAGAGACACACACACACACTCCCTCCCGCCTTCCTGAGCGGCTGTCGCAGCCGGAACGCTCCTGACGGGAGCGAGAAGGGAGTTGGGAAGACCCGGGGGCGTTACGAGAAGATCTGTCCCAAACGGGGCCGCGGTGCACCCGGTTTGTCGAGCAGATGAACCACGGGGGAGCAGCGGTGTGCCGGGAAGGCTGCTAGCTCAGCGCTGGGCTTCCCGTCCTGGGCACTGCCGGGCTTCCTGAGCTCAGCCTGCTGAACAGTCTGCAGGTGGGAGCAGAGCTGTTGTTCGCATGACCCCCGAAATAATCTGCACCTTTGGCGAGCACTGTGGTGTGACATCAACCTACACGGGTGGTGGAGTTCAGACCTGGAGCTGAACCAGGTAGTTCATTGGTCAAGTTGAGGTTCTGAATTCCTTAGGCCAAGGACTGTGCTATTGCATGTGGCGTATCTAACAAAATGGCCTGGCTTGAGGTTTCAAGAAACTTTAACATTTAGCTACGGTGAGTTCACCTAGAAAGAATTTGTGGGTCATTTACTACAACATAAAGCAGTTTGCTTTTTCCCATGGTTGGGATTATGATTTCTGGATAGGATCTGTGCCATCTGGTAAGATTGAGCACACATTAAAGTTACTTCTTGGCAAACAATTAATAGGATTGCTGCTCTTCTTGGTCTTCCATTTTAATGAGCCTTTGAGAACTTAATGTTTCATAGGGATACATATTAACAAAGTTAGCTGGCAAATTCGAAGGTTGTAAGAGAAAGGACTGTTGGAGCGGGCTGGGCTAGGGGTAGGATTGCCTTATAATTGCATAAACTTTGTTTCTTTAAGAAATTGTTCTGAAATGTTTTGTTTTTTTCTTAAGAATGGTATAGAAACACTCTATACCATGCACAGATTTTTAAATGAACATGTAGTTTGTAATAACACCTTTTGGAAGAAAAGTCATTGGTACATTAAGCTGTGCCAAATATGAACTTTGAATCTGAAGTTGAAGTGTAAGAATAAATCAGCAGCATTTGCATCTGTAGTCATAAAGCAAGCATTAATGTGCAACGAGTCTGCTGATACCACTATGTATATTGGTTTAAGCAACAGATCACATGGCTCAATTCTTGTGTTGATTATATTTGTTTAATAAGTGCATCAGTATCAAAGCTGTTTGTATCTTGTTCCATCCCATCCAAGATCTGAGGTCAGAACACTGAAATGCCGAAGGAGATCTGAATATGTGCTAACGTAATATATGTGGCTTGCGTTAGACAGTGGAACATTTAATCAGGCATACTTGATGGTAATAGAACTAAGGTTCTGTTGAAATACTCGATCTCCTGGAGATAATGGTTTGCTGACTAGTATTGTAATTAGCTGGCTGGAGGATTATTTACAGAAGAAGTCTCTACTTACAAACAAAGGGAAGGTTTCTATTTACAGAGCATTTTTATTAGTAGGCTTCTATTTATAGCGTACTTTGTCTGCAAATTAGAAGAGTGCTTTTATAATTGATCTTCAGCCATTTGCAGCAGAACAAGGTAGTAGAACTTGATTTTAGAATCAAAGAGCTCTGTCTGTGGGAACAGAAATAAAGGCAATCCCATTTTGAAGCTGCAGTGTACTCTTTTTAGTGACATAGAATTAAGGAAAAGTGTGTCTTCAGAGTCTGGCTTAAATAAGAGACAGAAAAATAGAAAACGTCATTTTACTCTTGGCAAAAATCTTGTAAATGGTGGTATGCTTGAGGAAAATGTAGAAGTTTTGCCTACTGAGATAAAAAGTACTCCAGCTCCTTCAGCGAACCTAACACCCTTGCCTCTGAACAGGAATTTCCCTGACTCCAAACTGGAGTTAAGGATTTCCAGAAGCATTGCTGGAAGTCTTCCGGAAAGGAAGTAATAACTGGATAAAAGACAATGCCTGAAATGAAGGACTTCTGGCTAAATGTGCATGCTAATGTTCCAGGAAATTGCAGAGTAAAAACTTTCACTGCTCTCTGTTGTTTTAGTCATTTTGTTCTAAATACGAGGTGTTAGGACAAGTTTGTAGCCTTGCCCAGTCCCTTTATACTAGGGTTAATCCATGCCAGTTTCTTCTCCAACATCAAATGAGCACTGAGGGCATTGAAAATATAGCCATGACTTCCTAATGTGTGCACTTAGATTGCTGCTGTTAACCTGTGGTCCGCTTTTGAGTGTTGCCCAATGTCGACTAATCTGTAGATAGCAGGATCTCACTGGGCTTGGAGTACCGAGGGCTTTCAGCTCTTAGAGCTGCAGAAGAGGATGCAGACAGCAGCAGTAAGATGGCTGTACTTATGAAACAACTGAAGTCTGTAGGATTCTGACTACTTAAATCTGTCATCTCATTTATTTGCGAATATCAGTGTCTAGCCATAGCTGCCCTAGCAAACACTACAGTTGATTTTCCGTTAACTATAATTGATACTAAATGTTTGCTTTTCCTCCAAAACTCGGTGAATTTCTCCGAATCTAAGGGTTTATACTTTCAGAGGCTGAAGCTTGTAGAGGACAAGCTCAAAGTTCTGGCTAGAAACTGCATTCCTTTGTGAGCTTCTTGCCTTTCTTCAACCTCTTAATCTTGTCCTTTTTGTGAGAAGAAAGTAAAAATACTTTTAATAGTGAAAGGAGAATTAATGCCTTGGGAAGTGTCTTAAGAGCGAGATAAGAACATGACAGATTTTCTGTTATTCGGAAAGCCATACATGAAAGAATACTTTTAAACTATGCTGCTTAGATCTCTTGAGTTCAAGGATTGGACAACATGACATATTACTCTCTGCTGGTAGTTAAAAGTAGTAATGAAGGCATTGTCTTATCCCAGTACTAATCGTACTTCAGTGAACCACTTGTAAGGGGCATATGTTTTTTAGATCTTACCATCACCCTAGACTGTTGTGAGAAGAATTTTTTGTGTTCGTCTGAAACGACACATTCAAGTAATTTTCTTTTTACTCAGCATAGAATTGTAACAGTACTGAACTTACACAAAGTTGTTGGATGAGCAACCAACTGGTGATACTGTAACATCTGGACTGTTGCATTGCTGGCTTTAGCTTCAAGTTCCCTGCTTTGTCATGAGCTAGCTAGGTTGGACTGAAATTGTGGTTTAAATCCCGTTAAAAGCTCAGATGTAGATGAGACATGGAGAAAGATGTGCTGTGTTTCCCCCAGCACTGTAAATCGTTGCTGTAGCTGACATGTCTGGTACTTCAAGTGTAATTGCCACAGGCCTTGATAGCTGAAGTTGTTAATGCTGCCTAAGCGGTCGGTATGTCCTTTGTCTCAAAGTTGTCATGATTTCACCTTGCTACAAGTTAGTCAATATGTGATTGCCGAAGCTGTCATATGGTGTGCCTTTCCTCCCTGAATCAGCTGATGTTTTTTCAAAAGGTTTTTGTCTCCCTCATAGTGTTTTGTTGCTGCCTCTTACAGCAACTCTTAAAATAGTTTCACTAAACAAATATGCCTTGAAGTACTCTCGGGCAACTGTGTGTTCTGTCTATGCAGTCCAGCTTTCTAGGTACAAGTTAATAGGGCAGTTGCATATTACCCATATGAACTGTATGTTCAGCCAGTTAGGCTTTTATTTCACGTATTACAGGATTTTATGTCTGGTCACAGAACCACAAAATGACTGGGGTTGGCTGGGACCTCTGGAGGTCTTCAGAGGTCCCGGAGATGGTGGACCGTGTCCAGGTAGCTTTTGAGTATCTCTAAGGATGGAGACTCTGCAGCCTGTCTGCCAGTCACCCTCACAGTGAAAAAGTGTTTCCTGATGTTCAGAGGGAAACTCCTGGGTTTCAGTTTGTGCCTCTTGACTCTGGTCCTGCCACTTGGCACTGCTGAGAAGAACCTGGCTCCAGCCTGTTTGCACCCTCCCTTCAGATGTATATGTGTACATTTTTATATGTGTAGGTCCTTTTCTGCAAAGCTGCTTTCTAGCTGGTTAGGCCCCAGCTTGTATGGTGCCTATAGTTGTTTCTCCCCAGGTGCAGGACTTTGCACTTCCCCTTGTTGAACTTCATGGGTTCATGTCTGCCCATTTCTCCAGCCTGTGATTCCACGTGGAATAAGCATTATTGTTCTGGAGGTTGATTCTGCGTGTGAAAAGACAAGTTAACAAGTAAGCATTTAAGTTGATTGTTGGCTGCAGCTAAAAGAGAGAACTTTTGGTAGGTCTTTGTGGCCAGATCTTGAGGCCAGTTCCATTCTTAGTCTTGTAGGACAGCTCTCTGCATCTCAAACCAGCCAGACAGTGCCATTGTGTAGTTCAGAAGCTTGCGAACTGAAGTGTAACTTGGCAGCAATGTCAGTTGGGCAATTGTCTTAAGTCTTGATATTGCATTTAGCTAGTAGCTTGTCCAAGACAGTAGCGGATTTTTTGCATGGGAGACAATCTGTTGCATCACAATTGTCAACATTAAACAGATTTTGAAGCATTGCTGCCCTGTATGTTTGCATTTGTGACTACTAAATCCGTGTGCTGATTTCCATTTAAGTATTAGATGGTGCGAATGTTCTATTCCTGTATCCAAGCAACAGCAAGAATTAGGTGGTAGGGTGCAGATGTAGTGGCACACAGTCCTCTGCTGCTGTTGTCATCAAGAGGGGGTTTAGCAGCACACAAGTACATGTGCAGTTTCAGCTGACTTGCTTCTTAAGAGGTGATGTTTAGCCTTTGTGCTAACATGGTTACATAGCTATGTATCAGTGTATCACAGCTGTGAAGCAGTAAGGGTGGTAGCTTGTACGGATTGTTTTAAGCAAATCATGGCTTTGGTCTTTGAACTGGCACTATTGATGGTTATTCTGACATCACTCAAATTTCTCTGAAGTACAGATGCTGTAGTTGGTAGCTCATGATCATGTGTTAGACATTGATTCTTCCAAGATGCTTTCTTTGATCTGGTTTTGTTTGCCAGTTCCCACCTATAAATGAATGGAAGAGCTGTGCCGGTTTACATCTGCGCAGCCTGCAAGGCTAAGTAGTACTATCCCTAACAGTACATTTTCTGAAGTCTTGCAGGAAAATAAGCTTTCATATTTGGGCACATAGAACTAATCAAGCGATCCAGCTGCTGTAAGCAGGTTTCCCTTGTTAGTGCTCATCAGAGCTGATGCATGAATAGTTCTTTTATGGAAGTGCAGTGCAAGCATCAGAAGACTTATGTGCATCAATCATTTCCTCATGATGATTAGTAGGCTATCAAATAACAGATTTCATTACATATTGCCAAACCACTACCAGCATGACATTTCTTGATCAGCCGTCTACATTAATAGAAGGCAGAGTTTGGACATCTGTCATGTGTAGACTAGCTGAGATTTGCTCAGCTCACATATGTTAATTATACAGAGCAGCATCCTTCCGAGCAGGATGGCTCTCCACCTTAGGCATTTAGTGCTCGTCCTTACAGACAAGTACCCATGGACTTCAGGAGAGCAGACTTTGGCCTCATCAGGGATCTGCTTGGTAGAATACCATGGGATAAAGACCTGGAGGCAAGAGGGGCCCGAGAAAGCTGGTTGATATTCAGGGATCACCTTTCCTAAGCTTAGGAGTGATGCCTCCCAACAAAGAGGAAGTCAGGCAAAACCACCAGCAAGCCTGCGTGAGTGAACAAGGAGCTTCTGGACAAACTCCAACACAAAAAGGAAGCCTAAAGAGGGTGAAAGCCAAAGACAGGTAGCCTGGAAGGAATACAGAGAAATTTTCCAAGCAGCCAGGAAACAGGTTAGGAAAGCTAAAGCCCCAATAGAATTAAATCTGACCAGGGATGTCAAGGGCAACAAGAAGAACTTCTATAGGTACATCAGCGATAAAAGGAAGACTAGGGAAAGTGTGTATCCTCTCTGGAAGGAAACGGGAGAATTGGTTACATGGGATACGGAGAAGGCTGAGGTACTTTTTTTGCGTCAGTCTTCACCATTAAGTGCTTCAGCCACATCACCCAAGTCACAGAATGTCAAAGCTGTGACTTGGGATAACAAAGAACCACCCGCTGTGGGAATAGATCACATTCAAGACCATCTAAGGAGCCTGAAGGTGCGCAAGTCCATGGTACCTGATGAGGTGCTCCCACAGGTCCTGAGGGAACTGGCGGATGAAGTGCCGTTAAATTTGAGAAGTCATGGCAGACCGGTGGAGTTCCCACTGACAAAAAAAAAGGGGAAATATAACCCACATTTTTAAAAAGGTAAAAAAAAAATACCTGGGGAACTATAGGCTGGTCATTCTCACCGCAGTGCCTGGCAAAGTCACAGAGCAGATCCTCCTGGAAACTATGCTAAGGCATGTGGAAAATGAGGCAATTGCTGACAGCTAGAATGGCTTCGCTAAGGGCAGATCGTGCCTGACAAATTTGGTGGACTTCTACAATGGAGTTACAGTGTAAGTGGATAGGGAAGAGCAGTAGACGTCATCTACCTGCACTCGTGCAAAGCATTTGACGCTGTCCCACAGAGAGAAGAGAAGGCTCAAGGGACACCGTATAGCAACCTTCCGTTACCAGAAAGGGACCTACAAGAATGATGGAGAAGGAATTTTTACAGAGGCATGTAGTGATAGTACAAGGGGAAATGGCTTTAAACTGACAGAGGGTAGGTGTAGATGAAATATAAAGAAGAAATTCTTATGTCAGTGCTGAGGCCCTGGCACAGCTTGCCCAGAGAAGCTGTGGCTGCCCCATCCCTGGCAGTGTTCAAGGCCAGGTTGGACGGGGCTTTGAGCAACCTGGTCTAGTGGAAGGTGCCTCTGCCTGTGGCAGGGGGTTGGAACTAGGTTGGAACTAGATCTTTAAGGTCCCTTCCAACCCAAATCATTCTATGATATGGTCCCAGGAAATATCTCAAGTGATATGTGGTTTTTAAAAGATGGCACTTGCTCTCAACCATATGAGGAAAGATGTCCTGGATACAAAACTCTTGTCTAGGCTGTGAGAGCAGACAATTTTTAGAGTGCTCTCTTAGCTTGTTTCACTTTCAAGGACAAACGTAGTTAATCCTCTAGCCTGTCACAAAGATCTATGTGATTATCTAATTATCTGGCAACTGCTTTGGGGCCACCCACATTTCTTGCTTCACTGTATTTTAATCATTAGAAGCAGCACTCTGAGCTGCAGTGAATCCTTGCATGTGAAAGCTTTACAGTGTCAAAGGCTTATGCAAGAATTAATTTTACACTTGCAGGCGTTGTGTGAATACATTTTATACATTGGCAGGAAACGATTAGCACTATTAGCTCTATACAGTATGGCCATCGTCAGGAACTCCTTGTCACCATCCCCAGTTTTAAAGGACTTGTGTTTGTAGTGTGACTGGCATCAGGTAGCAACCTGCGGTGTCATTCCTAATATTCATTGGCCCTCCAGGCTGCGTAGACTTTCCAGTCACTTGTGTGCTGGAGGTGTCTGCTTTGACAATGCCACTTGTATTTTAGTTACTTGGGAGTGTTTGATGTAGGACTGTCACAGTAGCTAACACCAAATGTGAGGAGTTGTAATGCAGCTTAAGATACGATCTGGAGCTGGCACTGGAGCAGACCTTGCAGGCTGTAAGTTAAGGCAATGACTGCCCTGGATTACGCTACTGTCTCCTCCCGTGTTCCAGTTGGTATTGTGAAAGCTGTCATTCGGAGTGCACACAGTACATTACAGGTTTAACCTTCTAGGTGAAGCATTTTTCAAGTGAATAAATTACGAACTTCTTTACAGATATGATGATTTATAAAATCGTTGGTACCAGGACTTGTTTAAATACAGGTCTGAACCTTGTAGTATTTTGCAGTTTAGAGGGAGCCTTCAAATGTGGATGTAGTTCACTTGGTATAGAACGCTGCCAAAAGTAACCATTCTAGAGTTATTGTCTGCAAAAATATTTGAACACTGTTACAAAGATGATACATATTCTAGGTAAGAAGTAGTTTTCTGGTATTAGAAGGTGTAGAGAAATATTTAGTGCTGCTTTGACATGAGCTGAGCACAGTACCTCTTTGAAATCAATCTGATTACCACACCTTTCTTCTAAAAACTGCTTGCGATTTCTTTGATTTCTTAACTAGCAGTTATTTATTAGAATAGACTGTAATTTATTTTTCTGTTAATCAAAACAAATAGCCTAACTTTGAATGCAAAAGAAGGTCTGACTTTACATTTTATTGGGTTTAGATCCATTCGTTCATTTTAAAAAAAGAGTATTTGATTAGGTGGAAGTCTCAACTTGTTCCTTAAAATGAACGAAGCATTGCCTTCAGCTCTTATGCTGATGATTTCAGAGGTGGGAAAAGACATCTTAGAAAAGCAAAAGAAATTGTATAGTTTGAGAGCCTCTGTCAGAGTTAATCCAAATGTCTGTTGTCTTCTGTATGCAGTGTGAAAGAAAAATACAAAAGTGCTTTTGGCAGAGTGCATGGCTGTAGTTTAAGGAAGACCTTACCTCTGCCAAAGAATTGACATTGATCTTTGCTAGAAGTCTTGGTTCAGTTGTTTGATTTCATGTCAGGAAGACATTCACTATCATACCAAAATACATGCTAAACTTGTTAGCTTATGTAGTTTGGGCACAGCAGTTAGTCATAGTAGTAGTGCTTTTTATGGACGGTCTTAAATGAGTCACAGTTTTAACAGGGTAACTTTAATGCTTAAATGCCAACAGTTTTGTGAATAATGCATGACCAGGAGTTAACACTTGAAAAGTGAAGTACTTGGGTTTGGTTATGTCCACAGTTACTGTGAAATGTCTGACACAACACGATCGGTGGGAGTTCTGAGGAGATCTGAAAGCGCTCTCCAGAGCATGCTTGTGGGTATTTTTATTTTGTGTATTAAACTAAACTTGGGAGTATGCTAAAGCTGTTACAATGCAGCCTCATTGATACACAGCTATTTTCCTTTCTTATTCCATGTCTAACATTGCACTCATAATTTTTTAGATGTTTGAAGCATGAAATAGTGTTTTGGTAAGTTTGCTGAGATTGTTTACTGAGTGGCTAGGGGGTGGTGTGAATTTTACCTTGACAAAATAAAGCATTTCCTACGTTTTAAATCTGATTGCTTTGAAACCTGAAATTACTGACAGGTAGGATACAAACCATACACTGCTAGATGAAATAGCTAAAATGTCATTCAGTTTCTCAGCCCACCTGCAGTGTGGTCTGAAGGCACATAGATGTTCACTTGCTAGTTGTGTGCTGCTGTTGATGTGACTGATGAAGTCAACAGTATGCTCATGGCAGTCTTGATGCCTGTGTACTTACTGGGTCCTAAATGAGTTGCATGTACTGTTAGGAGTTGCCACAATAGTACCAGTGCTATAGAATCATAGAATCAACTAGCTTGGAAAAGACCTTTAAGATCATCAAGTCCAACCATTACCCCAGGACTGCCAAGGCCACCACCTAAACTATGTCACTATAGATGACGTAAAGCTGGTTTAGTAAGATGAAGCCAGCTTTAGCTGGTACATCTGTCAAATCTGGAGAAATTCATTGAAGAACTCACAAACGGCAAGGGGATTCCAATGTCTTTTGACACCTCTGTGCTTCCTTATTCTGGTCTGCCTCATGTGACAGTCTTGGGGACTTCTGTGCCAAACAACGTAACTAGTCTTGGCTGCTGGTTTGTCTTGTTATGTTGCACAAGCCCTTCAGAAAAAAAAAAAAACCCCTACATGTATTCTGGGACTTGTTTCCAAAATCTTAAACTTCCTATATTTAAAAATGAGAGTACTCTCTGAAGGTTTGTATTTTCTTCTACCCATCTTTTATGAATGTCTTTCAGTGGAGTCATGTTCTTCATCCTGAATGAGAGGAAGGGACTTTGAACTTTCAGTACACATCTACTCAAAAAAGTATTAATTTCTCCCAGGTATTTTATTTGTTGTATAAGGTTACTAATAAGATATTTATTTTCATGCAGACCAGTTGCTAAATATTTGTGGTGCATTAAATGTCCTCTGTTTAACTTGCTGCTTTTGAAAGCTTTCCCAAGAAACCTACCCTCTGTTTTAGCTTCCAGTGCTTAATAAAAAACAGCATTTGTGGTGTTAAACAGAGAAGGAACCACCTTCTCTCCCACTCTGTGCTGCTGCCACCGCTGCTACCATCGATATGGTATTTACATATTGATGGCATTTAGGTACTTGCTAAGCGCAGATGTTATGCTACTTATTACAGATAAATAGAGGTGCTTCACTTAAAGTAGATTCACTAGTAACTTTCCTAGTTTTCTCTGGATACATCTTTAAAGGCAGTCTGTCATTTTCTTGAAACGTGAATTGTACTGGTGAGCTGGCAAAACAAGTTGCCTCTGAAGTCAACATGTCTGGCAAAAGATGGTGCATCAGACATTTTAAAACAGTTTGAATTTTAGCTTGGTTGGTCAGTTTGGTTTCTAACAAGACCTGATTGTTGAAGAACATGTAAATTGATATGTTTTTTTAATCTTACGTTGGGGAAAATCATGCAGATTTTTGTTACCCTAGAAATAACACTTTCAGTCCATGCTCATCTAATACTTTTCTCCAATTTATCATCGTTAGCCTAGTTTGTTCTTTTTTCTCTTACCTGTCCATGTTATCTGTCTTACATGTTTTCCTGTTCTGTCCCTCCTTATGCGTTGTGTTGAAACAGTAATAATTCTTGGCATATGATTTTGAAGTCTGAAAACAAATGTGGCAGGAGATGAGTGTTCAGTCTGTCCTTTTTTCCGTGGAAGAGAGGGTGCTGATGGCAACTGGTTGCATTCTGAATGTTTAGTTAGTAAGATGGTACATGGATTTAGCTGTTAGGGCCATATGTCCTGGTTTCCTATATATTAAAGGTGGCAGGCTGAAGATACTGTGCATGAATATAATTGAGGAGAATATGTTTAGAGTGTAAGCAAGTAGATGACTTCACAGGTTAGTGATTGACAGAGTTCATACTAACAGTAAATTAGCAATGAAGTTCCGAGCTGATGGTATTGTCCAGCTTGAGGTACCCTGAAGGCACATGATTTGTTCCTTACTCTGTTCTGTTTTTAAAATAAGGTCAGTGAAACACTGGAGGTTATAGCTGACATTTAATAAATAAATTTAAAAAGTAAGAACTGAAATGGCTAATGGCCACCTTTTTGCCACTGTCAAGAATTTCAGGTTTTTTTTCCTGTAGAATACCAAATAAGGAACTTGGTTTTTGGTCATTTCTGCTGTTTAATGCAAACTTTGATAATACACATCCTAATAAGGCTTTTTTTTTTTTTTTTTTCCTCCTCAATTTAGAATGACTTTTCCCATAGTGACTGCATGTCAAGTAATGAGACCAGTTTGCTAGAACGAACCACAGCACCTCACGATGGGCTACCAATGGCTTCCCATAGACCTCAGCGAGAAGGTATGTTTGAGATTGTGTTTGAAAGGGTTTTTTAATGTTAAACTGTACTGGGAGTTGTAGAAATCTTGCATCTGTCTTGCTGTTCATCTGAATGAGAAACTGCAGTGATTGGGAAGTATAATAGCTGCTCTGCTACCTACTTGGTCTTTTCTTTATTATAACAAGTTGTCATTCTTGTTAGCTGCTAACTACTAGTGACTGCATGCATGAAAATTGATTGCAAATGGGCTTCCTCCTGAAAAAAAGAAGTGGGATTTGGGAGAAAACAAGAAAATTTTAATGCAATTTTATTAACAGTGTTTAGATTTTTTTTTAACCAAAACTTAACATGAAGATATTGTGAAACAGCAGATGGCTTTTGCCACTTGATTCAGTCGTATTTGATTAGTCTTAAAAAACTCCAAAACTAAAAAACACACATTAGGAGATTTTGTAGAAGTGGTAGTTCGGAGAAGTGAGAGGCTTTGCATAGAAGTCAATCGTCTTTTGGCTATGTTAGGGAGCATGAGAACAAGGCTTCAGAGCGTAAACAGAACTCGTCTGTGCAATTGCCAGCAGAGTTTCTTCTCTTTGAAGAAATAATCATTATTGAAAACAGATTTATTCTTACCCTTTATTCTCCAACAAGATTAGCAAATCACTCCTCAAAATTAGTCTATGCTATCCTACAGATAGTGAAGAGCTGGCAACCCAGGAAAGCTATTGCTATTCCTTTTGTCTTCATATATGTTTTTTGTCTGTACTATGGAGATTTAATTACACTTTGAAGGCAGGCAATTTGAGAGTTTTAATTCTTTGGGAACCCCTCCCCCTCAAAAAAAAGGCAAAAAAGAAAAAACAACCACCAAACAAAACAGGAAAAAAACCCAAAAAACAACACAGAGGGAGATTATGGCAGATTACATAAAACAAACCTGTTTCAAATCCTTTTACAGAGTTCAAAGTGTTCGTACTCACAAATTAGAAACTCTCTTTAGCAGTGCTCTTGAATTAAGTAATGGAAGCACAGAAAAGCTGAATTATTAAATCTAGCAAAGAGGTTAAATTTCTCAGGATTTGTATTACCAGTTAGAAACTACAGTGAAGGATCAGAATAGTTTTGTGGTATTTGATATGTATGTATGTGATAGAGAGTCCCTGCTACAGAAATCTACTGGGTTAGAAATAACACTGATAATAAAAGAGGGGTTTTATTTCCAGCTATCATAAATATGGTTTTTAGAAATATTGACTTACAGTGAAAGCAGTGTCATGGATACATGCTTGACTTAATCTTCCTGAATGCATGTGTTGTGTCCAAAATAGATGTAGAGACATAACACGCCTCAATGGCTTGTATACTCAAACATTTCTTCTCGGTGTAGCCATTTAGAATATTTAAAATGTGATCATGGAAGCAGTTTTAAAGCTGTCTGTTGAAACTGTGGAACTGTGCAGCAACAACACTGTAATTACCTCTTGTATCGCTTACTATGATGAAACATGCAGCATCAACAAAAAGAAGTTAAGGAAGCTGAAGGTACTACAGTGTGTAATAAAATTTCTTTATACTTGAGGACAAATACATTTAGCATTGCAAACATTGAATGGTTTAAAATAAACACACACTCATTAGAAAAGAAGCTTGTCTTTGAATGTTAACAGTGCTAGTTTCCATAATTATGTATGTTAAACGTATACATGTAGTGAAATGCAACTTAAAGAACTATTCTCAGTTCCAGCCATGGGAATCAACTTTTTAATTAAGTTACAAATATCAGCTCAGCTGATGGTGTCAATTTTAACATTGGCTATTAAGAAACTACTGTACCAAACCTCATGTTATGCCGTAGTCCTTCTCCCACCTTCCCCCAAAAAAGGAGTTTCAAAAGCATAGAAAGGAAGCATTGATGGTGTAGGGCTGATCAAACCATTGTTTAAATAATTTTTTTTTTTCACATGTAAAGATGTGCTTGTAAAGGAATAAAACTTGTTGAATTCTTAGGCCAGCATAGCAGGAAAAGTGAAAAGCCCATCTCGGCTACATAAGATTTTTTATGTGGCGTATTACCTGAACAATGTTACGTGCCCTCAAGAAAATTTCCAGGCCCTGAAAGCCATAGGGTGCTGCTGCTTACCACGTCACAGCTAGAACTTGCTTATTTCTGAATATGGTAGACTTATGGGCAAGGAATGTTAACAAGGAATGTTAAAATAGCAAGTACTTTAAAGTACCTTTCTTCCTTTTCAATTCAATTTAATGATACTCTTTAGAGTATGATTGTAGTAGCCTTCTGCTTCTCCTCTTCATATTCTGGTTGCTAACGCTCATTTCTGTTTCCTTCAGGCCTTCCCCAAGCATTTCCTTCCACCTCAGTGCCTTTCAGAAATGTGGTTCTTCTGCCTTAGTTTGCTCTCAATAATACTTAATATTTCAGATATGTGGATGTGGAAGGCTTTTATCAGTGCTTTTTTACTTCCTTTTATCGTCTTTTCACTTATAGTGGTTATATTCTCGCATTTATGTGAATTTTTGTCTAAATAAGTTCTTAGGTAACATACAGATTTCCATTATCTGCAGTGAAGGGTTTTAGTCAGTCCAGAAAAATACTTTACAGAGAACAAGGCTTCACCTGCCCCCTGCAGTTTGTTATAGAAAAATAGCATCCGAGAAAGAGTGGGGTTGTGTGAGTCAGTAAATAGCATTAGTGATTCTCAGAGTGGCTAGGGAAGTAGATACATTTTCAGACTGTAATTTTGGCATGTACAATAAGGTGTTTTTCTTTCAGCTGTACACATTGAGAAGATAACCCTGAAAGGAGTACCAAGGAAAAGAGCTGACAAACATTTGGAGTACACATTCAAAGTAAGCAAATAACATCCAGAATATTGAAGTAATTGTCTTAGTGATATCTGTGTATTGTAGATATATACAGCTTGTTCCAAATACCTGCTTAGAAGGCAATTTTGATTTAAGTTAAAGTCTTCAGAGATTCTCGGAATTATCCAATAATTACAAAGAATTCTAAAATTAGTGAATTGTTTGCTCAAGTGGCGTAAGAATGCAGTCCTTGTGTCTGCAGCTATATATTGCTTGGAGTCATATGGTCGTCTTAGATCTCCTTCATGAATGTTTACCATAAGAGGATGGCTCCTGTGTTTTTTTACAAAACTGGGGATTGGTTAATTTGTTAAGGTGAAAACAAACAAGCTAAAAAAAAGGTCAGCAAACTTGAAGGCCTACCTGGTATAGTCTTCATGTATTGTAATAGCCAGAGGCAACGTACAAAGCAATTATGTGAGTGAATTTTAAAACTGAAACACTGCTGCTTACTACTTGGGAAGTAGTAAGCTTTCAGTATTGAGGTCTGGTATTAAAGGCTGTAGGTGTTAAATAATAGCTGCTAAGGCCTTTGGTGGTGATGTTCTAATTGAATCAAAGTAGTAATTTTCTTAGCAATGACCGAGTAGCATTATGAGTCATTGGGCCAATAGATGTGAGTCTGGTAGTATACTGGATTTGAACATAGAGTTAAATTTTACCTTTTTTCCTCAAACAAAACAATGTTTTAGATCAAACATTATAACTGGCCATTTGACATGGGTCGTGGGAGCTCTTTGAAGAGGCAGACTTTAAAAAAAGAAACAACATTTTGAGCAGAAAACTGATGTATTGATCCCAAAGTTTGATAGAGTTTGTTTAAATGGAGGTAAATTTAGAGTTTTGTCTTTTCTGGTATTACTAGAAGCTTAAAATTAGGGTTAAATTGACATGTGTACTATTTCTGATTTTGAAGTAAAGTTGTGGCAACAGACACTTTGTTGTTGATTGTCTCTGAAGGTGAAATTTGCAAAGACTTCTGCACTCTACTTTTGCTGAGGGCAGTAACACGGAATGTGTAGCCGTCTAAGGCTTAAAGGTTAACTTGCCCAAGTGTTTCAACCTTGTCGTAGATCTTTTGTCCCAGTAGTCTGTGAGCTGAGTACTAGGTAAAATACAACAGTAGATAGGAGAGGTTGGTACAGAATGCTCATATGAATTCTTAACATTTAAAGTCACAAAACAATTTTGGAAATTCAGCATGTAGACAGATTTGACAGTGGTTTTGAATTTCTTTATTAAAGGGGGAATGTGGAGATATTCTGGGAAGTATTTGAGTAAACTTGAAACTCCTCCACCTCAGTTCTTTGAGGAAAGAGTTTCCTCTCCTCATCTGTGCAGGTATATACTGTGCTCCTCACTGCAGATCATTTTGTGCTTGCCCAGACACTGCTTTTTAAAGGTATAACAGCAATTACAGTCATGGCTTTCCAGCTGAGGGCACCAAGAGTAGTTGGCATTTCTGGGGACAAAGTTGAAGGCAGTTGGTAGTTGACATTATTCCGTCAAGTCTTGGGAGTAAATTAATGTTTATAATTGCCATATCCACTCCCATTACACAGAATCTTCCCATGCATGTAATGGGAATCTTAAGCCCAAAAGTGGGCTTAAAGCCAGGCAGCACTCATCTAACCAAGCTTACTTATTTTTTTCTCAAAATACGCATGTGAAGGTGCTGGTTTATTACTTGCATGTTGTGTCAGAACAATAAGCTACGGAAATTTTATACAAGCATATACCAAAATGCTGTCTGATTCTTGAATAACTTCTTCAGTAACTTGCAGTACTTATTATGAATTGTACCTTACAGTAACTTCTATATGATCACGTAAGATTCAAGCCTGAGGCAGATAAAATTATTTTATAGGCAATAGAAACTGAGATTTTTTTTTTCTCTTTTTTCTTTTTACTCCTGCTAATGGCAGCAAGAGCACAATCCAGTATATCTGACCTGCAAGTGCTTTTCTCTCATACCTGGTTTTTGCAGTTAATGATGTCTGTTGAGACAAGTCCCGTAATTACGGAGCCTTCTGCCTGGCTTCTTTCTGAGTTACTAAGTCAGTAATCTTCAGGGACTTCAGGGAATTTGTTCATACTCCCTTTAGCCACAAATAACATGAAGGTGATCTTTAAAATGTACGCTCAAAATTAGTATATGTCTTTGAAAAAGTACACCGTTATCCCTGTTTTGCCTGGTGTCTACTTACCTGCAGGTGTTAACTCTTATACTGAGATCATCAGATTTATGGAAATGTTCAGATCTAACTGCTATGATACTTGGAAAAAGAAACTTCCTTCATTCTCTTTTCCTTGCTTACTAGGTAACCTGGTCTGATCTGTCGGTAACATGTGTAACAAAAACACACCAGGAGCTTCAGGAATTCCTGCTAAAAGTATGTATTGAAATATAAAAGTAGCATTTACACATCAGGTTTATAACTTCAGAAGTATTCTAGGAGAGCCGTGATTTCTGGGATGTAATTATAGAAACAAAGGCATGTTACCAGATTTTTGTGCTTCACAATTGTATTAACCATTTAAATCATGTATATTGTGGATGTATATTGCAGATGAAGAAACTCCACAGAATATTTGGGGAGTTTCCCAGGAAGAGATAGTTTGTCTCATCTGAAATTGCTCTTATAGTTTTAATTGAACTACCACAAAACTACCGGATAAGTTTTTAATATTCCCTGCAGAGTTAATGTACAAGTACTGCTTGTTTACTTACTGGTGTCCCTGTTAGAATGACCTTAAAGAATACCATTTGTTGTTTTGAATTAATGAGGCAGAGCCGTAAGCATTATAGTTCTTAATTTTACTGTTGTATTCTTCAGTAGAACAAAGGCAGACATATTCACTATTGCAAGGAGTTAAATTTGAGGCAAATGTAGCACCTATTTGTGCCTGTATGTGTGTTGGAGAAAAAAAAAAAGTAAAAGTTCTTCAAGTCGTTCTCCCCCCTTGTCTCAAACAGAGAATGTATTTATGTGCGTAGGCCACATGTAGGCCTCGTGAGCGTGATGACCTCAAACTGTGTGTGTCATTGCCAGTGTCCAATATTTTCAGTTCCACCTATTCTGGGAAATTCTGTATTTATAATCCTCACTGCTCAGGGCCCTAATGAAAGATCTGGTTTGGGCATGTTTTGGTAGCATCTGGTGTTCTTAACAGCAGCGTTAATTGCAAGTGGAAAGCCAGTTACTGTACAAAGGTCATTGTCTTGTTCACTGTTTCAGTTATCAACATTATGTTTTCCAGTGTTGTAGAAATGAAGCAGTGAGTATTCACTACTGCTTTAATCTACTCGAAATATCTAGTTTGAAGAGCTTCCAGAGCTTGATTTGTAAGGATTTGAATTATGGATGGCATGTCAGGTTGCAGATGGGGTGTGCCACAACATAGAATACCTGCATCTGCTCCTGAAGAGAACCTTAAAAGCAGGATTGTCATACAGGATCCCATGCAGCTCTGAGATGAGCGTTCAACTGCATGCCTCCGGTTCTCCTGCATATAAAGAGGAACACCAGTTTCTGAAATGGACTCCCTAGTACCTCCTTGCTGCTGGGAAGAGGGGAGCCAGGAAAGCAGACAGGATACAAAATGGTGCAGAGTCGTCCAGTTTGACTGATGGCAGTTCTTCATATGTGAAGTGTTCCATGTGCTGGCTTGACTGCTCCAGCAGAGAAGATAACAGGAAAGGAGGAGGATGGCCACAGGCTACTGTGAGCTTGCTGAGGTGTTCTGGGTGTATTGCAGGTGCACAACTGAAAAATGTATTTGGTTTGTGTTGGCTTGATAGCCATAAGTAGAGAAGAAAGAGAGAATTGTCAAATAAATTTATTTATTGTTAAGTAAATTACTATGCACAATTTTCTAGGGCTAGAAAAGAATGATCACAATACTCAATAGGAAATTCCAAGGTTGCAGGTGATAGGAGTAATATAACTGTAAAAATTGCTCCAGAATAGAAGCGTCAGGGGAAAAAACTAAGGTAGTAAATGGGATAACTTGGATGCTTTATATTTAAAGAGCACCTTCTCTTAGTCATAAATACAAAAAGTTCTGTGCATGAAGGCAATTACCCACACATGTGAAAGGACTAATAAGCTTGTCAGTAACAAGGCTATCTCGTTAGCTGAAGTTAAGATAAGTTAAGCACCTAATCTTGGGTTCCTGTAACCAAATCTTTAACTACAGAAGGAGTTGTATTTTTTTTAATTAAAGTTTTAAAGCATAAAAGTTGTGACTGTTTCTGGAGACAACTTTAAATACAGAACACTAGGGACAGGAAGCTTGCTCATCCCCACGCTTCTGCAGTAGTTTTTTGGTACCTTTTGGTTAATACTGACTAATTCTTCAGTCGAAATTCCTCAATAGAGCTTATTAAAGCCAAAGGGGCCAGTTAAGAATAGCTGCTTTCAGCACTTCTTTCTGGTTTTATATCTAATATACTTCAGGTGCTATAGCACTGTACTGATCTAACACTAACAGCACCTGTCTGTCTGCATTCCAGAAGTTCCTTTTATGTATGCTACCAAGCAATTATCTACATTAGACATAGTGTGTCTCTATTAGTAGCACTTCATTCAGTGAAAGAATTACTTCGTGCTTTGCTGTTGTACCACTTGCAGGATGTAATATCCAGCTGGCACTCAGGGTTGGGTGTATTCCAGATACGCAAGAGGAACATGCTGCTCCAGTGTAAATCACTTTGTGCTGTTGATCATAACTGATGGCAGATGTTAACCAGATTAGCAATAGCTTTTAACTTTAGGAAAAAGCATTTTTGTTATGGCAGTTTACTTTTAATTGCCCCAAAAGTAAAAGACTTTTTTTTATGTGTATGTATATATACACACACACACACATATATATGTGCTAATGTATTTGATCAGCTTTAACATACTTAAGGGCATTATTTTGGAAGTTGTAAATATGAAAAATTTTTCATTTGAAATAGGCATGCTCTTTAGTAGCAAGAACTTTGCCTTCTGAACTAGAACATTGGAAGACCTCACTTTGTGATACTGGCATTGGAAACACAATGAATTTTCATAAGAAGTTTCAGTGTTAATAGCAACTGGAGAAGGACTTGCTATTGATTAATCTCAGTGTTGCCCACTGAAGTCTAGTGTATTATACAACTGAAAAAGTTTCCTTTCTACTCCTGTTTCTTTAAAATAATTTAATCTAGCTATGTGATGATGGTGAGTACAATGCATTCAGTCCTCCCTGGTAATTTTTAATATTATTTTCAGACTTGCTTTCTGTGTGTGAAAGAACCAAAGAAATATATCAAAATAGGCAGTAAATTGCTCTGGAAAAGAACACAGGATTGGTATATTTCTCAATGTAGCTCTTTCAAATAGAGCTTTAAGCCATCTAACAGCTCGGTTTGATGGGAGGATTTACAGCAAAGTATTTTTCTAGCAAAACTAAATTATGATGATTTCTTGTACCTTTGGTCTGTAAATTACCTTACTCAAACTGGAACAACAGAGTTTCTTGTTGATGCCAAAAGGTACAAAGACTGATGGCGATCAATATAGATTTAAAATGTCAACTACTCGTTTTTCACATTAAGCTTTTTCTCAGCTCCCAAAGGAACCGTCTTCTGAAGCATTTGACAAGACTATATTAAGAGCACTAAATCAGGGTTTTCAGAAGAGGGAAGAACGAAGGCATGCTGATCTTGAGCCCATAATCAGGTAAGTATTTTAGTAAGTAACCTGAAAAATATCACCTGAAAAGTGATTGAAGTCAAGCTTGACTTTTAGGGACAGTGGAAATTCTGCTGCCTAAATACAGTTTGTGAAGAAAATGGGAGGCAGTGATGAAATATATACTCTTGATTCTTTTTCTTTTTTTTTGTTAAATTGAGACTCTTACTAAAGTTTAATGGATTACTTCTTTACAAGTAATCATACAGTTATGAAAGTATTTGTTCTGAGCAGCATTATACAGCAATGATTGGCACTTCTGCAAGGGTCTTACCTCCATTATACAACGACATATTTAGAAATACTAGAAGCAGTAGCTCAGAGCCTGTATGTTCTAATTTTATGACAGGATAGAGTGAGAGAACAGAATTTGGAAAGAATAAATAATAGTAGTGAAGTGTGTATATAAAATAAAATGTAGCTCATGCATTTGTAAGAAAATGGCCTATACCTCCTCATAACCTACTATTTAGTGATGAGAGTACTTGTTGCATGTGGGACTTGTTGGTCAAACCCTGTAACTTAGAACAGCAATCTGAATTTGGATGTGCCTCCCTGTTCTTTTTGCTCACTACAAATATCTCATAACATATGTTCTTTTCTGTCAGGGCTGTTGAACCTTACTCAAAACAATTATTCATCAGATTAGGCAGCATCTCTTGAGTTAGGGTACTTGTTGAAGGAACAGGCACTGCTTTTCAGGCTCCTGCTCAGAATGTACTGCAAGTCCAAGCATATCAGACCTTTGGGCTTTGTCTTAATAGCTTAGCTAAAAAAGATATGGAACCACTATGTGCCTCAACCTTCCCCTTCTCAGTTTTATTTTGATCTGTAATATTATTTGTCTGTCTTTATTGGCTTGATTGCCAAGCCAAAAACTAAATCTGTGCAAACAGTTTTGGCTAATAAACATTCTGTTCTTAAATGGACAAAGTTGTTTAATAGAGGTTTACTGAAGAAAATGTGTTGAAATACAGAAAGCCTTACTGCACAGTAATGGCAAACCCAAGAGATTCGGTTTGAGGGTAACCTTTGAACATATCCAACCATGTTATAGTATGGAACTAGAATTACGATTTGCAAGTTATGTTCTGGCTATACTGAAATTCCATGTGAATAATCTTGTGATAATAGCATTACTGCATACAAATTCCATTTTCTTACAGTGTCAGTTTAGCATAAATATATACTTATTTGGGGGTCTCAAGTATGTGCCCAGTTGCCAAAAATTGCTCTGCCCACCTCTCCTCCAAAAAAAAAAAAGAACTGGGTAGTGCTTCCTGGAAAGCAATAACTGATAACTTGGTGTGGGGTGTAAAAACCGTTCATTATTGGCCTATTTTCTTATCTGAAGCTAATAGAGTTTGTCAGTGACCTGGGAACACTGAGTCTGGGAACAGACTCAGGGCACTGCAGAGCAATATTGAGAATCCCACCCTTTGCTCTTGGAGATAATTATGAAACTCAGGTACTGACATAGGTAAATTCATTTTTGTATTTAACCAAATAAGTGTATTTAAGGAAGAGATGCATGGTTTGGGGAAATTAAATGTGTTCTCAGTTTAAAAAAAGTTCGAATATAAGGTCCAGTGCTTTTTGAGTCAGTCCAAACTCCTCTTTGATAAAGTGTTACCAGTAGCTAAAACGTTTGAATTGGAATGGCTCAAAACCACATGCTTTTTAAATTAAAAAAAAAATCAGTCATACCAATTTGTTGTGCTGGCTGTACTCCCGCCTTGCACGAGCACTGAACAGCAAAGCTCAAAAGTAGTATTGAACATCATTTATGCTAAACATGCAATTCAAAATGTTTGGGCTTCTTAAGAACTGCCTACTTTGGTCTTAAATGGTACTGTAGTAAATTTTTGTGTTCTTCCTGTGGAATATTACTTGCAGTTTAACAAACTCTCACTTAAATTTCAGGCAGCTATTTTCAAATACATCACAAGCTTTTCTGCAGAATCAGAGAGTGTACAACTTCTTCCAATCAATTTCATCAGAATCTTTGCACACTCACAGTAAGAAATATTCTAATACTGTTTTAAATAACAAAAAGTCTGTAAAAAGGTGTTCTTCCTGTTGTGCCCAATTACAGTATTATTAATTATGTGTTCATGTTACGTTGTATTCTACTGGTCGTATTTGAACTCTCTGCCAATGAATACTCACTTCAGCAGATACTTTTGACAGTGGGAACATGCCATCTAGCATCAGCTTCTGTTTTTTTAATTTCTTCTCCTCTCTAACATCATGCTATTAAAATAGGTTATTATGGATTGAATATGTGCAACAGTTTGGAACTTTTTCCTTTAAAAAAGAAAACATAAATTTTGAAACAAAAAGCTTCAGCTGACCAGAAAAATCACATCCGTTTTTTATTTGGTTTCTCTTATAGATGAAGCATTTGTCTTGATATGATACAGATTTGTTTTGGGTACCCTGTACATAAATGATGTGATGGCCCTAATTTCAGCACATACTGAATCAGAATTCAGAATGCAGAATTCAGAGCGTTTGCATTGCAGAGATTTCTTTGGTGGGCTACTTACCTACTTGCTTATTACAGATTGTTTATGTGACCTAAGCTTAGCTTCTTTGTATGGATGCCTTAGGATGTGGTCTTTGTTTCTCTTGAATCTTTCCTTCTTTCAGTGCATGCTATATACAATAACAATTAAGGCACTGACTGTGAGGCCACTGCCTCAGAAGTTGCAGAAGATATTGGTAAGGATTTGAATAAGTTGGGAGTTTTCAAACAGACTGCTCGTATGTGCTTGGGAAGAAAATAGAGGAATGAGGGCTGACTTTAATTTGAAATGATGTGTGTGATCTGTGACAAATGCATTCTTTCCATGTTGAGATAGAGGTATTGCGATTAGGGTAGAAGCTGTAGTTCATTTTGTGCCCTTTTTTTTGTTTAGTAACACTTACGACATTCTTACATGGTGGTTTCTTGAAAATGTTAGGCTAATGATGTCCAGTATGGTTGTGAAACTGGCTGGAATTTACTGCTGCAAAAATTCTAACAACTTTGTTCTACTGAAAGGCTGCATGGGGAGGAACAAGTTTCCAAAGTCCAGATCCGCGTTAATGATAGGCATACTGCACAGGGTGTGCATATTTTAGTCTGTAGACTACATCTACCTGAGGGAGACTTGCAAATATGTTGTTGTATGTAGTTATAATTTGAAATGGTCTGAAAAAGAACTGATGCCAGGTTCCATCACGATAGACTTAATTGGGGTAGTGCAGGGCAGAAATATCCGCAGGGTAGTTAGATCAGAAGGGTAAAATGGTCAAATACCAGTTCTGCAGGAAGTCTTACAGATTATAATGTGATCATAAATAGGAGCTAACTTTTATAATAATAAATACATGAAAGTTCATGGGAACTTCTCAGATTTAGAATGCATAACAGACAGGGTGAGGTGCTAATTGTTTAGCAGAGAGGAGGAAAGCCTCCAGTGGAAGATGACTTAAGTTTTCAAATACAAAAAAAGTCGTAATGTAGAGAGCCACGGAACTGATGGACAGCGGCAGAGCAGTTGATGTCATCTACCTGGACTTGTGCAAAGCATTCGACACTGTCCCGCACGACATCCTTGTCTCTAAATTGGAGAGACATCAATTTGATAGATGGACCACTCGGTGGATAAAAAACTGGCTCGATGGCCGCACGCAAAGAGTTGTGGTAAATGGCTCGATGTCCAGTTGGAAACCTGTAACGAGTGGTGTCCCTCAGGGATCGGTGTTGGGACCGGTCCTGTTCAACATCTTTCTCGGTGACATGGACAGTGGGATTGAGTGCGCCCTCAGCAAGTTTGCCGATGACACCAAGCTGTGTGGTTCGGTTGATACGCTGGAGGGAAGGGATGCCATCCAGAGGGACCTTGACACGCTTGTGAGGTGGGCCGATGCCAACCTTATGAAGTTTAACCAAGCCAAGTGCAAGGTCCTACACCTGGGTCGGGGCAACCCCAGGCACTGCTACAGGCTGGGCAGAGAAGAGATTCAGAGCAGCCCTGCAGAAAAGGACTTGGGGGTGTTGGTTGACGAGAAGCTTAACATGAGCCAGCAGTGTGCGCTCGCAGCCCAGAAAGCCAACCGTATCCTGGGCTGCATCAAAAGAAGCGTGACCAGCAGGTCGAAGGAGGTGATCCTGCCCCTCTACTCTGCTCTTGTGA
Source organism: Strigops habroptila (assembly GCF_004027225.2). Lineage (NCBI taxonomy): Eukaryota > Metazoa > Chordata > Aves > Psittaciformes > Psittacidae > Strigops > Strigops habroptila. Next base: position 83,869,350 of record NC_044277.2, read on the forward strand.
GACCCCACTTGGAGTACTGTGTACAGTTCTGGTGTCCTCAACATAAAAAGGACATGGAGCTGTTGGAGCGAGTCCAGAGGAGGGCCACGAGGATGATAAGAGGGCTGGAGCACCTCCCGTATGAAGACAGGCTGAGAAAGTTGGGGCTGTTCAGCCTTGAGAAGAGAAGGCTGCGTGGTGACCTCATAGCAGCCTTCCAGTATCTGAAGGGGGTCTACAAGGATGCTGGGGAGGGACTCTTCCTTAGGGACTGTAGTGGTAGGACAAGGGGTAATGGGTTCAAACTGAAACAGGGCAAGTTTAGATTAGATATAAGGAAGAAGTTCTTTACAGTGAGGGTGGTGAAGCACTGGAATGGGTTGCCCAGGGAGGTTGTGGATGCTCCATCCCTGGCGGTGTTCAAGGCCAGGTTGGACAGAGCCTTGAGCCACATGGTTTAGGGCAAGGTGTCCCTGCCCATGGCAGGGGGGTTGGAACTAGATGATCTTAAGGTCCTTTCCAACCCTTACGATTCTATGATTCTATGATTCTCTCTGATGGATAAAACAGAAAACACTGGGCTTAACTTGCTGTGTGGGAGATTAGGACCAGGGGCAGGCAAGAGTCTGGTGATTACCAGACAAGTCCAGAGCAGTGTGGCAGATCTGAAGTCAAGGCAGAAGTGCAAGTCAGTAGGTCAGGGTTAAGAATGGGATCAGCAAGGTACATGTCCAGGCACAGGTATGGTTGCAGTGCACTCCAGGCAAGGACCTGAACTCACATGTGGATCCCAAGCAAAAGGATGGAGGCCTCAGATGAGGCCTCTGCCAGTTCTTTCCCCAGCAGTCTCATCCAAAATTGCAAAGCCATGCTGTATCAGATTTGATCTTAAGCACAGGCAGGTGAAGCCGTTGGCAGGGCAGGGCAGGGCAGGGCAAGAGGTTGCCAAGCCCATTGGTGTGGTTCAGGGCCCTGACATTGAGTTAGATATTAAGACAACGAAAGACAACAGTGCGATAAATTTAAGCATATTTTTTCTTTTGAGAAGGGGGACTGGGTGACTTCACTTGTGGGGTAGCTCACAATCACTTTTCCTATGGTGCAGGCTAACAGAACTTGTACGAAGATAAAAGCACTCATCCAGCTCATTGCCAAAATCACAGTGAAATTGCTCATGAGGTGTTTTTTATTGGTGGCCTCGGTGTTTTTCTCGGTTTCCTGTTTGGGATTCCGTGATTCCTGCTAATACTTGTAATTGGAAGTCAGCCTGTGGTGGCGTTTTTTGACTGTGGTGACTATGTCGGGGGAGGGGGAGGAAGAGGAACCATATCTTTAAGAAAAATCTCATCATTAATTCTCAAATCAAATGTGCGGAATTAATTGGCAACAAAGTGTTTGTGGCTTAAATTGGTCTTCAGTTGCTATTTAGTTGGGGATAAAAATACCTCTTCATGGAAATACAAAAATATTCACTGCTTCTGAAGGATATGTGGAATCACATTCTATGTTTAGTGAAGGGTATTTATACCTTAAATAATAGTCAGGATCTCACGCTGAATAATATTTTCAGTAAGCGTAATTATGCCGCCATGGTTCCATTAAGGAGGAAATCAATTGGCTCCCTCCTGGTTCACAACATCAGTTATTTTAGACACTTTTTCAGGTTGGAGTACACGTTTGATTCTGCAGGCTTCATTAGAGCGTCATTTCTGGGGTCTTAATATCTTCGGTGCAGACAATATTCAGAAGGATCTTCCTAATAATGTTTCAAGTTCCTAAGCAACAGCTTTCAGATGCTTTTACCTGCACTAAGTTGGAACTTCTTCAGAGGGAAAGAGTAGGCTCCTAGAGTTAGATTAATTATCAAACTAAATCCTTTTTCAGAGCATGGCAGTGGTATTTTTGCAACAAAACTGTTAATATTATTGCCCCTTCATTTTCCATCCTGTCTGGCATAAAAAGGCGAAAATTGTGCATGAATGCTGTGTTAAGGGCACTAGAAGGCTTTAGCCCAAATTAAGTCTCTTTTTGCAGGTGAATGATTCGATAATGGAGGAGTGCAACTTGTTGCAGAAGAATTCTAGTAACTAGAGTTGGTCTCCTCCCATTTCCTGCTGTAACGAAGAAAGATTATAAAAAAGTTATCTAAAGTGCAGGATATAGAAATATTTTTAATAGTGTAATCACAATCCCAACCTTTTGGAATTGCATCGCAGCTTTAAAATTGTTTTGCACACTCTTTAGTAAAAATAAAAGTATCTCCATGGAGCCTTTACTCCTAGAGATTGCCTGCTTTGAAGGAGATGATGTTCAAATTATTGCCACATGCAAACCAGTAAGCTCAGTCTTCCATTTCCCTAGCTTCCAGTTTAGTGCATTGAGGAACTGTGTAGTTGTTCAAGATCTATAAAGTTACTACATGAACTTTATTCTCTACAGGTAACTTACAACCCTCTTTGAAGACGGTTAAGGCACCAGAACACTTCAAGGAGGACAGTTCAGAAGCTTCAAGTCAGGAGGAAGGTAGTTGTGTGCTTAAAGGTGGTTCTTCTCTGAGAAATTTTACCACACTCAGTTCTGGAAATCAGAGTTGACTCATTTCTTGATTGGTACAAAGCTGAGAGATTTGAATGGAATCTGCTTATGTAAACGGAGAATTTTTGTATACTTTCAGCAGTTTTCTTAGGTTGCTGTATGATTCAAGGAGTGGGAGTGTTTATAGACAGCTTGGAAGCAGAAGCTCACAGCTGTGTTGAGCAACCAGCAAGATATACTTTACAATTTACTTGAGCCAAGATTGATTGTAGGTTTTCATGGCTTTACCTATTCTTCAGTTACTGGGGTTCGAAGTTGACTGCAGCATTTCAAGAGTAGCAGACTGGTTTGCATTAAATGTGCCAAATTTGTCTAGCTTTTCATTTTACATAGGATGCTCAAATTTTCTTATTCTTAACCTATGCTGCCTTTATACCCTGGACTGTTAATAAGGACAGTTTGGGACTGTAGTGAGTGTGTTGATTACAGTTCGAAAGCTGGTGTATTCCACGTACCTTAAAAACAGTTCACATGTGGAAGCAGCAGCCTAGTGGCTGGTCAGTAATATCATTCTGAAAGGAATGCCAAGTTTTGCATTGTTTTCAGTAGCGAACAAGTATGAGCTCTTCTGGTAGGTGGAACGGGTGAGAAATGGGGCTTCTAGGTGAACACCACTGAACACTTACACTAGCTTTCACAGAATGACACCACTCTCATCCTGTCACGCCTTAAGATCTAGTAAGAAGCTTGCAGTTGATCTCATGCAATCAGTAGTCCACATATCGAGCCCAGAGAGTTTTTTCATATTTAAAAAAAATCATTACTGTATTCTTCTTCAGAGTTCAGAACACACCAAGTAAATACATAGTATATTTGGAAATTCCTCAAATAGTGTTTTATAAACTGTCCTTAAAGAAAAAAGACAAATCTGTTCACCTGATGAAACTACAAATGCTTTTCAGAACACACTTTATGTCATTTTAGTCAAGTACTACCAGAAGTTTAAAAATTGTGGTGGTGTGGGGGTTTTGTTTGGTTTTGGTTGGGTGGGTTTTTTTTAGTTCCGCGCATCATAATTTGGACTTACGTATAGCATTGAGAGGAGTTCAGGCAAAGTGATAGCTACAAAGAAGATAAAGATCATCAACAGTCAGAATCAAGAGAAGTTGCTTTTGTTAAGATTTAATGGTTGCCTTAAAGAAGAGGGTAGACCATGTCTCTGAAGTTCTTGTTTCTTGTTTGAGGCAGTATCTCTTTTTATGTCAAAGTAGTTTGTAAAGCTTTACTTGCATAGTGAATTTTGAAGTTCAGAATCCAGTACTTCTGTGTAAGACTTGTCGTCATTCACTATTCAGAATGTGCGACACAGTTCTGAGGTGAATTTTAGCAGTTCAGGAAAAAAAAAACAACAAAATTCTGTACTTTTCTGACTGAATACTTTCTTCTCTCTCCATCCTTTTATTCTGGGTGATACTCAGTCACGCATTCAGTCCTTATGATTAAATATAGTGGTGAGCAAACATAAGTGGTTGTTATAGTTCCTATTTTTGTGTTTCATTCTCCTGTGAAATGGAAGGTAAAGAGCCTTGATTACGCTGTCTGTGCAGACTGATTTGTCCTCTATGCAACACCTGTTAATTTCAGCACTGTAAACTAAGCCTAGCCTGTTTAATGGAGATGTCTTCTGCTGAGTGTCTGGTAGTGATGGGAAGATGAATTTGTTGGGTTGACCTAAAAGGAAATAGGAATTGCTATTGAAATTATGCTTTGCGTATTTTTTTTTTCCAGATGTAATGCAACACACAGCAGTTCACAAGAAACATAATGGAAAAAGTCCTGTTGCCAAGTAGGTACTGGGATGTAATGTGACCATGCTATGTTTCTGAACTTGCTTATATCTCTGCAGTCAGGGGCTTGTGCTTGAGACCTCGGGTTCTCACCATTTTCTTAAACTATTTTTGTAATGTCCTATTGTACATCCAGAGGTATTTGGTAAGTAGCTCGTGGACCTTCAGCATGTCATGTGCTTTGGAGTGAGCTAGATTTCTGCCATCTGGGAACTGAATATCATTTCATATTGCAGTAATCTTCATGAAGCAGCTTGCCAACAGCCCTGAATTAAAAGGCACTTTGAATTATATGTATGTTGATACGGACTTAAAAGTGTTAACTTCTCCCCCCAGCCCCTGCATGCAGATAGTAGTAGGGCATGGTTTTGTATGATAGATAAAAGGTTTATAGGTTCATGTGCCCTACTGACTCTGTCAGAGCCCTGACTGTATTTCCAGCAGTCTTTGTTGGCCAGTGCTCTTAGACCAGCTGCTGTTAAGAGAAGCTTCAGTGGAAGGCATCGTAAGGTCCAAAGTAAATGCCAAATGCAACTGCCCTTTCCCAGCATTACTCAAAGCTAGCAATCCTGGTTTTCAAGCACTACTCAAAACTAGCAATCCTGAAGGTAAAAATATAAAGCAAGATGACTATTTTGAAATTCAAACAAACACAGCTGCAGTATGATCTGTAAGTAGCCATGCGCTCCTTTTCTTAAATGTCTCATGAATTGTGAAATAGGGAAGTAATTCCAGCTTTGTCATTAACAATAAGGAACAAAGAAGATGAATACAGAGTAGATTTATATCTGGAAAATTTCCCCACGTTTGGTATGAAAAAGGCAAACAAAAAGACTATGTGCAGAAATATCCATGGAAACTCTTCACTCAAGTACTGTTTTTTTACAAATTCTGTTGTTCTGACTTCTGTGTCAAATTCTAGTAGACAAATGAAAAAGGAACCCTAGTTACATTCAGATTGTTAGTATCATTTTAGAGCACAAGAATTTTAGAAGCACCATCTTGAGAATTTCTAGGCTTTTCTGAAAGCAAAAAACTGCAGTTTCCCAACACGATGCAAAAATGTTTAGCTGCCTGTGAGTTTGTTCACATCAGCATAACTTTTTGGTTTTTCCTTTCAGCAGCACTAGCAGTGCAAAATGTTCTTCACTGGATAGCCTTAACATACAGCACTCTGAGCAAAATGGGGTAATGGACTGGAGAAGAAAAAGCTGTATTGTCCAGCAGCACCCAGAGCACTGTACAAACCTACTTGACCAGGTGCGATGCTGTTTTTTATTTAAAGCAATATTCTGAGACACTTGAAGACTGTCCACTGCTCCTCTATGATGAGATTTAGCTTTAAAGGATGAAGAGCCCTGCTGAAATTGTATAAATAAGTGTTGAGGTTCAAGTTGCTATTGACTTAGCTTTATTAAGAAAAAACTGATTACCACTCTCTCATAAAGTTGGATATTTTGTTTATGGATTTGTGAATCAAATTTTCCAGTAGGATATAAGTGATCAGAAAAGACTAGTATTCATTTCTAATCAGACACAGAATCCTGTTACTGTAGCATATTGTTATCAGAGAGAATTTCAGAACACCTGGGGAATTTGTGTGTTATTGCAAAGAACAAACTAGAAGCTGTATTAATAACTAAACCATATTAATGCTACAGTAGAGATAACAGGTTAAACATTCTTTCTATCTTACCTGCATTGTCTAAGTAATTGAAGTATTAATCTTTGAACGAAGTTAATAGCTAGATGCATATACAATTTTTGTGAGATTTGTGTCTCTTCAATGGTCGATTTTGGTGTGAGTATAGTTGAGAAGAATAATTGCGTGTAAATAAAATTGCCTACTGAAATTGGGGAAAGGTTATTCACTGCTTACATCTGAAACCTTGAGTGTTCGAATTGCTTAATAGTACTCCTATTGTGCAAGCAGAATTTGCAGAATTATTGATTATTATGTGGGGAATAGCAAGCCAAACAAAAGCAGTTTCCGTATTTCATAAAGCAGGGTAATGAATTGAGATTTGCTTCTGAAGATGAAATGGTAGACTGCATCAAAGCTTGACATATTGCAAGCTTGAGGCAAGAAAAAATTAATATGCTAAAGGAGAAGAAAAGCTACTTCCTATTTAAAGGATGTCCAAATACAGCATATTCAGAAGAGATTGTTTCTGAGTTTTCAAAGATTTTACTCGTTTGCCAAATATGAGCTATCACTAGCAGCTAGTAATAGTATACTTGATTATGCAGATGGTGTGTTTTTTCTTATGTGCTTCTAGGCTGTATTCCAGAGTTCAGTTTAGCAGCATCCTCCAGTTTAAGGCTGGGTACCTGCTTTGTCACTACGTAAAAATAATCTGCCACATGTATTTCCCATCCCCCAAATTCAAATAATTCCACTTAAATCAGTAAATTCTGTAGCCTTTTAAGCCTTGCGATTAGCCTTTTTGACAGGTATGTGAAGAAACATGTTTGGTTTTATCGTCAAGAGGAAAGACAGCATGCAACCAACCATGTGATTGATATCTTTGGCATATTTGCAAGTAGTGATTTGCTGAGTGTTTTGCTGGTCATGGCATAAACATAAACAAGATGCGTTATTCTAAAGTAGTTGTTCATATGGTTATAGCACATACGAGCACACTAGTTTTGGACTCACAGATCTGTCAGTCTAAGGGGTTTTTTTGTTGGCTTTCATGATACAAAGTCTGTTGTTTGACTGACATCTTTGTATTTTCTGTCTAGCATACAGTGGAAAAACGAAGTCTGTCTACAGTAAGCAAGAAGAAAGGAAAGCCACAGCTGGAAAAGTAGGTTTCAATGTAACTAGTAATCCAGAAACAAAGTGTAATGCATTCACTGGAGAGTCTACAATCAATTAGGTGCTTTGTTTTGCCATTGTGGAACAAGAGCTGGCATAGTTTGAAGCCAGTCTACATAAAAATCCTTATTTTATCTTCTGAAAAGAAGTCGTTCGAAAAACAGAATGTAATTGTATGCATTCATTTCTCAAAATATCAGTTGTCATTTAGTGACGAGATGAAGGAACGGGAATAGGTTCTTAACTGATACTGAATTGCCTTTTTCCCTTTATATTTATTTGAAAGTTAAAAGGTATAAAGCTGTCCAGAAAACACTGAAAATCAAATAAGGATTGACAGCAACCTTTAACATTATGCAGTGGGTGTAACTTGCAGAAATGTTTTATTGAAGATAATTTGCACCTCAGAGGGCTTCAGAACTTCTTGTGGGCTACACAATCCTGTACTGTGAGGAAGTGAAAACATTTCCACCCTTATCTAATACTCTGCCTACTTCCAAGTTGACTTTTGTTACTCCATAGCCAGATGCTTTTACACTAGTCTGGTGTATGGCTGCATTACACGCATCAGCTTGCGAAGATGACTCTAGTTTCAGCTGCACCATTACTTTTTTGTGTGTTTTCTCTTTTATTTAGTGTTGAGTAACACTGCTTGCAGTTTAGCTCCTGGGATGTTGCACTAACAGCCTTTACCTATTTGTTTATTATGTACATTTGTTGTTATATCCGTTAAATGCACATTTCTGGCCTGGAGTCATTGCCTTTGTTTACAGTGGCATTATATATTCCTTCATGTTTGGTTACTTGTGCCCATGCATTTGGAAAAACAAACAAATGACAAAAAACCCCAACAAAACCAAACATGACTATTAATTGCACAGGGAGAAAGCAAAGAAAACTGACTGCCGGTTGAATAACAGGACTAATGGAGTTAGAGTTGCAGCATCACAGCACATCCGTACAGGAACAGCAAAAGGTAAGATGTTTTTTCCCAAGCTGTTTTTAAGAAACAGAATTTAAGGCTTTGCAGATTTATTCATTGTTCGGCTGTAAAGGGAAGATCACAAATATGAAATCTGTTTCTGTACAAGTCTCAGGCTGCCTAGTCTGAGATTTGACTTGCTGTATAGAGCATGCTAGTCTTGTGTATGCAATTGCTTAAGGTAGGTCTCTTCATGCATAACTGGAAAAATACCATGAAAATCTCCATCAAGTTGCTTTATGTGGAGTAGTAGTTGCAGAAACAGTTACTGTTAGGCTACTTCTATAGGAAATTTAGCAGTCCGAGTGTGCGGAGCACCAGCATCTTGTCATTAGTGACTAGTCCTGAATGCTGAGAGTTGGAATGCTAGGAGTATAGGAGACAGATGCAATTAAGTAGGAACAAATGAAAATCTGAACTAGCATGAGATGCGAGCAAACCAAAATAACCTCACTTCCATATACTGAGATTAAAAATAAAAATGCCAATTTTTATTTTTAGATCTGAATTTGGATGCTGGATCCGGTCATGACACATGTGGAGAAACATCATCTGAAAGTTACAGTTCTCCTTCAAGTCCACGACATGATGGGAGGGAAAGCTTTGATAGTGAAGAAGAAAAAGACAGAGGTTGTATTTATGGAGGGTGTGCATGAATGTCTTTATTCCTAGACCAGTCTCTTGTATGAATTTTGATTAGTTTCTCAGTTTTATTAGCTGCTTTTATTTCTGAACTAGCCACAGAACGCGTTTTGCTTTGTGGGTTTCGTGACTCAGCAGTGGCGTAGCTGTCTTGAGGTATTTCAGCAGTGCAGTAATGGGAAAAACTTTAGCATGAAAAGGATTGGTTTTATATCAAGTTCTGTGTGGCATGTCTGAGAGGTCCTTCTTGTCGTATTGACAGTTTAATTTGCTGCTCCTGCCACAGCTGGGTAAGCTGTGTTAATGTCTTTCCAGGTAGATGCAAATTCCTAATTTGGTCTGTGTCCTACTCTTCACATTTGCAGATACAAGTCAAAAGCACAGTAGCTAGTTGGGCAGTTGGATATAGGCAAGTGATGGAGACTGACCTACTTTGATTTGGATGAATGAAAATGAACCTCAAAGTTGTTATTGTTCAGGAAGATGTAACTATCATTTCTGTCACAAAACTTAGGAACTTTTAGATGGGTAAATGAGTCCAGGGCATGACTCTACGTTATTTTAGATTCATTCTTCTGACTGACAAATGCCTTTGTCTCCACAGATACAGACAGCAATTCTGAGGACTCTGGGAATCAAAATGCAACCAGGTTTACAGGCTACAGTGCTGTCAGTTCATCAAATATGAACAAATCTTCTGCTCAGATCTCTTCAGTGAATAATGAAAATGGAAGCCTTTCAGAAGATCCTTTGAATGCAAAGTTTCAACATATTTCCTTCATGCCTGCCTTACACTGTGTGATGCACAGCGCTGCCCAAAAGCCTGAAGCAGTTGTCCCGCCACCCATATCAGCAGATGGTAAAACAATGGGAATGCTTGTTACCACGCCTGTTGCTGTCTCGCCAGTGAGAGAGTCTGCAAATTCACCTCCTGGTGGAATGGGCCCAGTGACCTCTGGTGAACCTGAGAAACGCCTTGAGCTGATGGCTTCCCCTTTGCCAGTCCCATCCACTTTCCTTCCACATTCTGTCCAGCCTGGTAGCCCTGCTTTGCATTTGGCAATACACAGATTGAAAATGCCCTCTCCACAGGGGTCGTCAGAAAGTTGCACAGTTAATGGACCACAGCAGCCGACAGGAAACCTAAGTATTGGATCACCAAATACTGCCTTTATCCCAGTCCACAATCCAGGTAGTTTCCCAGGATCCCCAGTTCCTACTACAGATCCCATCACAAAACCTGCATCCCAGGTGGTAGGACTGAATCAAATGGTGCCTCACATTGAGGGAAACCCAGGAGCAATCCCTCAGCCTACCAATCTAAAGGTAGTTCTTCCAGCAGCTGGTCTCTCCACAGCAGCACCGCCACCTCCGCCAGCTTCATACGCTTTGCCAGGCAGTCCTCATGCTACCAGTGTGTTGCCCAACCAGAATACAAACGTGCTAAACACTGTAGCAACTTCCTCACCACCTCAGTCTGCTGGTTTAGGTGTTGGTCAGGTCCAGTCCACTGTTCCTCCTGCAATACCTACGCATACGCCAGGCCCTGCCCCTAGCCCGAGCCCTGCTCTAACACACAGCACTGCACAGAGTGACAGCACATCCTACATAAACGCTGTTGGAAATAATAACACTAACGGGACAATGTTACCTCCACAGCAGTTGGGATCTGGTCCTTGCGGTTCTTGTGGACGTAGGTGTAGCTGTGGGACCAATGGAAGCCTTCAGATTAATAGCTATTTTTATCATAACCCACTTCATGGACAAGTCTACAGAGTTCCATCTTTCTTCACTCTGCCATCACTTTGCAATGGCAGCTACCTCAATCAAGCACATCAAAGCAATGGAACACAACTTCCTTTCTTCCTGCCTCAGTCTCCATATGCAAACGGGCTTATGCATGACCCAGTGATGGGGAGCCAAGCCAACTATGGTATGCAGCAGATGGCAGGATTTGGGAGGTTCTATCCTGTATATCCAGCACCTAACGTAGTTGCCAACACAAATGGGTCGGGACCCAAGAAGAATGGGAACGTTTCATGTTACAATTGTGGTGTAAGTGGACACTATGCGCAGGACTGTAAGCAGTCATCCATGGAGGCCAGTCAACAAGGTAATCATGATAACTCCCAACGGACTTGCTTTTGAGTTTAGCAGTTTCTCTTTACCTTTCTGAATGTGCTGTTTCTGGTCTTGCAGAAAGGTGTGCGTGCGTGTGTATGTTTTGTGTAAATGGTTGTGCACTCGTGACCTGCTCTAAAACTGCAAAGTATCTTATCTCTGCCTGAAAATTCTGTAGAACAGTGCAAGGGAACGGGGTTCACAGTGTGGAGTTGAAAATGGGTGTGATTTGGAGCTGGGAAGTCAAACTGTATCAGTCCTAAATTGCTGTTCTTTTTTCACTCGTTCATTTTTGGCATTGTGTTGACACTTGCATGTCGTTTCAGTTTTTCTGTTCCTGATCAGTGGGATTTTTTTAGGAGAATTCATTGGCAAAAAGTGAAAGATGCCAATTACTGTCTATGGTACGAAATTGGATTCTTAAAGCTTGTGGGAATTTAAAAAACCCAACAGACTGGCCATTTGGTAATTTAACTTTTCTAAAGCTTACCTTTGCACAATCAGTTGTCCTCCTGTGCAGTACAGAAATGAAACATGCTTTACCTTTTTGGACAAGTTGCAGCAAAAAAGCAGAAACCAATTGGAACTAGAAATGAAAGGAATGGCTTCAGTTGTGTATGCCATTTCTCTCTCCGCCTAGAAGAATGGGGAAGAGGCAGTGTTCGCATAGAGCGTAAATGATTCTGATTCTTGGCCTATGCCCATTCTGCCTTTCCTTGTTTGGTTGGACTGGAACAGGAAGGATGAACCTTGATGGGGGTCGTCTTCCCTTTGTGTTTTTCCAGTAAAGGTGAAGCCCTATGTCAGCGGTCCACATATTTTTTTTAACTGAAGAGTTTTAACAAGCAGAGGAAAGAAAGTAGTATAAAATCTTAAGACCTACCTTAAAAGGACTGGAGGATGATAGTGCCTTTTGAAGAGCATGTCCATTTTGATACCTTGTAGTGGTTTTGTAATCCATTTTAATTGTGAGCAGTGACTTAGTAGTTCTCTTTCCTGTTTTAGGCACTTACAGACTGAGATACGCACCTCCCCCTCCCCCTTCCAATGATACCTTGGATTCTGCAGACTGAAACAAGTAAACATTGCCTACTTAAACTGAAGCTTGGGAAATTGGGGGAAGGTGTGTGTGGGAGCGGGGGGGTCGGTCTTGTGTTTTGGGACATTCCCGGTTTTATATTCTTTTGGAGTTTTTCATTGCTTTTGCACCTCTGTTCCATACAAAAGAAGAAAGCTGAGTCCCTGGTCTCCTCCTGGTTCTACAAAAGGCTTGCGTAATGCATGTAATTCAAACACACAGCCAAACAATCAGAAAGAGCATTCGAACCATGCTTTTGCACTGAAGACTTGAGACATGTGCAATGTTTACTACTGCATTTTTTTAGAAAAAAAAAAAAAAGTCCTCTGACCTCTGAGATCACTGGTGGAGCAGCCATATGGTGAAAGAAGAAGCTTGGTCATGTTCCCCACCACAATCTTCTTCCCTCCTTCCCTCCCTCCCTCCCTCCCTCTTCTCCTTATGCTGCTGTTTTCTTTCCCTGTTTGTCCACGTGAATTCGCTGGACTTGCATGAGTGTTTAGCAGTTCATACAGACCCTGCCCGTACTCTAAATTAATGCTCATGAATTGAGGGGAGATGTTCAAACGCCCTATCAGGAGAGTCCAAAGGAACACACAATACTGTATGTGTACTATATGTGATAATAATACATATACACAGGTCTTGAAAGTCCCAAATACATGAAAACACATAAAGCAGGAAGGGGCTGAAACTGTGTGGACTGGAACAGATTTAGAAAAATGAATGAGCTTAAACTGACAGATTTTTCTTCCATTGTAGCCTGTATGTTCAGCAACAAAGGTGAAAAAAACCCCTGGTATGAATGTTGTACTCAGTGTGTTTGCATTTGTAATGAAAGTTGACAGCATTTTTTCCTTTTTTAAAGCTATTCTACATCGTGTCAACTCAGAATGAACATTACTTGATTGAATATTTTTTTCCTAAACTATTACAGTGTTGCATTGTACTTAGAATGTAAATGTTTTATTTCAAACTGAACAAAAGCTATGGTTTTCTACAAAATAGTCAGGTATTAGTATTAGAACCTGTCTACCAAATAGCAAAGTCACTATTTTATAACAATTTACCACTATGCGTAATTACGGTATAATGTGAAAGACTGAAATGAGTGTTCAGATGGTATTAATCATGTCAGTATCATGAGTAAGTAAGTTTAATGCTGCTGTATTTTTTATTTTATTTTTTAAAGCCAATATATGTACTAAATTGCTTCCAGGTAATATTTGATTTCCTAAAGTGCACTGAGGTTATCTGGAAGATGAGTGTATTTTTTGACTGCTGCATTCAACACCGATGAACAACTACCACTGTATATCCATAGGGTTTGGCATTCCTCACAGTTCATGGCAGAAATGTTTTTTCTTAAAATCAGACCTGGTGTCGGTAGGGGGATGAAAGAAAATCAATCTTTGGTTCAGCCGTCTAATAAATTGCTAAACAAACAAAAAACTTGAAGAAAAAGAAAGCTTGATTACTACATTTCTTCATAGGTAGCATTTATATTTATAGCACCAGTGTACATTTTGAAACTTTTTTCTTGGAGGGGGGGAATGGGGAGGGAGGTAGATGAAAGCTTTAATTTAAAAAAAAAAATAAAAAAAAAAAAGTTTAAGTAGTAAATGAAAATTATTTTGATTAAAATTTTTATTTGATCTGGGTATTTTTGGACCACTTGAAATGAATGAACTGCGTTTGAGTTGAAGTGAGGGTGTTAAACCACCAATGGACTTGTATTGTGAATTACCTGCCAGTTGTACTTTATGGAACTTATTTTATGATTTAAAATACTGTACTGTAAATAGGAGGTATGTTACCTTCTCTTTATTTGTATGTTTACCATATACTTTGATATTTGAAATGTACTGGAAAGGTCACTTATATTTCTAGAAGAGATTGGATTTTATGCAACCTTTTTCCTTGAATTAACAGCAATAAAAAAAAAGGAAAAAAAAAAGTTACCTGTGTTCAAGTACTGTCCTTGGTCACTGAGAACAACGCAGCAAGTGTGATGCTCTGCTCTGGGCGTAGGGATGGGATTGTGGAAGCTCTTGCCAAGCTACCGTTTCGGTTAGAATCTGTCACTTTTCAAGACAAAGCTGAGATTATTTGCCTTAAGGTCAGTCCTGTGTCTGAAGTCAGGACACTGCCTCTTGATTTAAACTTCTGTAAGATGGTTAGATGGATCTCTTGGGAGAAAGAGGATGACCTTGTGTGACAGACCCAGGACTTTGACCTAACCTCTTTCAGAACAGTTTTAAGCCTTTCTTATATTATGATGGCTCCTGGATTTGGGCTAAAACCCAGTTTAAACACACTTTTCTTGAGTGCAGTGCAAATAACATGTGCTAGGGATGTAGGAACTGGGAAGTGAGATCTTTCTTCTATCAGCTAAACTACATGGAGGGACAACAGAAGTTGCCAGGAGTAGGGAAGAAGCTTAGAAGTGTGCAGGTTACAGCTCAAGTGTCTGATGTGAATGTAGTACCCGACTGTGCTCAGGCAGTACTGAGAAAGAGAAGGGCACTAACTACTCTGTCACCTTGCTTTACTGTATAGACAGTGCTGCCAACTCCTGCTGCTTAGCAGCAGCTTATCTACAGAGCTGAGGGCCACGGGCTTTATCCCAAATCTTTATCCCAGCTGACTCCCCAGAGTTTCTCACTTCCTGAGAAACCAACAAAGGTGGTGGGAGGGTTCAGAGTTGCCAATGAGCCCAACCTCTTCTCTTCAGGCAACTCCCACAATTACTGGGGGGGTATTGAACCCCAGTGTCACGCAGACATCGTCATACAGCATCCATTTCTGCAAGTGCCTGGTGTCCCCTACCTGGACACCAGGGAGCATACACACGTGTCCAAGGAACTGGTGAATTACTGTATTACCCTGAAAATACAATCTACTTACTGTGCAATCCGAGCTGCTGATAGTCTTGTTTGCCTCCATGCTGCAAGCAACCCTGACTTTAATAGATCCTGGTTGGATCTATCAATTCAAAAGTTTAAAAGTGCATACCCTCTGGCACAGCAAGTGGGATAAAACACCTCATCCTGCTGGTGCTTCTTTGACTGGAGACCTAACAGCTCCCACACTTAGCTGTCCTCTTTGGCAGCACCACTACTACCCAGGCCATGGGGTCCAGCTACAGCTGCAGTTCAAGAGATTCTCTTTACCACCAAGTGACTTGGAAACTGTTGAAGACCCTGAAGATAAATGAGAAAATCCCACTGGCTTGTGGGCCTGAGCAGCTACCTGAGCTGTCCAGGAGTGACTCCCGAGTACCGCACTGCTGCAGTGCTGCGGCAGATGGAAGCCTGCTGTTCATACAAACCATTTGGTTCCTAAAGCTGGAAGGAAAAAGGAAGGATGAGGAAAGCATGGACAGGATTGGAAAGATGAGAGCGTAAGGGAGTGCGATGATGCACGCTGCTTGCCTGTGAGTGAACAGATGTCTTCATGTTCCCAGCTAAGCGACCTTAGGATGGCAGTGATGGCCTAAAGCCTAGGTTTTGACTTAGCTGATACTACTGGAGAGGTGAAGGAAGAGAGGGCTATGTGTCATGCCAAGGCAGATGGAAAGTGAAAGGTGCAGATAGGTACTGTGAAGCTCAACCAGTGCCAAGCTACCTTAGCTGTCAAGAGATGACAAATGTCAGTACCATTGTAATTTGTTTCAGTTTTGCTCATGGCTGTCTCCAGAGGCGTGCTGACCCCAGCCTGCTGCAGCTGCTCTCCTGATGAAATAAGGTTGCCTAAATTCAGCACGTACAACAAAAGCAGCTTTGAACAATAGTGCTTCCTGCTCTACTGGCTGGTGACTACAGCTGCTAGAATCAGGCACGACATATCTAAAGGGTACGTGGACTGCACTTGTGCTTGGGAGGAAGAAGAGGACGTGTCCTAAGTGCATAGCCATGAGTTTATACTGGGGCTGGAGTGCTGCCTTGGTTACTAACCTACAGTCCTGTGCTCCTCTAACAAGGGAGGAAGGAAAAGCACATCTCAAAGCGTTGCTTCAGGGAGAGTGTGCTGCCGCTCCAGCTGTGGCTGTTGTATGCCTCAGCTGCTAATTGGGACGGAGAAACGGGGTTTCAGGTTTGATCCAGCCCTTGAGCTAACAGCGGCAGACAGTTATGTTCCTGAGCCCAATTAAGCTGTACTTTGGAGCAGATCAGAGATCAGAATGTATGAACAGCTGCATTTGGTCAGGCCGAAAATGCGCCCGTGCCTGCATCCTGTCTCCATCAACCATCAGTGGCAGATAGTTCAGAAGAAAGTACTTTTAATACGAAAAAGAGAAAGACAAGTGGTAATTAATTATTGCACACGTTGCCTAGCAAAATGAAATGTCTCCCAAGTTCCTCTTCACAATAGGTGGCAGCATAACTCTACCAGTGGAATTTATGGGAACTGCTGAGGCACTGCGGAAGGTGCTTCAGTTTAATTTGGTTTTAGCATCTTCGGACCATCTAAGTAAGCTTACCTGGAGGACTTCTTTGACTTGCAATTTTGTAACGTTAGTTTCTGTAGGGTTTTATGTATTTTCTCAAATGAAGAATACTAATTGTTGTCTCTCAAAAAAAAAACCCCACTCTAAATGCATACCTGAAGTATTAACTACCTAGAGAAATGCATATCTAAAGTATTAACTACCTAAAGCTAAAAAGACCAGGTCCACAGGGAACATTGAAGACCCAGAGGATTGCAGGCACACATGAAAGCCGTGTCTTAAGAACTACTGAGCATTAAAATGGTTCAAGATACTTCTATTCCTACAGTGAGGAATGCTTTCTGAAGACCATACAGCTTTTTTTTGCAAATGGGAATAATTCCTAAGGGAGTCTGGTTATCTTTCACGATAATGAAATGTCTCTTATTTGTCTGTCTCTAGTTAGTCTGAAGGTCCACAGATCAGATATTTATCTGGGTTATCTCATGCTCAGGAACATGTTGCCCAAGAGACGGAACATAATAAAACCATTATTTTTAATATCGACACATGCTCCCTAGTGCAAAGGGTCACTGTTGTGTGAATGGGCCAATAAAACAGCGTACAAAAGCACAAGCTGAAAAAAAATGTGCTGAACTTGGTAAAAGGACGGCATAGCTCTATCTCAATCATTAGTGCATTCTTTGTAGAACTCTCTGATCTAAAATGGCAATTTCTTTACTGACTTCTAAAGTATGTTTTTTTCCTGAGACAGGATGTTGGTGGCTGATAAAAAGTTAAGAATTAACTCCTACCAATGCTCATTGGTGCAACTAAGGAAAGATGGGGATTTTTGCTTAAAAAACCTATTTGCCATTGAAGTTTGGTGTCAAAATACTGGTTAGGACTTCTTAGAAAAAAATAATATTGTATATAATGAAATATTACGGTAAAATAGTCTTATTTTACATAATGTATAGCTTGAAAGTTTAAACCATGGCAATTTCAACAGCTTCAGATTATTTTCTTGTTTTGACTGAAAGTAAGTTTTGAACCTGATGGCATGTTTAGATAGAGTAGTCAATATAACATATAAAAGTAATTGTGTTGCTATCAAAATGCTCTTTTCCTTTTTTTTTGTGTTTAATGTTTTTTTGCAGGATATGCACATGCCCCAGCGAAAGAGTGGACAGCTTAGCAGTGGCGAGACTTCTGGATGAAAACACCATAGGACTTTAATTTCTCCTTAAAGACCAGATTGGCTCTGAGGTGCATGGTGACCAGGACTTCTAGGTATTTCACAGTGAGCGTGTAAATCCTGGCCTCTCTCAACACCTGAAATAAAAATTGCCAATGAAAAGATCACTAATGTATGAGGAGGGGAGGGGAAAGCAACAGCAACACCAGCACCAGAAAAATACCAGCAGGGGTTGGGGCGTGCTTAAGGTGAGACAATTTTCACACATCACTCGATTTCTTACCGCAGCTCACATCCATTTCATAGCAAAGACCCTCACAAAGCAACTGCATCTATTTGGTACAAAACCAGCTGAACTCTGTGTTTCACCACAGTGCAGCTGACCATATCTGGTGTGTAACAAAGGAAATGGGTGCTTCCAGCAAGCTGTATAAGGTTATGTGGACTTGGAACGGGCCATAAGAATACATTTAAAATCTAATATTTACGTTACACAGAGTTGTCAGGTAGCTAACGTGCCCTTTAGAGTGTTGTCTCCTTTTTCCATTTTTAATTTATCTCTTTGCCTTTTTTAATGTATCCTGCTTTTAACCCTGATTAACCCTTTAAAGCCTCTTTTATGTGCATGCTAGAACCATGCACATGATGGAGGGCCATTTGAAATGCCTTAATACAGGATATGCAAACCCCCAAACGATAATACTGGAAACTTGCTAATGCAAAACAAAACAACCTGTGCAAGGGGGTAACTATTTCAGCGTAAGCCTGTACCAGTAACTGCCCTTGCAAAGACATCTAAATGGGGGCTGGGACTTCACATTGCACTTTGAAACCATCACATTTAATTCCTTTCTAAGGAAGGATCTCTCTTTTCTAGCATGTTCTTCGGTGGAGGAGGCAAAGAATGGGATGTTAATGTAGAGGTAGACAGGAAAACAAATGTGCTTGGCTATTCTGCAACTAAAGCGTGATGCCCAAAGGCTGTCATGCCTCCAGCGCCACTGGAGAGCAGCTACCCTGAGACGTGACAGAGCTGTCACTTTGCCCAAGCCAGAGCTGTCCAGCCAAGCTGCTAGAGACTGACGACAGCACTTTCCTAAATTTTGCTCTTGGAGAAGAGAATACTGTAACACTTTCACTGCCATCTGTCACCAGCAGGTTCCTAATGCCAGTGCCTGATCAGCACTCTGCCTTCAAGCTAAGGACAAGGGGGCTGCTGCCCAAAATCTGGTGCAGGATTTTAAAGAAAGAGGATGCTGATCAATTTCTGAAGTTTTTTTCAGGCACCGGGGTGACCTGTGTTTTCATTTGCACCAACAGCCCCATCGTTGCTGGCAAAGATGGCAGAAGCAGGAGGTGTTTAGCAGTTGCAAAATCAGTTCACTTCAGCAGTGACCATCCTGTGGCTTACAGGTTACATAGAATGGAATGGTTAGAAGGGATCTTAAATATCATCCAGTTCCAACCCCCTGCCATGGGCAGGGACACCTTCCACTAGAGCAGGTTGCTCCAAGCCCCTGTGTCCAGCCTGGCCTTGAGCACTGCCAGGGGTGGGGCAGCCACAGCTTCTCTGGGCACCCTGTGCCAGCGCCTCAGCACCCTCACAGTAAAGAGTTTCTTCTTTATATCTAATCTAAACCTTCCTTCTTTCAGTTTAAAACCACTCCCCCTTGTCCTATCCCTACACACCCTTGTAAAACGTCCCTCTCCAGATTTCTTGTAGGCTCCCTTTAGGTACTGGAAGCTGCTATAAGGTCTTCCAGAGCCTTCTGTTCTTCAGGCTGAACAAGCCCAACTCTCAGCCTGTCATCACAGGAGAGGTGCTTCAGTCCTCAGTCATCTTCATGGCCCTCCTCTGGACTTGCTCAAGCAGGTCCATGTCACTCTTGTTTTGGAGCCCGCAGAGCTGAATACAGCGCTGCAGATGAGGTCTCGCATCTCAACCTGCATTTAGTTGGTGATCTGCCCTGACCCTCCCTGCTCTTCCCAGACCACCTCTGATCCCCTTGGGCACGGGAATGCCACCTCCTTGGCCAGTGGCAGGTGGCAGGCACTGCAGTTAGTTAGTTTTAAAGCTGGTTTTGATTTGTGCATGGGTGGGGGTACGTAACATGCACACAATGGCAGAGGAGTGGGCGCTGGGGTCAGGAGCCATGTGTGGAACAGAGCTGCTCAGTGGTGGTCTGTGCTGCAGAAGATTCGTTTCTGAACTTCGATCATTTCTGCTTTTTGTTCGATTTTGAAAGCAAAAACCTTGTGAGTAGTTACCTTGCAAGCAAGTACAGCGAGGGTTGGGACAGAGTAGGTCAAGCCAGCCCGACAGTACCAGTGGCATGTATAGCCAGAGTGTGGGCACCTAGAAAGTTCACTTACTTGGGCCCTTACTTCCCTCTCCCTTCCTCCCCAGCCTTCTGGGTTAATGCCTTACAGTTTCACCTTTCAGCTCTTCAGTGCACATCTTTAACCAGTTTTAGACAACTTCCATATTCAAAAGACTTCAGGCCTCGAGGCATCCTCAGGCAGAGGGAAAGCTATGTGAGCCCTTTCCCCCCCACCACTGTCACTCACCCCCTCTTTTTCAGCCTTTCTTTGTTTGGAATTGTATCTAGTTTCCTTCTGAACTCTTTAAAGCTCCTTACTTCAATGATGGACGTGGGTAACGTATTCCATATGCTCGCTTCCCTTTGGTCGGCGAGCTCTTCCCGTCTCTGTCTCTGATCCAGGGCCATGCCAGGCTCCTCCTGTTGCCACTTGAAAGCTGGGAAGCGCCCTTGGTTCTTTAATGAAATTAAATGAAATTAATTTCACTTTGAACGTTCTTTCTTTTGAGCAGCACACAGTGTTGCTTTGCTCTGCTTAGGTGTCTGCCTATCGTGCCGTAATTGTTTCATCTGTGCCAGGATAGTATTTTTACAGCTGGCCGTGCCTTTGATACAAGGAAGTGTGAGAGTTTAAAGGCAGGAGAGGGAGCGATGGTGGGGGAGCCACCGCAGCTGTCTGCAGCATCCCCAAGTGGGGGGCCATGCTTCACCGACCCACAGTGCAGAGCACCAGCGGGGTGTTTTTCCAATAAAGCGAGGCGAAGCTAATGCAGAAAGGAAGAGCTGGCATCATCAGGGCCTTGGGAGCACTCACAGGTCTTATGGAGCCTGCCCGGCCTCCCATGGGGCACCCACCTGCCCTGCCCTGCGCCCAGCAGCCCTGGCTCAGTGCAGCTGGGGCCTTGGTGCCTGCTGTAGCAATGCTGTCCGTGCACCGCATCCCAGCTAAGCGATGGATGGGTCTTCCCAGGTGGGTCTCAGACCCATGTCACAGGTGACCCCTTCTCCTGCTGCTCTTGCCTGGACCAGGTCTGGGGCTGTCAGTGGACCTGTGCCCATCAGCAGATAGGGGGCTGCGGCGTGGCCGGGGTTGCTCTCCCTCATGAGACAGCCTTGCTCTCCAGCTCCTTGGCAATCATGGCCCAATGTCTTGCAAAGCTCACCTCTTCATCTTGCGTGAGGTCCCTTCTGCAGCATGCTGTCCGAAAACTACTTCCAGGTAGGTAATGGTTTCCTTCTTACTGTATCAGCAATGCGCCAAAGGACAGCGGGTGGCAAATAGAGAGAGATGGAGGTCATCCAGTTTTCAGAAGACATCATTTGAAGTGCTTGATAATTGCAGCAAAGCTGAAGAGCAAAACACAGCTGGGGAGAGGGAAGATGAGATGGAAAGAATCTGACTTAATGTAGCTATTAGAGTCACTAAATATTGTTTATTTGAGGCTGGTTCAGGTTCAAATTCAGTCCCAGGTACTCTTATGCTAATTTCTGTCATGCAACAAATGAAAAGCCAAAGCAACTCACTGCTGATTGAGCCAGCTGTATCTCTCCAGTGAAGCAAACACTTTTATGCAAGTACTTTTGCAGCAGTGTGGAAGCCATTAAACTGTGTGGTTATGAATTTCACCACTCATTTGAGACCTATTAAAATAAGGTATTACATAGCATGCCTGAGGCAGCAGGGACAGGTGAAAGAGGGCAAGTTTTGAACCAGACCACCGCGGCCTTATCAAGGAAAGCAAAATACATTTCTCTAACTTACAGATACCATAGTCTTAGCTAGAAACTCATTTGCCAGTCAGGACAGCTAGGGTCTAAAATGTCATTTTTCCCTCCTTAAGGCAAAAAGCAATAATCCTGTGGTGCTGCCTTGCAAATATGAATGCAAATGGATTTCGATTGAAGGTCGTTCTGTTACCAGAGGTGTTTCAAGCCTACGGGCTGCTTGTTCCCAACCCAGGGTTTTGCCTGCCCTTTGTTTTATCTGTGAGGAGGCTCCAGCCGGGCTTTCACAGGTGAGGTGTATGGATCGCACCTGGGAGGAGCAACCTGGCCTCAGCTAGGCACAATTATCCAAATGAAAGATGAGGTCATTTGTCCCTTCATCTCAGTTTTCATTGCATGCATCAGTTGGGTCTGTTCTCATCTAATCTTTGGCCTCAAGCCCTCCTGTGCTACCACCTCCCATGTTCTTCCTTGTACCTGTTCGCTTCCAGTGAGGCAATGGGGTCAGCTGCCAAATCCCTGCTTCCAGATCTGCCACCAGGCGTGTTGGACAGAACTTTCTCTTCTCCAGTTATGACATTTTCCTGTGGTTTCTCTCTGTCCCATCCCCTTGTGAATGCTGTACTCTACTGTTTGTCTGCCCCGGTGCATCCACAAAGATCTCGCTCTGTCCTGGTGAGTTTTGGCTTTCACCAGCTGTAAGCTTTTTCTCAGCTGTCATTTCATTTATGTATTTTTATTCCGCATTGTTTAGTTTAGTATCATGTTATGTTAGAATGATGTCATTTCTGGCTCAAACAGCTTTACATTTCAGAAAATGTAATTGGGAACAAGCTCGCTCTCTGGAACAATTTTCTTCTGAGCATCAAGCAGATTGGCCTTGTCAATCCTTGGTGATTGTGGTGAGCATCATCTATAGCGGGGAGCCAAGGCCTGCCCCTGTCCAGGGCATAGGATGTTGGATAGGAGCATAGGTGTGGGTTCTGTCCCTCATGGGATTGAAGTAGAAACACAGGTGCAGGTGAGGTGCCACTTCGGTGGTCGCTGGAGCTAAGTGGGTGGCAGGAGGATGGCTGCCCTCTGGACTGGCATGGTGCAAGGTGGAAGTGCGTGTGTATTCAGGATCTTTCTGCTGCCCCAGAGAACAAAGCAGAGCTGAACTTGGCTGTGGTACAGCTCCCGGGAAACATGAGGCTTAGGCACGAGCAGCAGTGGAGACCTCACCCTGCACAACATACAGGTCTCGGTGGCTCTGTAGTGCCCTTGTCCTGCTTCCTCTGCCTGGAAACTGGCTGTGTCTCCTCCCTGAGATATTTGGGGCATCTTGGAGCAAAAGACCTCTGAAACCACCATCAGTGTGTGGGGTTGAGGCTCTCCTCGACAGGCTTAGCTCTCTCTTCTGTTAAAAACAAAACCAACAACTTGGGTTTTGAAGATAGGCTGAGAGCGCTGCCTCTTTCCTCTAAAATTCTACGTCCTCATGCTGAAGTGCCAGCTGAGAACAGAACACAGCTGTAAAGAGCTTCCAGATGAACACACAGAAAAATCACGAGCTAAGAAATATGGTTCACTCCTTCCGTGCCCTGCCCTCAAGGTGCTGGATGGCTTTTGCTGGTGTACCTCTTGCAGCTCCCAGTGAACGCCTGTGAGGTGGGAATGTGTCTTTGTCTCCTGCCCCAACCCAGCCAGTACCACAGGTCTTAGATGTCCCCCAGGACCACACTCCAGCTGGTGGCCTCTCATTCCCACCACTGATAGATCCAAGTGCCCTCCATAAACATGCAGAACAAGATCTGTGGGACATCCCCCTTTAAAGTCATGACAATTCCTTAATGAGCTGCTGTCTTCTCCTGTCCTACTTAATGCTGTATCTGTTATGGTTGTAGACAGGGCTCGATTCAGTAGCTCACACATAGATGTGACAGCTTAGTGTCATTTGAGAAAGCCTGGCACACCCCAGCAGGCCTCCAGCTGCCTCTCCAGACCTGTGTATGTCTTGAGCCTCATTTTCTACCTCTGTGTTGCTGCCACAGGTAGCTGTGAGTGCCTTGGGTGGCAGTGGGACACCGGGGTGCAGGTAGCTGGAGGAAGCCCTCGCTGCATGCCCTTTGCAGTGGAAGCAGTGGGCAAAAATAAAAGTTCTTAATTTATATAAATGTAAATTAAGGCAGCTGACCCTTCTGCTGACCCCTCTGTGCCCCAAGGCACACAGTGTCCTGCACCATCCCTGGGACCACTGCCTGGGTGGGTGCAGCTGGGGTGGAGTGATGCTGCAGTGTGTGTGGTGGTGGTCCTGGGTCCTCTGTGCACCTCCCAGACCCACATACATACATCCCTGCGTCCTCAGTGCAGTCAGGGGAGTGGGAAAGTCAGGGAAGGAAAGGGGAGGATGAGAGCACCTGAGTTAGATGCTAAGTGCAAGTTTAAGGAAGGTCTTGGAAATTCTTGAAGTTTGTAGGAGATAGATAACTTCTTGTCACAGGTACTCAGTGAGCCAACTAGGAAAGCCGCCCTCCTAGACTTGCTGTTTGTGAATAGAGAAGAACTCCTGGGCGATGTGATGGTAGGTGGCTGCCTTGGCCACAGTGATCATGAAATGGTTGAGTTTAAAGTTGTCAGTGTAACGAGGAAAAAGGACAGCAGAGTTGCTACCCAGACTTCAGGAGAGCAAACTTTAAGCTATTCGGGGGGCTATTTAATAGAGTACCCTGGGAATCTGCTTTTGAGGGTTTAGGAGTCCACAGGTACTGGTCAGTTTTTAAGCAGCACAGGAGCAGTGGCTGGAAAGCAGGGCAGTAATGAGGGATGAAGGACCACCTGTGCTGAAGCCTGCAGGTAGTTTGGCGCTGCATGAGCTGCTCTTGCTCATCTCAGTGAGGTTTCTGCTCAGAAATCTGAGGCATGTGCTTCAAACACCAAAATGAATTAATTCCCTGCCTTAAACCCACCACATGAACCTTCTCCCTTGTTGCTGTATGGGTAGACACAGCTGCCGAGAGAGGGTCGGTGCACCCACTTTGGCTGCGCTGTGGGTAACAAATCCAGCACGCTCTCCCCAAACTTAGTCCCCTCTTCCCCTCTCTAAAACCCAAAATAAGAAAAGCTCCTTTGAGTGACAAAATACAGAATGAGGAAACAGCTGCTTTGCAGACAAAACTGGCTGCTCTCTCTTGGTGTAAGCTGGTGGCGGCTTCTGCAAAAGCTTCCCAAGCCTCTTCCTTAGAGCTGATGGGTTGTGCCTGTCGAATACATAGGCAGCTCTGCCATACACTTAGTCCGAGGTGCAGCGTAGGCTGCATGAGCTGGGTTGGCCAGAAATAGAGGGCAGGGTTGGCCATGGCTGCGCTCAGCCATTCGGGATGGGGAAATGAGTGCACCAGTAGATGACTTAATTTCCACACTGCCTCCAGCCTGCCTCGCAGAGGGGTTTCAGTGCTTTTACTCATGGAAAAGGCTCCTGCAGGCCCCAGGTTGGTGATGTTATGAGCGGGAGCCTTGGCTTTCATTTGCTTCCCATTCAGAGCCTCTTTGCCAGCATGACCCCCCCACTGCCGGTGCCGCTTCCTTGGCTGCGTGTGGTCTTTTTGCCGAATCCTGCCGGTTTTTATTTTTGGTTACCATCAGAAAGGAGCTGCAGAATAATTGCTCTTTCACTTTGCTCCTAAATAGGCCACGCTGCTCGTCTGTATAAATGTTCTCTTCATGCATCTTGTCACTCTGCCTCGCAGGCTTCCTCGGAGGGGAAAGAAACCCCAACCCACTTAATTTCTTAAAAAGATGCCTTTTCTTCCTCATGAATCGCCCTTGCTCTGTGTGATAGCCAGCAATTGGCCCCAAAGGATGAATACTAAGCAGCTTTGCCAAGGTGCAATTCAGTTATAAGACATCCCGTATATCCGGGGCTGTCCTGGAAGACCTTGAGGGCAGAGGGATTGAAGCCAGGGAGGAAGGCCACCTCGGCAGCTCCACCCCGCTCAAGCACTCGACCTAAAGCCAAAGCCAGGTTTTAGCCACTGGTGTGCAAATCCTGGTGACACGGGCGGGCTGCCCGTGTGTGCCAGTCAGCCTTCTCCAGGATGAAAGCTTTTGCTGTCAGGCTATTCAAAGGGAAACATCCTGAGGCTGAATTCTGCTGGTGTGCACCAGTTCCTGCTCCGGAGGCCAGCCCGTGTCTCGGCTCGCCTCAGACCTGCAGGAAGGGAGGGAGGGAAGGAGGGAGCCCTGGGGGAAGGGTAGAGAGGAGCAAGGCAGGCTTCGCAAAGCTGCCCGCAGTGCCCCTGCCCTGCTGCTCCTTGCCTGCGTGCCCAGAGGCAAATGTGATCATCTCCAACGCGATAAGATTTGGCCATGGAGCATGCAAAGCTCTGGCTCCACCATGAAGCATAGCACTACGACGTCTTCCTTCCTTACTGAACTACTTGCCTGCAGAGATCACACAACCGATTGTGTCTAATACCATTTACGTGACCTGATTATTTATCATAAAGAAAGCTGGCTCAGTGCTGGTTAGCTTTTATTGTGATGTTTTCCCAGTGCACAGAGGCCACCCTGAAGGAAACACGTGGGGAAGACTGGCCCATGCGCCATGCTGGGCTGAAGCCCATGTCATTCTTGCAGAGCCAAGGTGGAGCTTGTTACAGAAACAGAAGAAAAAGGTCTAAGTTGGGAAAATGAAGCACGTGGAAGAGGTGGGTGCGTGTGGGAGCAGCACCCGTGCCTGGAGGGGTGAGGGAAGCAGCGGGTGAGGAGCTGCTTGGCTCGCCTTGTGTGACTCTGCATATTCGGAGGAAAAAAGGAGTGGCACAAAAGCATGACCTGAGATCACTGCTGCAGGCTGTGCTTTGCTTTGCAGGCATTGAAGGAAGGGCAAGCACAGGTTTTGTATTTTAAAATAGTGAACAGGAATGTAGGGCCTTAAGAGGCATCCTGAGGCTCCACTCCAAGACTGCAACCTCTACCATCACCCACAACTCACTATAGACTTCTGTTCCAGACTGCCCTAGCTCCATTACGGAGGTAATTAGGCTGGACTTCATCCTTCTTCTCTCAGTAAAAGGCTATTCTGGAGCCTCCTTGCTCTGACTAGTAGAAACCAGATGTCTTGGGAGCAGGGGGGAAAAAGGGGGAAGTGAGCGAGCAGCTGCGTGGTTCTGAGTTACCGGCTGGGTTTAAACCACGACACCAGATAAGAAGATGGGAGCAGCCACGTGGGATCAGCTGAAGGATCCTTCTGAGTGTCATATGTCCAGCATCAGTCACTAGTGTATTCAAGCAGGAAAAGCAAAATCTCTTAAGAGAAGTTAGAATATAGCCAAAACAAACAAACTATCAGCTTCTCTGGGAGAAAACACATAGCATTTAGGTGTTAGATTCAGGTTAGATCTAAGGAAGAAGTTCTTCACTATGAGGGTGGTGAGGCCCTGGCACAGGTTGCCCAGAGAAGCTGTGGCTGCCCCATCCCTGGCAGTGTTCAAGGCCAGGTTGGACACAGGGGCTTGGAGCAACCTGCTCTAGTGGAAGGTGTTCCTGCTTGTGGCAGGGAGGTGGAACTGGATGAGCTTTAAGGTCCCTTCCAACCCAAACCATTCTATGAGTCTATGTGATTCTATGATTGTCAGGCTACATCTTAGCGTACTGTCTCCAGTTGTAGGGTCCTTGGTACAAGAGGAGCATTGACACACTGGAGCAAGTCCAACAGAAGGATGTCATGTGCCATGAGAGAACGGGCTATCCTTCCAGCCAGGAGAAGAGAAGGCTGAAAGGAGACCTTCTGTCTGCGCCTAACTTGCAGGAAATACAGAGCCAGGGTCATCTTGGAAGTGCACAGTGAAAGGATGAGAGGCATGAAACAGAAGTTACATACGAGGAAACCCAAGTCAGACACTAGTAAACTGTTTTCATAGGGATGGTGGTCAAAACATCTCCTGTAGAGATGTGCAAAACTCTCCCAGACAACGGCTTGCTCTGATGAGAAGAAGCTGGCTGTGCTGGCTGTGCTTTGTGTAGGGACTGAGCCAGGCAGTCCCTTTTCCAACCTTAGTTATTGTGTGATTCTATGTTTTGTTTATAGGTACACCAAATTTTATTTCTTCAGTTATATGTATACCTGTAGCTCAGGCTACTACGAGTGTAATGACCATTGTTCAACACCTCCCATTTTCACTTTCTTGTAACGTTAACAGATGGCATTTGTTTAGGTTGAAATTGTCAGAGAAGCTCTTTGTGCAGCATCTTTTCTCTCAGTACATTTCTCTCTTTCCCTTTGCTGTTCCAGTTTATGTGCTCTAAGAACAAGATTCCTGAAACAGTCATGACCAGGAGCCAGGTGGTGGCTTGGAAACAAGGCGACATCTCCAGCAGACGTGGCTTACAGGGTTGTCAGACAACTGATGCTCCAGCTGTACTGGTGACCAAGGTCCATGCTCGAGCTCAGCTCCTGGGCCTTCTCTCTGTAGTAGCCCTCTTTTCTGGAGGGTGTCACCAGCAGCCACATGCAGGTGTTTGTGAGAACCAGTTGGTGTTGGTGGGAGCCCTGCTCCACCACATCCAAACTCTGGCCCCAGGGGATGCCTGTGGCTCACACAGTGACTGCATCTGCACACCGGCGACAGAGACCATCATCTTGGTGTCAAGAAAATCAATTGGGCAATTACAAACTAAGATGGGGCAGGAGGTCCAAAAGGCCTAAAGGAAGTAGGTCCTTCCCCTCTGCCACCCACAGAAATCAATTGCTGTTAATTCACTGTTCTTTGAACTCAACTGCACCCCGCTTGGTTAAAATGGCTATGACCTCCATGCAGCCTTCTCTGTGCCACTTTAACTGCATCAGGTGAAAACCATATTTCACATGAAGCTGGTGGGGCTCCAGGGCATGAACCCTCCATACTGTTCCTTTTGCAGCCTGTCCTCTAACCCTTTAGTGCAGAAGACAGCACGTAAAACAGTCATACCCGAAGGACCAACACTCTCACTGGTGAACCCTTCGTGAACCCAGGAGAAAATCAGGGGTTTAAAAAACCCAACAGAACCATATTTCACATCCTCTGTGTCAGCAGATCTGCAGGGCAGGTTTAGGCGTCTGGGATAAAATAAAATAAAAATTGCAAAGTAGGATTCCCTGTAGGGGATTAGGTTTCATTTTAAAACTTTAAACAAACATGGAAATCTTAGCATAAGCTTCTCGAAGATGAAGTATTCTGGCATGAATTTAGGAAGAAAGAGCATAAGGCTGGGCCCCAAGAGACTTTAGGATTACTGTCTTATCTACCACCATGCAGACTGTGGTGTGACCATCTCCTGCTTTGCTCAAGCCAGATCTTCCAGGCTGACTTCTGCCTTCCCATTCCAGTGTGAGCTGAGGACTTAAATACACTTAGAAGATCCGTTTGTTCAGCTTTCTCTCTTTCATTGCTGCCTGCTCATCTTTGGGGCATTGCAAGAGCTCTGGGACGAGGCCTGGTCCCTGCGTGTTTGTAAAATGATGAGCTCTGATTTTTATTGCTCCTCACTGAGGGACATTACAAAGAGTCGAGTCGCCGTGTGTTGATTTGGCTGTGTCCAGCATTGCTGACCACAGCTGGAGGTCTATGGCTGTAAAGAGTGATATCGGTGTTAATGACACACACAGTTAAGGACTGCTCCCTGCACAGCTCCACATCCTCGCATGCACATCCACAGCACGCATGGGAGGAGGCGCAGGAAGCAGGTGTCCCCTTGTTCTTCTGTTCAGAAAATAGAAGAGTGTTGAGTTAAGCTTGATTGGAGGAGAAACCCCTTCATAATATCAGACTGTGCATTCCCATGGCCACTGAAGGCCACAGTGAAGGCCACAGTGAAGGCCACTCAATCAGTCCCACAGCCTGGCACCAGTGACCTCCATGTGCTTTTGCACAGCGGTGCCCGACTCACTCCCTTCTCCCTTGCATGATCCTGGCTCTGCTGCACGTGTGAGGGCAGCAGAAGCAGGTTTTCTCCTGCTCTTTGATGTGACATAGTGTGAATGACCCAGGGTTTATGAAACCCGGGTGGAAAAGTTGGGAGTGGAAAGCAGAGCCAGCCCCGTAGTTGCAGACCTGACAGGCAATTTGTGTTTTCTTTTGCAAGACTCATTTTGGGCGCAGGACATGTGGGGTTTCAGTACTACAGGGGAAGGGCTGGCCGTCTTTCCAGTGTGTAAAATGGCATCCATCCATGCAGTTCAAATACAAAATCAAGGTGGTCACGGACCTACTTCAGCTTCTGACCTCATTTTCCTCATGCTTTGTGGGGAAAAAGAAGATTGTTCCATTTGCCCAAACAAGCAAGTGGTGTTTGGTGTGTGTATCTGTACACAGTCGGGCAGGGAGAGGTATGTATGGTGTACAAATACGCTCGTGCTTGCAATGCAGCTTTGATTGCACAGTTGTATTGCAGATGGAGGCGACACCAAATCATATTGTGTAACAACAGAAGGTTTTTCCAGAGTTACACAACGGCTGGATCCTGTACTGGAGATCAAGAAACTTGAACTAATTGATTTCAGGTAATGAAGCACGCTCTAGGCACTGGAAACTTTGTACATTACATACACACCCCGTCCCTTCCGCCCTGAAACTGTCCCGACATAGGTGACAACATTTGGAATTGTTTTGCTTCAAGGTTAATGTGCTTGGCATAGTTGAGGGAACACAGATAACAGTGCTGAACTAATACTTGGTGCCTGCTATCGTGGAAGATGCAAGGTGTCTGATAGCCCTTCACAGAGACCCTACCTGTGAGCAACAGGGACAAAACAGTCAAAGCAGCAGCAGAGTCCCAGCTAAGTGCATCAGGTGATGGTGACAGCTCGGTAAAGCACACTTACACATGTGGTCACAGTGGAGCTTAAATTTCCCACTTTGAAGAGCCGGGGGAAACCTGCTAAACCCTTTGCTTCACCAAGATATATCAGGCATATCCAGGGCCACTCCTGCCAGCACAAGAGCACGTCCTAGGGAAAAAAAAGGGCAGGGGAAGTGTGGAACATGACTGAAAAACATTAGCTGCTCCTATTTATCTGGCTTATACAAAGAGGGGCATTTTAGAGGTGCCCTGGTGAGACCTGGCTTTGAATCCTTTTCCCATTGCTTCTAGAAAAATCCTGCTGTAAGGCCCTTGCAGTCGCAGTGCCTTGATTATTTCAGGGACACAGATGATGCTGCCGTCTTCTGATGTGTCCCCAGTAAACCCTCTTCTAGGGGACAACCACCTCCAGGCAGAGACACCAAGATTCAGCTGGGAGCCCTACAAGGCCAGACAAGGAGAACTGAAGACGTAACATTTCTCTGCATAACAGCCATTGCAAGGCTTATAGCAAATGCACCGTAGCTGCCACGGTCAGTGTTGGCAGCCTCTCCTCTTGCTGCAGAAACACCCCTGCAAGGCAGCACTGGTGGCAAGTACAGATTTGGTGATACAGAATCATAGAAAGTTTAGATTGGAAGAGACCTTAAAGCTCATCTATTTCTAACCCCCCTGCCACGGGCAGGGACACCTTCCACTAGAGCAGGTTGCGCCAAGCCCCTGTGTCCAGCCTGTCCTTGAGCACTGCCAGGGATGGGGCAGCCACAGCTTCTCTGGGCACCCTGTGCCAGCGCCTCACCACCCTCACAGGGAAGTTCTTCCTTATATCCAACCTAAATCTCCCCTATGTAAGTTTGAACCCATTACCCCTTGTCCTGTCACTAAAATGAACCCCACACACCAGAAAAACAAAGGTAGGGTTACTACAGAGACCAGAGTTACTGGCTGCTCCATTTCCTGGAGCAGAAAATGATCTCTGCCATACATGGAAGCCAGGGAGAGCTTGGCATTGGAGTCAGGTGGGAAAAATGGACAAGAAAGAGGTCACGCTCCCAAGTGAAGCCTTCATCCACCAAATGCCCTGCTAAGGAGGTGAGGTTCCTGAAGATGAGGAAGTCCACTGTTGTGATATCAGGTTTATTTGCCCCTGGAGCTGTAGCACAACATTTGTGCATATAACATGAATTGCAAATGTGTGTCAGGACTTATGCATTACCGCAGTAAATACCAAAGTCAGGAGTTGCCCTCCGTCACAAGAGAGGCTTCACATGGAGTCACGAGACTTCACCTCTTGTTTGCAGTCTGTGCATTTTATACCAGCTCTCTTTGATTAAATTAAGCATACATCATGGTTTTATAGGACAGCCGGAGCTTTTCATAAATTGTCTTGGCGAGAAAGAATTCTTCTCAAGATATAGAGTGAAAACAGCAAGGGTTTTTCCATAACCACAAAATAATTGTTCTAGATAAATTACTGTACCAAACAGAACCTGTTCTCTTTATATCTTCTGTTTCTTGGTAAACACAGTGCTTGCTGCAGTGAGGAGCATTTGAAAGGCAAAATCTTGCGATAGAAGATGTTATCCGAGGTATTTTTGTGTTCACAGGGCACATTACTGACAGTTGCTCTGTGCTTCATGACAAGCTAGAGAATAATAAATTACCAGGAAAATGTTTCTGTTCCATGAAACAGTGTTTATGCCCCGCAGTCAGAACCTGACCGTACTTACTACAGCTGGTCAAAATAAATAATTTTCTGCATGTTTTGTAGAAGCTTTGAATTGTTTTTACTTCCCTGCATTTTTTTTTAATCTTTTCTTAAAATACATTGAAAAACCCTTTCCAAATCCTGAGATTTTTTTTTTTTTTTTTAGAAGAAGCACAAATGCCAGAGGAGGATGTTACCGGGATTTACATTGTACCAGTCCAGATCTGCACTCTGCCTCAGGCAGGCCGAATTCCCATTAGCACTTGAGGTTCAGCCAGTGATACCATCCTTGTTTTGCTTTTTGTCCCTTTTTTGGAGCTGATTCACCACCTTTGTCACCCCTGCACACCGGGTCAGGTTCAGGGATGTAGCCAAATGAAAGCAGTACCTCTCTGAGCTGGTACACAGAGGAAGGGCTCGGGCTATTCTGCTGGGAGCAGGAAGCATCACTCCTGCTGCAGAAGAAGTGGAAGTGTTACAACTGGGATTGAGAGGTTAGAAAACTGCTTTCAGACAGCTCTTGTTGCATGGGTACAGTGTATGTGGAAGCAGGTAAAAACCCCCAGGTTGTAATTCCTTGTCTCCTCATTTTCTTATTTTCAAACCCTAAATGACCCAGATGGAAAGAAAAGCGCCTGTGCTTTGCTCACCCGCAGTTAGGAAGGAAACAAGTTTAAACTGCGTGTTTGTGTGGGGCAAGGGGAGGACTTGTGCATCCCAGTCTGCCCCCAAAATTACTCCTAATAGTCCTAAATAGTGTTTTGCAACCAGGCTCTCAAGAAGCAATATGCTGCCGTCAGAAGGCACGCCTGCATACTACCACCAAAATGCCAGCGTGCTTTTGCATGTATCATGCTATTGTTATTATAATGGAAAATAACTAGCTGTAAACAAATTATATGGCTCGATACAGCCCTTTAGTGAGTTCAGCTGCATACCTAGTGGTAGGTAAAAGGTAAAGCAGCAGCACTAGACAAGTCATTTCTGGACCCATTACAAGTAATTTGCAAGCACAGGCATCCCAGTTTCACAATCTCACTCATCTTCATTTCCTTCGAACCCTGCGTCTTCTTGCCAGTGTCAGTGTGCTCTGGCTTCTGTTTTGAGAAGCTTTGCCTCTGCTCAGCTCTTCTGCTCTGGCTGTGCTTGCACAAGCACCAATAAATGTTTAACTCCATTGATACTTATAGCCTGAAGAGAAAAGCCAGCCTTCTATGGACGAGGATTAATCTTTTCCCTTAAATTTGCCCTTCTAATTAGTGAGTGGATGAATTAGGGTTATGTTTGCCTAAAGGTGCTACTTTTGTTACGTGCTAAGCTTCACCAGGCAATTTTAGCAAATTGGAGCACGTTTCTGAGCCTGTGCCTCACTGCTTATCCCAGTGCCTCGTGTTTTTGTAATCTGCTCTACACGTCGGGAGCTGCCTGGCAAGGAGCTGCAGTGCACAGGGACTGTGATAAATGAAATTGAAAGTAAAGGGACACACTCAGCAGGTACCTGTTGTGCAAGACCCCACGAGTTTGAGCTGCGGGTGCTGCAGGGTCCTGGCAGGCAGCTCAACGAAGGGGAAATAGGGGCACGAAGACAAACTGAGGGAGCCTTTGGGAGCCCCAGCCTCGCTGTAAGGAAAGAGGAAGCCATGTGCCAGCAAGCAGTGCCAGCAGTGGAAATGGCACGCTGTGCTGTTTAAGGGACGTGGCAAGACAGTTGATTCTTCCCAGCTCCTTGTGTCTATGGGTTCAGGACAGGCACATGTCTTTGCACTGTAACACAGCCCAGTGTAAGAAGGGACCTGGTCCTGTCTGTCACGGGCACTGCAGGGACCCCAGTGCAGAGGCACAGCAAAGCTGGAGCACGCTGTGGCTTGCTGGGGGAGTCATGACAAAGCCCGGTGTGATGCAGTGCCTGCTGGCTTCACCTCCCTGGGAATCTTCAAGCCTTTTTGAAATGATAGCCCATTTCCTGGCGTTTATAGGGTATTTTCTTAACATGTTTCCTGGTGCTTTGGTGGAAAAAACCCCAAAAGAAAACAAACCCAACCAAAGCCAACCCTCCAGCACTGTGGCTTAGAAGAATTACACTGGCTCAGCTGATCTTACCCTGGGAAACACTGGTTTCTCCCAGAGCAGCACGTGCTATAAGAGGGAAAAATAGGATAAGGAAAGGGTGATACAAGAATAAACACACAGACCGTTTTACACTAAGAGCTTATGAACATTTATCTGCAACAGCAGCACATGCACCAGCCCTGAGCACAGTGAAAGCAAGCGGAGGCCAACTGCTGGGTTTCTGCTTGTACATGGCTGCAGGCGCCTTGAAACAGGAGCGAATCCCTCTTCAAAACCTGGCTTTGCTGTGTGGGGAAAGACTGGCACACATGCTGTGCAGAATGTAGGTCAGGGCCATGGGTAAGTCCTGGGGTGCTCTGCAGGGACTTGCGTGATGGACTAACCAAGTTGCACAAAGCAAAAACATATCAAGATCCCGTATAGCTGGCCTCTGTTTATACCCCTCATTAAATATTTGATGAATGTTAACTGCCTAACCTACTTTAGCCCTTTCTCCTACCATGCCATTGACTGGCTTCTCCATTTTCTTCTATTATTGATGGGTTTTGAGGAAGGCAGTGTCTCGCGACAGAACAATGGTCTTGGGTATGAGGAATGAAAAAAGAAGGAGATACAAAAAAGGAATGTAAAACAGAGACAACCCTAGGAAGCAGGCAAAGGAAAACACAAATTGAGTGGCAGGATGCTATCACCAGTCTACAGTAGAGAGGAAACCAGCAATGTCTGGGGATTAAAGTGTATGGAGGATCACACTAATTTTCTATCCCCTCCTAAAAAACACACAGATTTCACCCTGGGAACTGCACATGCACAAATTTTATTGACATGAATATACAGAAGAATTGCAGAGGAACTGCATTCTATATGAAATTGCTTACTGCAAGATTTTAAAATCCCATACTAATTCAGAGTATATCTAGTTTTGCCACCATAAATATTCGTGAAGGAGAGAGAAAAGGCGGTGCGGGCAAGAATGCACAAGGCAGAAGGGTTTTATGTGACAGGCATCTCAGTAAGGTCAGTCGATGCATGGTTCTCCTCATACTGCTGAGAGCCAAGGCGCTCTCTGGCCTTATCAAAATCAGGGATAACAGATGAGGAGCAATAACCCATGGTTATATTGGATGAAGCCCCACAACGGCCCTTGCTCCGGTATTTCAGAAGTCAGGGTTCAGTTTAATCAAGCTTAGGTCTCCTGAGAGGAGCTCCTGACGGCACATCTGGGGATGGGTAGCGGCTCCGTGAGCAAAGAGCCATTTTTCTTTCTTATTAACAAAACATGGTTGGTTGGGGTTTTTTGTCAGCCAAAGAGAAGAAAGAAATGGGTGGGTAAGTGGCAAAGAGCAGCCGCTTTTCCAAAGATGAAAACCTGGTCCGGTGGGAGGTGTCCCTGCCCATGGCAGGGGGGATGGAACTAAACGATCTTTATGTCCTTTCCAACCCAAACCGTTCTACCTGTGATGCTATGATGTCAAATACCTATATGTTGTCACTCCTGCTACCCGCTCCTCACCTTTCCCTGTGCTGCCTCAGAAATGTCCCTGCTCCGCAGTTTGAAACAGCACAACAGCTCCAGCATTAATTGTATGCCTGAGAGCTGAGCTTCCTTAGCGCTGATTTATGCTGCTGTAGAAGAGCATTCTTCATTCTGAGCTGACTCCCTTCAGTGCAAACATCGCTGTGAAAAATCAGCCTTGTTGATCCTGCGAGCAAGGGTGGCCATCACGTGCCTGAGATGATCACCTTTGTGTGGATCTGTGGATGCGTGTACCTGCTGTGCTGGCTCTGTAGGCCTTGCCGTTTCCATGAAACCCCACGGTTTATTGCTTTATTTCTAGTGACAGGTCCCAGGACATGATTCTCTCATTTCTTCTCTAAAAATTGCACCTTTTATTCCTTAATTGTTGCCATCTTCCATCCCCAGCAGTAGAGGGAAGTGCTCAGGAAGAGAAGACTTGGCAAGCCAACAGGCAGCACATACAAAGCATCGCCCTGGCATGAAGGGGCAAGAAAGGGCTGAGGCGTAAGCCAATGTGGGATTAGCAGGGGACATCAGGAAGGCCAGGTATCCTTCTGTGGGTGCAGATCTCAGTGAAATAAGAAAGCTTTCATTGGTTTCCTTTCTGTAGGAGAAGCATTTAGTGCCTTTTGGTTTCTACTTCTCTCCCCCAAAACACCAGTTGCATGTGGGTGGATAATGCAAATGTCAGCCGTGCCAAAGGGTAAGGTAGGTGCCTCTAATAAGAAAGGGAAGGGGAAGGAGTTGATGCAGATGTTAATTGTTTGCAAATTGGCAGCTATACTTCAACCTCAGATACTTGAAGACCTGGCTAATGACACCTGTGGGCCATGAGTAGTTACTTGTCCATAAGATTTGCTGGAGGATGAGTCGAACTGTCACAGTCAACAAGGACAAATAGGGTGGCTGCCTTTGAAACTGGGGAGAAAGGAGAGAACCGTCCAACTTAATTTCAGTGCCCAGGAAAATGTTGGAGCAAATAATCAAATGGATTAGTTCACACTTGGTGATGAAAGGAACGAGTGCTAAATGAGCAAAAGCAAATTTATTTTCTTTTCCAGCCAGCCGCCAGTCTTACAGAAAGGAGCCAGTAAATGTCATGTATCTTGGCTTCTGAGTACTTCTAACAGCGTCTCTGATGTCATCCTCATCATAAGTAAGCTCAAAAGAGGGATTTATGAGAGGGTGACACAAAGCTTGTTGGAAAACTGTAGCGAGAGGGTGAGCGGCAGCGGGTGCAGTGGTGATGTACCAGGAACAACAGGGCAGGCTGGTGCCAGAGCAGGCACCACTCCGCATTGTTGGTGGTGCTGCTGAGGGCAGCACGGACACCAGGCCGGTCTGCACACCCACCCCACAGGGTGCGATAGGGGGAAACAGAGGGTGCAATTCGGAGCAGGGACAAGTTCGTATGACGTGGTGTTATCAGGCAGGAATGACAGACAAACCCAATCCAGCCGGGCAATAGCCTGGGTGGCAGATGGCTGGGCAGGACCCTGGCTTGTGAGCTAAAGCCTGGGAGCACCGTGTTTCTGAGATAAAGGCAAACGTCCTGCTGCGATGTACAAACAAGGATATGGCTTGCAAGGTGGGGGCAGAGTCCCTGTTCCTCTACTCTGCGGGGGCAGAGCTGCCACTGGAGGTGAGTGAGTTGGTTTTAGGGTATGGCACCCTGAGAAGCAGCGTACCCCGATCAGACATTGGGGGTTGAACACAGCTGTGGGGCTGACAGCAGGCTTGGAGAACATCACCTATGAGGAAAGACCAAATGCACTGCAGTTGTTCTGCCTGAAGAAGAAGAGTATTTCAACATGTGGTGCTGCAAAGCGGAAGGGAATTACTCTGCTCTTGGCCTGTGGGGCAGCAAGGAAGTTGCTGGTTAGCCATTGGGAAATAATTATAGTTGGTAAGGGCACTGAGGCAGACGACAGACAACAGCAATGGAGGCAGTGGAGCATCCATCAGTGCATGTCTTTGAAGACACTCTGTTGGAACAATGTGGGTGCAGTTTAT
Organism: Strigops habroptila; assembly: GCF_004027225.2. Classification (NCBI taxonomy): domain Eukaryota; kingdom Metazoa; phylum Chordata; class Aves; order Psittaciformes; family Psittacidae; genus Strigops; species Strigops habroptila. The sequence goes on from NC_044277.2 coordinate 83,907,158, forward strand.
ATATTATTACTATTATTACTGTTAACATTGTACGTAAGTAATTTTTTGGATGATACATACCATACACTGGGTCAATAAAAGACAGTAAATATCCTAGTGAAGTTCCTTCTCTACTGAGCACAGCTCGTGCTGAAATTCTACAATGTTAGACATCATTTGTAGGAGAAAAATCACTCACACAGAGCAAGTGGGAAGTAACCCCCACTATAGTGCACTAGCCTGTGCTCTCCAGGCCGTGAGACACATCCAGCTTTGGGATGTCCATCAGAAGTTCCAGCGAGTCGAGTTCTGTAGAGAGTGAACTGCAGCAGAGCAAAACCCAAACAACAAGTACTAAAGCAGCACAGGCCAGGGACTGCAGAAAGATTTGCCTACGGCTTGGGGGAGGTAGCAAAACTGTTACCATTTGGGGTTTGCAGCTCTTAGGGCAAGCCTTGTACACCCTTTCAAATGCACCCCCCTTTCTGAACAAGCAAACATGGAGTTTAAGTCCTTACCTAATCACAGGACCCCAGGAGCTGGAGCTTTAACAGAAACGAAGTAGTTTGTGACTCGTGCGGTAGCTGTGGCTGCTGGCTATGTCTGCAGTTGTCTCTTCTCCGGCCTGCATGCCCTGGGCAGACCAAATTTGACACCAGATTTGGAGGGCGGCCTCAGAAGCTCCAGTTTGCTTCTATGGGGCTGTTGGCAGGAAGAAATAAATTGGAAGTCTTTCTAGCTGTGGGCGCATAGCCGGCCTGTGCTGCTCTGATTTGTATGCTACTACAAACAGCAAACTGCGTCCTAGGAATTATGCTTTGCGCTTTCACGTTTTAACCAGCTAATGAAAGGCATTTTGATAATTACGTCAAGCATAAGGGAAACATCTCTATAGTTACTCAGTAACTAAGATACTTTGTCAACATAGAAGTGACAGGGTTCTTATTGCCTAGTTAGTTACTCAGGAAAAATGAACTATTTACAACAGAGGCATTCAATATACTGCATTTGCTAATGCTGCATTTCAGTGGTATGGCCATGGAAATCAAGAAGACTTAATGGCCTTGAGTTTGTCATGTTTCAATCGTGGTGGAGCCCCTTTAGAAAAAAATAATGCTTGCAGGGAATACTTCATATGTGTAGAGTGTATTTTATTAGATGGAGAATTAAATTGGCGTAGTGAATCAAAGGACACTGATACTGTACAGCTACTGATCTTCAGCTCCCAATTTATTTCTAAAGATATGCATTGCTCTGCGGGAGCCTACACCAGCAGGGGCATCTGAAGGCCCCTGAGTTTATTCAAGTCAGGGTAAAAAAAGATATTTCTGGTAAATAGGGCAGAAGAAAGAATAAAGGTTATTCACAGAGGCCACCTTCTGTCTGCGGGGTTGGTGAAGGCACCTCCTCCTAAGCATCAAGAAAAGGAAAGCTCAGCTGAGAGCAAACAGCTATTTAGGAGGAACCTTTTAAACACAGATGCTGGCATACTGCTGGGAGGGTGGCTGGTTTTAATCTTTTGCTACTGCTTTTTGATTTATTATACGTACCGTTCTCTCTCTCCCCTCTGCTTCAAAATGAATGAAAGAGATTAGCTGTGACAAGCAGTATGGGGGAAGCGTGCATGAAAGAGGTGAACCTTTAAAGTAAACCACAGTATTCGATATTCTGCAGTTGGATTTAATTAGGATAATTAATTGTTGCTCTTTTGCAAGTGGAATGAACTGTGCAAAGCCACAGGCCAAAGACAAGTGGCTTGATGGGGCTGGAGGAAGGGGGAGGAAGCCACCAGCTCCACCACAGGCTGGCGAGGATTGCTCCCCTCACCTCGGAGGGTGGCATAGATCACCTCTGCCTTCGCACAGCTCACTGTAACCACATCCTCCTCAGGCCATCCTGCCACACCGGGCCTGGCCTGCAGCCTCCTGAGCTCACACACACCTTCCTCCACCCCGGCAGCTCCCGGATCATGGGCACAGCCTCTGGGTGCTGGTCCTGGCAGCAGCGTGCCCCTTCAGACCATTGAGGGGGGCTCCCTTCATTAGAACTCCCTGTAACTGGCAGTGAGCAGGGAGTATTATGCAAACGAATTTCAGTGAAAGCAAGGAAAGGAGGAAACCATAGGAAAAGAAATTACAAGATCCCCTGCTGCTCTGAAGCAACTCCCTTGCTTTTTCTAAAGTAGGCTGCATAAATATTGATCTAGCCGGGATATGCCCTACATTCATTTGCACAGGCATTATAAATGTGCTTAAGAATGAGAAGTCAATCTTGTTTTCCTGCACAGTAAACAGCCAAGAATGTGCAAAGATAATGCAAATTAGGGCTCTCAGGCTTGCCAGTCGGAAAAGGTGTTCTTGGGGAATGCATGAGAAAAACATCTTTTCTCCTACTTGTTTATTTCCAGGTATTTCCATTAATTCCTATAGAGACCATTTAAAACACACTCCAACTCCACTAATTCTAGTTATAATCTATCATCCCACTAGATTTCTGTATTTTGCCTGCTGAATATGTTTAGGTTACCTTTTCATAACCTTCTCCAAGCAAGGTGAGGTATAACCTTGGGCATCCCTATTGCTCCCTCTGCCATTAGCTTTCTGTCTCGTTGAGCATTGCAACACCGCAACTGGAAAAATCATATTATTAGGTTGCAAAAGCAGTAGAGTTCCTGGATTAGAGAGCCATGGGGTGGCTTCTGAATCACTGGGTGATTAATAATTAATATGTAATTGTTGGATAATCTGTTTAGACAGTCACAGTGTAGGAAATTTATTAGTATTTTCTCTGGGGAACATTGCTACTGAAATAATAAAATTTTAACAAGTCCCCTCTTGTTACAATCCTACTGAATTACCAAAACAGTGCAAAGCTGCCTCATCTTGCTATACAGTGTAGTGAAAGATTCTGCCTTTTTACCAAGCACAGTGTATGTGTGTGTTCATAAAGTAGAAGATGGGGCAGATGTTAGGCAACAGAGATAAGGATTTGCGTGTTCAGCTGGACTTCAAAAGAAAATGATTCAGCTCTTTTTTAAGTATCTGATTTACCTTGTTTGAGCTACCATTTGGCCAATTCCACTGCCAGTTTTATTGGCTTGACTCATTATTTCAGTTATTTTCAACTTCATTTACGCATTCTAAATTACGTATTCTTTTTGGAAAGCATTGAAAATGTTCATGTTGGTGCAAAGAGAAAAAAAAAAGAAATTAAAAATGCAGAGTCCCTTTTCATATACATAACCCCAGCACAAGGTGATGCAGTAAATGAACGGAGTAGGCTTTAGATGTTGAAAACGGTATGTTTAAAGACTTGGTGGAGGCAGGAAGAAAAAATGAGTCAAGTGATCCCTATTTCTTATAATTACTCACCATGCTGACAGAGCTCATCACCGTCGGCCTCAAAATGAAATAATTGTCATGCTGCATTTCAAAGCTGTGATTCAGGAGCTGCAGGATGTGTCTTTCTGTTCCACAATGTTGTTACATATGGAGATACTCACCTATACTGTGAGGATGCCGAAACTAGAATATTCCTGCGTTACCCGAGTGTGGCTTATTTGAACACTGACCAAAATATGCACAACTTGATAATTTATCAATTTACTCTTGGTGACTAACGATCCTGTATTAAAACACTGGATATTCTTACAATGGGCAGATGCTCCATGTTATAAAATGCATTTTGTTCAGCTGTACATTCAAAGTGATTTTTAGCTACAGTGCAGAAGCAATCCAAAACGATAAATTTGCTTACTGAAGGCAGCTGCCAGGTTCTACTACATGGAGGAGCAGAAACACCAGCTTACAGAAAGCCGTGTCTTCCAGTAAAATGGTTTCAGCTGAAGAAATGGAGCTTAGAGAATAATGCAGTGTTATAGCTGAAGTACCAGGATAATTGAGCCTATAACATCTGCTCAGATGTAGTGACACCAAAAATAAGCACTTCAGTCCTTGTTAAAGCAGAGTGTAAACACGTGATATGACCCCAGCACATCAGGGAATTTGGGAACAGAAGCAGCTTGCTATCCCAGTCACCCTTCCCCTGCCAAAGAAGGAGCTTTCTCAGCAAAACTTTTAATAATGACATTGTTTGGGTTGCTTTCCAATAACTTTTAGGAGGAGGAAAAAGGGATTGTGTACTTAATTAGGCCCTTTGGTAAGGGATGTTCTTGAGACTGTTTTACAGCTGGAACAAAGGATTATGGTGCTTGCTTGATTTTTGCCTTATAACAAGAAATTTTACTGAATCATTGCTGGAAGGAAGATAGGGTGGCGGGGGAGAGAAGCGGGTAGGAGAAAATCTTTGGTGTGTTATAAGGACTAACTTTCCTAAGCAATTGTTCAAGATTTTCCTTTTGTTGCAAATTACTATTGAGTTTGATTAACCGGAACCCTTAATTTGCTTACTTTACTATGTTGTGATTTCCCCTGGTTTGAAGGGTTGGGAAGCCAATCCCAGCCCCAGTGCAGCAAATTCGCTCATAAACACATGCTGCTAGTTTCCCTTCCACAGTATGAACACAAGGGAGTAGTCAATTAAGTTTAAAACTGGTGAAAAGGAAATAGACATTTTGCACAACGTGCAATTTCTCAGCCGAATTCTTTCCTTGCTAGTATCGTCACAACCAAAATCTTAGCAGGAGTCAAAAGAAGGTTAGTAATACATGCATAAAAGTAAACAAGATTTGGAAGGGGTTTACACTCTCTTGCTCCCGGGGAGAAGCCAGCATCCAACCACTGCAGTGTTGGGAAAAGGTTTCTGGGGCTAGTTGTCCCACGCCATCTACCATCGCGCTCCTTGCATCTTTCCTTGAAGCGTGTGCTAACAACCACTTAGCAGCAGGATGCTCTCTAGAAGGACTAGTAGTCTAAGCCACTTATATTCCTGACAAGATGGGGGTAAGAAATCTCACAAATGATTTACGAATCAATTCTATATCTCAACTCTTGCAAAAAAAGAGGTTAAGTATTTGACAATCTGTCATTACACTCGTTCGACAGCAACCACATTGACAAACAATTTCTTGCCGGGTGACTCAGCCAGCTAATTTCAGCCTGTCAAGTCTTGCCTCACTTCGGTTTTGTGCATGACGAGGCCCTGGGCGATGTGATCTCACTTTGACATTTGCCCTCCTCTGAGAAGGGTGACCTCTGGACCTCCTCTGGAGGTCATCCACCATAGTGCACCTCACTTATCCATACTTCCCCACTGCAATGAGATATGTTCATTGTAAGTTTCATATAGAAGCTTCCGGAACTCCTTGGCTTCCTTCAGTCCATCCCTTTGGGGCTACACGTTGGTCATGGAGCAGCCCGCCTTTGTACCTGCCTGGCCTCTGTCACTCCATGGTGACTCCAGAGCAGCGTGACCGCTTCCTCTGACAACTGGTCCATGCCACTGGCAACAGGAGGAGTTGTCACACAGCTCCACTGAGAGTTCGTGAGCCTGGCTGCTGGTTTGGGAGAGCTACGTGGTTTGGCTGATTTGGAAGAGCACTCATTCTCAGAGTAAGTGATGAAGAGCAGGAGTGCCCAAAGGTAAACGCTCCCTCAAGGCAGCAGATCTCTGGCTATAGCGCCTGGAAACAAAGTGTCACAGGCTGGGAATGAGCAGACACTTTTCACAAGCAATGCCACCATGTGGGGGAATGATGTGGTAAATGATTTTCCGCCAGTCACCTAAGAATCCACTGCAGGTTCCTGTACACAGTGCTATCTGGTATGGAGAGAATATAAAAGGGCAGCTAAGAATGGTAGGACGTGAAATATTTGGCTATCACACAGGAATGCATGCAGCCCAGCTGTGCTAAGCCATGACAGATGTGAGCCCTGCCAGCAGCCCGGCTGCAAATGCTGTGTGGCGAGGTCTTATATGCTATACTATAGACCAACTGCATGGAAAGAACATCACTGCTGTTGTTTTTTGTAAAAAGCCTGGTTGCCCATGGTCACAGGTACCAAGCCAGACACTTTTATCAGAAAACACATGCTTGAATGCTTCAGATCCCGGCAGTATTGAATCCCAGACCCACTACTGGTGCAGGAGTGACCTCTTTGGTGTGGCAAAGAAGTGTGTCAGGTAGCTGGAAGCTGAAGTTTATGATACTATTATGAAAACAGCTTGTTGGTATCTGTTGGCAGAAGCAATGTTCTTAAAAATACAGCTGACTTTCAAAGCACGACACTTCCCAACCGTGCAGGAGCCACTGATGGGTTTTCAGTTGTTCGTCACCTGTCTTCTCAGGAGGCTGATGAATACTTCAACCACAAGGTGTGTTTTGATCTGTGGAATAAGTGGGTCACAGGCACTGAATATCCTGGAGACCGTGCTACCAGTGACAGTGCCTGGGCATCTATGTGCTTGGGAAATATTAGCTATTCCCCCTTTCCTATGGCTTCTCTTCCCCCCCTAGTCCCAGGCCAGCTTCTGCACTGAGCGCATGGAGCAGGGCCTTACAGCGACCTGGTTTACTGCATGGGGAGCCATATGATCTATTGGTGGAATGGTGGACTCATTTTCCTGGAAGTTTTATTTAGCCTCACCCATGAATATTCATTCCTACCATTCTAGTGTGTTACTAACAACTCTCTTAATCTCACGCAACAGCATGGCACAGCCCTATGACTCTGCAGTCATAGCTGAAATGGCCAAGCAAGTGAGCAAGGGAGGGGTGGAGATTTTAAGCGGAGGCGTCTTTGGTAGGCACGCTCACGTGCCCCTGGCATGGCATGGCAGGGCAGTTCTGCACAGCCACCCTCCTAGGAGTCAGTGGGCATCTTGTCACTGCAGTCACTAATGAAAAAAAGTCTCTGCTCTCCTACATTTAACCCCTTCTCGTCCTTTTCATCAAAGACAGCTCAGATATGTTCCCCACTGATTTCCTGACAGCCTCCTGAGAGGGCTGCTTGGGGAGCTGCAGATGTGACAGTGAGTAATTTTAGTATTAATGTCAAGGTTGATCCTGCCAATACTTTAGTTGTATAAGGCTTTACTTTATTATTCCCCTTGGAGGATTTCTATGTTTACTCTTAACAAGATACACCTTTGGTGTTAAAGAAATAAAGTTAAAAAGGCTCCTTCAAAGGGTATAACATACATCTTTGTTTATACTTGTAGTAAATTACTGTAGATGCAGCCGCTGATAGCACTCTGTACTAGGATAAATCATCAGTAACACTTATTTTGAGAGTTTAGCTTCCACTATGCTATTCTCACTTCAGTGCTTACGCCATTCACAAATAAATAACATGTATTTATGTGATTGATTCTTACTGCATTAAAGCAATACCGGAGATTCTCAAGGCGTAATTCATTTGACTACACGGCACTTCCATTACCCAGCTGACAGAGCAGCTCCAGTCACACTGGCACGCTGGAGTGGGCAACACACCCTGCAGAAGTGGCAAATGCAGATGAGTAGGGGCATGAACTTTCTAAGCCAGCTTCGTTGCCAAACCTGCTGTATGGCAGAAACATATCCTCAGTCTTGCATGAAAGGCCTTTACGTACAGCCTTTTAACAACAGGCAGTACCCTCTAAGATATTCACAAGGGAATTAATGGGAGATGACTAACCTCATGAAAAGCTGATACCAAAAATGTCTGAATCTCTTGGGTCACTTCAAATACACCAGTCATGCTGTTTAGGGCTATATATTATGTAAAACCATTGCATTCAAGTCACTGTGTTGGCTGCAGCTTAATGAATCCACATTAATCCATCTCTATCAGTAGTGATGAATACTGTTCCTCGAGGAGCTATAGGGTTCTAAAACAAAAAAGGCTTAAGATGCCATATGAGCATGAAAGATAAAAAGAAATAATTACAAGGATGGATTTACAAAGTTCTGGGAGAGAATCTTCTGGTGCATTAATATCTACAGGCAATGAAGCTCTTTTTCTTAAAAAAACCTCCAACAACAAACAAAATACATAGCTTAAAATGGAAGAGCCAAAGACACAGTAAGAGGATTAGTGTCTAGGCATTGCTGAGTCTACTGGCAATTATAAGGCCTGGCTTTGCAATTAGTATCAACACAAATTAAAAACAAAATCTGTAAAATACTGCTTTAATTTTAGTACAGTATTTAATATAACACTAGAATATATAATACAGACCTGTAATCAATCTGGGTAACAAAGCTGGTGTTTCTTTTTCTCAGATTTGTTTCCCCTGCGCGTGGCTTTCAGCCATATGCTTAGCTCGGTGTCAGCTGCTCCTTACCTTGAACAGCAATGGAAATGCTGCTATTTACTTCTGTAAATTGCCTTCTCCAAATGTGGTGGGAACAGGAAGATTGTGCTGAAGAAGAAATTCCCAAATTTGCTAAGGAAGCTGCACATCCCAGCTGCTTAACTGCAATGCTAACAGAACTCAGCCTGTGCATGTCACAATGGGAAACATTTGTGTATTCAAAGAATCTCCACATCATGCTGCTGACGAAGAAGAAGATTTAAACTTAAGAGTTTCCTTGAATAAGCACCATCCTAAATGCTTTACTACACTGAAGGCCTTTCACAGTTGTGCCCAGATGAGCACAACTACCACGGAACCTCTACAAAATGTTGTGCTCACAGCTGGAGCTGAAATCAACATAAATTTTCAGTTCCTTGTTCTCTGCCTGTCCAATGTGCTCCTGCAGCTGTGACAATTGCACATATGGATGAGGGATACAGGTGCATACCTAGCATTTAAAAAAGTGAAATTAATCCCTACTGATAAAATGAAATATTATTTTGAGAATAGCTTCCATATGATAGCATTCAATTCCTCTTTACAAAGAAGGAGATTATTGTATTGTTTAACTTGAAACGGTCCCTTTGCTCATTCTTCTTCTGGTCTTTGTACAGTGGCAAATTACTTGTACAGTGGCAAATGTTTTGTCTTTTGCTTCAGCATTTGACATTGAAATAAGTCTCTTGCTTCCTTGTCTGTAGGGAAATTCTCCCTTAGCAGAAAAACAGGCTACTGAAGAAGAGAGCCGAGTAAGCTCCCCAAAATTTTGCAGGGTTGAGAGACATTAAATTCCTCCTTTCTAAGCTCCCTCCCCACCTTCACATGCTAACTGGAATCACTGAAGTGATTCATACCTTGTTAAAACACAGATGAACATTTAACAGCACCATTGATGATGACTTATAGCAGAGAAAGTATAAATATAATCTTTCCCACACTAGTATTTCTCAGCATTCATCTCAGCTTTTGATCCAGAACTGACTTGTCAGTCAAGTTTTCTATAGTCAAGGACTGAGAATTAAGCAATTCTTGTTTAATGAGGGCATACTATTCTGAAATGGTATCTCCGGAAAAAAAAAAAAACCCCAACCCAAATTGGGTAACCACTGCATATTTGATACAATTAAAAGAATTCTCTTTGAGTATAATTCATGGTAAATCTGAGTCTACAAAGGCTGTGTGCTGTTTTTACCTTCCCATGGCAGCAGACACTACAGAACAATTAGTACCAATAAGCCATTGCTGTGTTGCCCAGCAAAATGTTAATTCTAGCTAAACCAAGGGGTTACATGAAACAAAGTGGTAAAACGTTAACAAAGAACAGAACAGAACTGGCAGTAACACGAATAGATGCTGGACCTGGTCCTCTCTTCTAGATTCATAATGAAAGAGTAAGGAAAACCACAGGCATCAGCTGATGTCCATAATCTGTCCCTCTCCTTACAGAAACATCTAATAACAGCGCAGAGTATCCCCAAGGGCATTACAGGAATTTGTGAGAATCGGGGGAGGCAGATCTCGGAAGCAGCTGAACAGGAGCTAACATACTCCAAGCACCACTGCAGTTACTCGGTCAGCTCCACAGCTGCGTACGAACAGCCTGATGCCTCCTGCTGTAGCTGTAGTAGCTGCCGGCAGAGATGTAGGCAGTGAAGATCACAAAAGCTCCGACCCCTGAGAGGATTTCAGCTAAGCTTTGGTCTGCTCTGTTGCTCAGGGAAACCTCTGGCTCTGACAGCTCTGGATGTAACATTGTCCACAAAAGTAACCTTGTGGCTTCAAGACGTTCTGGCATTTTCCTGCCACTATCTGTGGGAGCATAGAATTTGTCCATTCAGTAGAAAGTTCTGGTCTGGAGTCATTTATAGTAATCTGCAATAAATTACTTTTTATCCCCTTATTTTCTGTTGACAACTCCTGTAATCAGAAAGCTCATCTTCAAGATTGCCAGATTCTGGTTGGAAAACTGCAGATCGCAAAGCATCCTGCTTCATTTTACCTGTCTTCCAAACAGCTGCCATCAATCAAACTTCAGAGAAGGGAAATGTGTATTTCACCCTTGTACTTCCTCCTGGCAAACATCAATTTCATAAGCTCCATTCCCATGTCTCACAACAGCAGTTAATCCCTATCAAAATTCACAATTCCAGGAGAGTTTAAGAGTATCTATCAGTTACTGGGAAACGGAGATTAGCATAGTTTTCTCATAAGCCTGAGAGTTCAACTTAAATATGCATATGCTTACAGATTTCAAGCGCACTTCCCTGCATAAAGCAAAAATAACCAGGCTTAGTACCGCTAATATTTGGAGATGCTGGGTCACTACAGAAACTGCCACCTTCGTATTTGGGAAACTGAAGAACAACAGCGCGGTCCCTTTTTTCCTCGTGGCGCAATTCAGGGTTCACGGGATGCTGGAAGCCTCGTTGCAGCCTTCTGCTCCCAAACACATTTCACAGGGCAGTGAAAAACCCAACAATCTTTCCACCCTCAGGACTTCGGTACCACTGCTTTGTTTTTTAATTGCATAAAGCCCTTCATTAGCAAGGCTGCTGGCAGTGGTGAGTTGGCCTGGCTAGAGGGAGAGCCAGGTCAGCTCGGTCTCCAGCCGTGTCTCCAAGTTGTATTGCAGATGGTGGCTGCTCCGTGCAAGCTCAAAAACCAGCAGTGTAAATCCAGAGCTGGAGCTACCCCAGTCTACCCCACGGAGAATCTGACCCAAGGCTATTTAAATGACCTTAACTGCATGTTCCGATCCTATATGGACTATCTCACAAGAGGAGGCAAAAAGAATGTGTTTAGTCTATCAAAGGGCGAATATGACGCCTGACAGGGCATACTATTGCTGCCTACAAGTACCTTGGGGGTAAACATTCTGGAGTTAAGAAACAAAATATTTGAGTCAAAGGGCAATGCAATGCTGGCATGTGATCAAATGGGTATAGACTACCCAAGTGCAAAATTCAGGCTGAAAATTGGAAGGAATTCCCAACAGCAAGGGCAGGGTGGCCCTGGGACAGCCTTCCAGTGAGAGCGGAGGACAAATCAGCTCAGCTCATTTCAAAATGGTGTTCAGCTCGTTTCTCTATAGTGTTAGAGGGACCCCACTAACATGTTGGATGCAGTTATCTCCAGTCACGAGGGAGAAAACTGGATGTCCCAGGAGTCCTCTCTCTGGTTCCATGTTCCTAAGTAATGTTGGAGAATCCCTGTGTTCCAGGAATTTTCCTGTGCGTGCATGAACATTCAGGTATTTGAGCAATTTGAGGAAAGCAGAGCTTCTCTCTCCCTGCTCCCTGCGAAGAAAGGAAGGACTGGAAACTGTTTTCCAGAAACTCTGTTTAATTTCAAGTATTACCATTAACAACGTCCTTAGGGCTTGCTGTTTCCTTCTTCTGAGAGCGCCTGTGTGTTTGCACATAGAATATCTCTCTTACATATTTAAATAAGGAGAAATAACCTTCAAGAAGTAGGTGGCATGAGGGTGGTGCAAAGCTGTAGAAATAAAGCAGAATGCATGAAGCAGCCAGAACCAGAACTCAATATACTCAGTGCTGTGCTTCTGCTGTGTGCTGCTACTGCCAAAACAGGTTTTGGGCACCAGTTTAAGCTTTTAATGGCCAAGTGCTGCCGTCATCTTCTGTCAGTCTGTGCTCTGGACATGGTCCTGGCCCTCTCACACAGCAGGAATTCCAAAGATGCTCTTGCTGGTGATTGTAACTGTAGATATGGGCCAGTGAACTGCACGGCCAGACAATAATTACTTTACAGATTGTTCTGTTCAGAAAGTGGGTGGTTTCCATATAAAGGTAAAACATCAGCTTCGTTGTTACAGAAACTTTTAAAAGGTAGTAACATATTTCCATTGCAAGTTCCTTGGGGAATACCTCTTTTTTCTGCGATGTGTTTACCTGCTTGTATGGGTAACATAGCTGCTTGTATGGAGGAATGTGTTATCAGGAGAAGTAAACTTTAATTTTATTATGGTTCTGGTATATTTTTCATATATTATATATATGCTCTAAAACCCCCCACTGGCTAAAAATAATGTTTAACTAAGAGTTTATCTCAGGGTTCTTAGTCATGACTTATCACCCCTAACATTGATGTAACTGGTTAATCGCCCAGAACTCCCACTTTATTGCAGTCTATAGCATTTTTGATGAATTACCTGGCAAGATGTTTCACTGTTATTTTACAAAATGTATTAAAAAGGAAAGATCTCAGGCAGTTACAGCCCTACCCAGCCAGCATTACTCAGCTAAAACATCCCCAGGAGCATAAGAGATTTTCCCGAATAAATGCCATAGTGTGGTGTCCTTACAGCATGAAAACTCACGCTTTTGCACTGCTGATTTAATTTAGCTGTGATTTTCGTTTTCAGTAATTAATTTAAAATCATATCTTTAGGGCAGAAAAGTTGCTATTTAATGGCTGCTTCTAAGCAATTTTCAAGAAGCATTCACACTAATTTTAGTCCCTCAAATACAGTGACACTAATAGTGCTGAAACTTTCTCTGCGAGTCTACTCACAAAGCTGCTCTTTCTTAGTGTGTATGTGTGTGTATATACATTTCCCACCCAGATTTCCACATCTCTCTCCACCTTGGATCTGAAGAGAGCATCTCCCTTCCTGAACGAGAAGGTTGCCGGGGCTCGGTGCCTGGGTTCTGTGCTGAGACAGCCAACGGGTGAACATGTCAGATTAGAAAGAGTGGGATGGGTACGGTCACTGAACCTGCAAAACCCTTTCCCGTGTGCTGCCAGGTGGCCATTCGCCAGCAAGCGCTGCTGCCAAGCACGATGCTCCCAGAGAGGCGCCCAGCAAGGGTGACCATGCGCAGGTCTCGCTCTCAGCGCTTCAGGCCGCACACAGGGTTTCACTTGACCAGCGGGGGATGTAAAACCCTCTGACGAGACTTATGGAGTATAACTGCCAACGGTAGGACAAAGTCCTGCCGTAATTTCAAACCGGAGCCAGCCGCACGCTGTAAGGAGCAGTGCCACAGTGCGCTCCCCAGGCTCAGTGAGCTGACTTCAGCACATTCGGGGCTCCCGCCCTCACGCCGGGCCGGCCAGCGGGCTCTCGCACGGCCTTTGGGCAGGGAACGACGGGAGAAGGAAGGTAAGAAGCCTGTGTGACAGCCGCGCCGGGCCACCTGAGGGAGAGGCGCCCGCCCCCCCCTACGACGCCACAGCCGCCCGGCGCAACGGGAGCCGGCGCTGCCGGGAGCTGTAGTCGGGCAGCGGCGGGAAGGACAGGCGGCCGCCTCAGGACTACAGTTCCCAGCAGCCCCCGCGCGGCCCCGCCATTCCCCCCTCCCTCCCCTTTCCCAGCCCCAGGCGCGGTCACGTTGTGTTTATGGGCGAGGCCCCTCCCCGCCGCGCGAGCGGTGTCGTCACCATCGCGAGCCTCCCTCGCGCTCCCGGCGGCCCCAGTCCGCGGCGGGGCGGGGGCTCGTTAATATTCATGAGGCGCGGGGTGCGGGCGGGCGCGGCGGCGGGAGCGCTCACTCACTCGCTCCCTGCCTCCCTAATGGCGCTCGCCGCGGCCGGGGAGCGGGGCTGAGCCGGCACCGGCGGAATGCTCCCCGCCGCGACCTGACCGACCCCCGCCACGGGACGGGACGCGGCGCCGCGCTCCGCTCACCCCTCCTCTTGACGCCGGGCCGCCGAGCGGCGCTCCCAGCAGGGCGGCGGCGGCGGCGGCATCCCCGGCCCCGCGGGCCATGGAGCCCGCGCAGCAGCAAGCGAGAGAAGCCCCGGCGGCGGGCAGCGAGCGGGGAGAGCCGGAGAGCGGCTCCCCGGGCAGGAGGAGCCAGGCGGAGACCGGCGCGGAACCGTCGGGCGGCGGGCAGCTGGACGGCAAAGGGGCTGGCGGCCCGCGGCGAAGGCGAGGGGTGGCCGGAGGCTTCGCCCCCCCTGCGGCGCTGACGGCCGGCGGGACTCCAGCGGCCCCCGGCGGGGCCGGCAACGCCAACTCGCTGCTGCTGCGGCGCGGGAGGCTGAAGAGGCACCTCTCCGCCGCCGCCTCGCCCGCCGCCGCCCCCGCCGCCTCGCCCGCCGCCGCCCCCGCCGCCTCGCTGGGCACCCGCAGCTTGGACAGGAAGGCGCTGCTGCTGAAGCCGCCCCGGCAGCTGCAGCCCCTGCAGCCCCCGGAGCGGGACTGGGTGCGGCGGGACCTGCAGCGGGGCTGCGTCCACGTCTACGAGCGCCACATGAACTGCTACCTGCGCCCAGTGCTCTGCACCCTGGAGACCACGGCGGCGGAGGTGGCCGCCCGCCTGCAGCAGCTCGGCCACCGGGGCGGCAGCAGCGTGGTGCGGGTGCTGGGCAAGGCGGGCGCGCCGCCGCCGCAGCAGCAGCAGCCCCCGCCCGAACCGGCGGCGGCCCCCACCGAGGCGCCGCCCGACCCTGCCGCCGAGGGGCAGCGGCCGCAGCCGGAGGAGAGGCCGAGGAGCCGGCGGGGGACGCGGAGCGGGTTGGCCGGAGGAGACCGCGGGGAGGCGGCGGCGCGGCCCGGCCGCCTGCCGCTGGGCGGCAGCGCCGAGGAGGGCGACTCGGCCGGCGGCCGACCGAGCCCGGCGCCGTCCGACTTAAGCCCGGCGGCGCCGCCGGCCGAGCTATACCTGGCGGGGCCGCCGCTCTCCTGCCCGTCCCTCCTGGGGGAGCTGGGGCCGGCCGGCTCCGACAGCGAGAGCTTCAGCCCCAGCGCCGAGAGCGTCTCCGACCGGCTGGATCCCTACAGCAGCGGCGGCGGCGGCGGCTCGTCCTCCTCGGAGGAGCTGGAGGTGGAGCCGGTGCCCCCCGACGGGGCGGAAGCAGGTGCGGGGCCGGGCCGGGGCCCCCCAAGCCCGGGGGAGCTGTCCCCGGGGCGCGCAGCGGGAGCGCCGGCGGGCGCGGCCGGCGGGCGGGAGCTGCCGGCGGCGCCCGCTCCGCCGGGGCCGCCCGCCCTGTACGTGCAGCTCCACGGGGAGACCAGCCGGCGGCTGGAGGCCCACGAAAAGCCGCTGCAGATCCAGAACGACTACCTCTCCCAGCTGGGCTTCCGGGACCTGTGGCGGGTGCAGGAGGAGGGCATGGACTCGGAGACGAGCTGCCTCATCCGCTTCTACGCCGGTGAGTGGGGCGGGAGCGGCGGGCGCGTACCCTTCCCCCGCTTCCCGGCCGTGGGTCAGGCGGGCGCCGCGGTGAGGGGCGGCCGGGCGGGCGCTGCCCCTCCGGCGGGGCCGCGGCTGGCCCCGGGGCCGTCTCCTCTCCCGGGGCAGGTGGCCCGCGGGTGTCGCCGCGCCGGGGAGGGGCCGTGCGGGGAGGTCCCGGCGGCGGCGGGCAGGGCTGCCCCGAGCCGGCTGCCGGGGATGCCGCGGGGTTATGGGCGCTAGGGAGCTCCGGGCTGCCCCACAGCTGACCCCGCACCCAGGCAGTCTGCCGTCCCTTCAAGGCGTGAGGTTATGGAGGTCGCTTGTCTGTTGTTTTCCGTTCCCAGCAGTGGCACTGGGCGTTCGAGGTTAAATCAGCTTTAATCTGCTGCTCTCCCCAGTGACGAGCAGTGCACCGATGCCGCTGCCCGGGGTGGAAGGCCGAAGGGTGTCTCAAGTGCTCGCAGGATGCTGGCAGCTTGCTCTCGGTTTGGTTGAGCCTTATGCTCTGAAACCGCCTGATAACGGAGCCCGGGGCAGGGCGGGCTCGTTCGGAGCGGGAAAGCTCTCTGTAGTTTGGTTCCTGAAATAGGTTGTCACCGTGCAGGGCACGCAGAACGGTGCGTTCCTGCCATCAAAATCCTCTACTTAACTTTCCCTTTTGTTAGCACTTGCCATCAATTTTCCCATTTGTTTGAGTAGTGGGACTTCACCAAGAGACTGAGGCGGTAAGTGAGGAAAGTGCACAAGTACAGGACATGACCTTTGGAAACAGGGTAATGGGAACCTTTGTAATGAAAAGGCATACATATACTTTTTAATGCAGCTTAGCTGTTACAACTTACAGTACAGAATGTGGGGAGTATTGGGTGGAAAAGTTAGCTCCCACGTTGTAATTATGCAACCTTCTGCAGTTTTAGAGGGGTTTAAAAATACCTTGTTTGTCAGTTGAGTTGGTTTGTATAAAATACTTAGTGTAATCTTGGAACTCCTTGGGTTTTAACTGTCCTGTCCATCTCTCCAAGAAGGAGAAATTGTTTAATGTCCAAGTAAGCATTCAAATACCTATAAAGTTTTCTTGTGAAATAGGTAAATGTGGTATCCAAAGATAAGGTCATGCTATCCATCCCCCTGCTGGGTTGGCTGAGCAGAGTGGTCCTTCACTGAACTGTGAGAATTCAGAGCTTCAATTCTGAAAGATATGGAGATCCTTCTCTCGAGTGAATTCCGCTGAATGTCAAAGAGAGGCGGTAATGGTGGGTGGGAGGGAGAGCAGTACACTGGATAAGTGCCCTTCTGTTTTCAGAAGGGAATGTGGGAGTGGTGGTGAGTGGTCAGTTCAGCTTTTCTTCAGATTTCTTGGTTGGCTGTATAATGACCCTAGCATAATGAGTGCAGAAGTAGTATTTGTTCAAGGGATTGACAGAAGTAGGTTAGATATGTCACAGTTAGAAAGAAGCTCAAATATTATGTTTTGTTCAGATGATGATGGTTGTCTGCGTGTTTCTCTGCCGTGCTGTTGAGGGTGGAAGTCAGCAGGTGATGATGGAAGGGATGTTGCTGCCCTTATTTCCAGTCCCACCATTAACTGGGGTTGCGCAGACATGTTTTAAGATGGGACAGCTGTGCCTGCTTTCCTAACAGGATATGTTCTAAGGAAAACACAATCAGAACATGGCCAAGTCTTACAGTTAAGCCTGTTTGCATGTAGTTTTTATGCATTAGGTGGTTAATGCTGTATGTTAAACACGTACTTTCCAACTGTATTTCAGTGTCTCAACTTGATTGCCAATGTAGCTCATACATTTTGGACTTCCTTGTAGGAAACTGCTAAATAGAAAGGTATTTCTATAAGCACACATAAGATTAAATTAATGCAAATTTCTTACGCAAGTTCATATGCTAAGAAGTACGCCTCTGTACTTCAAAAGTGCAGTGTTTTTTTGAAATCCTTATCTCTTCGAGGGGATCTGTGATCAACATCTGAAACACCTGTGATCAGGTGCTTGTAGCAGAATGGTTGCAGCATCTGATGTACCAGACCAGCCAAAAACAGCGAAGAAAATATTACTGACATGTAATCATACTGATTTTATGTAACTGTCTTGGCAAGTTGTCTCTGCTTCCTTATTTTATACACACCTCCCCACACTCCCCACCCCACCCCTGAAGATGAAAGGGAGGGAAGGAGACACTTAAAAAGAATACACATCAAATTAAACTGGAAAGGGGTGCGGTTTTTGGCCCCAAAGTTAGGGTGTTTTGCTTTGCAGAAGTATCTTTTTTATAAACAATACTCCAGGATCATACCCTAAGGAAAGCATTAAAACAGTGATTTCCTGTTTGCCTGGGACTTCATTGGTTTAAACAGGCTGGCTTGTCCCAATGGATAGAGAACAACTAGCATCTCTATCCCTGTAATTTCCTGCAAGCTGTCTCAGTAGGATTTGGCGATCCTGGTCTTGTACTGATGTAAAGTGGCATAAACCTAGGCTGGATTTGTTGCATTGCTTCTGAAAAGAATTCTTTCACCTAATCCCCTTGGAGTGGGGAGAGAAGAAGAGAGCACAGCGGTGACTTTTGGGCTTTTTTGTTTCTGGGGAGAGACAGTTTTAAGACTGGAATATTACTATATGGAAACTTAACATTCCAAATTCCAAATAGATAGATGATACAGCCAATGATTTTAGTGATTACTGTAGGCTGGTAATTTCTGTAGTTATGGGATTTGGAAGATACAGATGGAAAAAAAATTGCTAGGAGGACTGCAGAGAATCAGGACTTTTTTTGCTGTGGCAACACAGCTTTCTTAGTAAGTAGCAGTCTACAAACATTCTATCTCTACTTCTAATGCAAAATTCCAAATACAAAAAGCTCCCCAAACCAAAATCTGAAACTAGGAAGGTAAAACTGCTTCCAGTACGTTGCCTTGGTTTGTTTCAGAATGTGGTTTAGTGCATCTTTATTTCAGTATCTCCTCTGCTTTTCTTACCTGGAGTGTGAATATGGTTGATTTATCAATCTCTTGACTCTGAGTATTAAATGGATAATGCCGTTGCTAAAACAAAATCCCTTACAGCTTTAAGGGTCTGATCCTACTCCCTGTAATATCAATTTAAGCAGAACTGGGCATTAGTGACTGGTCATGCATGTCAACTTTTCTCTCTGTTGAAATCTATCTCAACAAAAGATACTGACCTCAAAGTTTGAAATACTTAATCTCTTTTTAAAAGGGTATGGTTAAATAGCTTTCTGCTGAGATATTACGTTACCGAGTTATGGAACTCTATAGGAATCCATAGTGCAATTACAGTCATGATACTGTCACTGGGAGACCGATTAGGTCAGACTTACTAAACTATTCCTAAAACAATAAGAGTGGCTGTGATCCAGAAGGCTTCTCGCAAACAAGTTATAGTATTCCTTATTGCACTGTAAAAACAATGTTTTGTAAAACACAAGTTGTCCCAGTGGCCTTAAGTTCTCTAGAATTTGCATGTAGAAGGAAAAACAGACTAATACACCAATCTTGTAATTTAAAAACTGTAAACCTCCATATTTGTTTGGAGACTTTAGATCAAAAATAGGAAGGGAAGAATACATGCAGTGCTGAGTTCTGGAGCATCTGCATGACAGCAAGCATGAGTAACATGATCTTGGTCTTGAAGACTGTTTCAGTACAATGGATGTTTGAGGCTGTTTTGTCTTACTACTGAAAGGTGATGTTGTTTGTGATTCTGGCACTTAGCCACCATTAAATTCTCTGCTCCTCGATGTGATACAGGACTTCTGCACCTGACGATGTCGTCAAATATATCTCTTTTCGGTAGATGATTGCCTATATGCAGAATATTAAGAAATGCCAGGTGTAGTTAGGGGCGTTAATTTTGCAACTGGCTGTCAGGTTTTGTTTGGGAAGATATTCTCTTTGATCATGGGAGCTTTTTGAAAGCTGTGAGGAGAGGCACATCCATTGTTTCTTATTTCATTGTGGGAGATTTCAGTCTCTCCAGTATGAAGGTAAGGGTAGGAAGATCCAGTATCAGGATCAGTTTCAGTGATCTAAGCAATTGTTTGGTTATTTTGGGGTGTTTTAAAAAAAGTACACCTGGAGGTTGGGGTCCTGCTAAGACTTCCAGCTTTATGGATGGAAACATGGTTTTAGATGCTTACTTTACATGAAAACACTGTAGGCCTGGCAATGCTGGGCTTTGTGGAATGTGACATGTATTGAATTGCTAGCTGTTTGTTGTGCTGCTTGGTGAATAACTCCGTTCAGCTATTTAATGCATTGGTAAATTCAATTTAAGATGACTAAGTGCCACTTAAGGGGGGGAAACGTGCCAAGGACAGACCTGCTTCTTAACGGAGGGTAGGAGAACAGCTGTGCTGTAAAGAGCTGCCTTTGGAGCACTGACTTAGTTCTGAAATCCAGTATCTTATTTGACATGAAAGAAATTAATTCCCATTAATGTGAATGGGTGTTTTTCTACAGATGCAGTTGGACAGGAGAGGTCTCTGTGAACTTGTCTGAAACCAAAAGGAAAAACATCTTCCTACGGCTGCCATGGTCTTAATTTGTTTTATTTTTTTATATTCCTAATGTGACTTGGATGTACATTCTTTTACCTTGTGATCCTTTATGTGTTGGCATCTCCTGCAGAGAGAAGTAATACCCAAATCTTGCCACTTTGGGAAACTATCTCATTTCAATTACATGCCGTATTTAAATCCAAGCTTGGTCCTTGGTAGGACCAAAGTAGTGAACGTGTAGTCCTGTTCTGCAGGATAGTTAAAAATGGCTGCAGTGCTCCACCTGTTCGTGTGCATAGCCCTCTGCTTATCTCCTTGCCGTTGGAATGGGGTCTCTCTAAGGTAGGCAGCTTTCGGGGGCTCTGAGGGCGCAGCGGCCTCTCCTCCTGGGCGGGAGGAGCCGTGCAGATAGTGCTGGAATGCTGGTGAAACCGCAGCTGAGCTTTGGTATGTGGCAGCTGTGAAGTGCAGCGGTTTCTGCAACTTTGAAATTCTGCTGTGCTTCTGGCTAGCATCCATAACTTAAGTACGTGTGAAGTACCAACATGGGAGACTTCAGTGTGATGTACATAAGAGTTACTATATATACTAAATATGTAGTACCTAAATTGGTACAGCCAGGAGCTGAATTTCCTCACTGCTGGAATGCAGCAATCTCTTTTCTTCTCTCTTGATATATTTTGATACTGTCCCTCTTTCCATATCTTACCATCTATTTTCTTAAATAGTGGTGTTCTTTTTTCTTTTGGACTGTGTGTAAACATCCTGTTGATGACAGAAACTGCTGGTATACCTAAAAGCCTTTGTGCAATTAAAACATCCATCTGTTCTGTCAGGACACTGACAGACTGCTACACATCTAAAGCACTACATGCTTCTTGGGAAGATACTACTTAATAGCACATACAAAAAAGAGAAACATTCGTTCGAAACAGTGTTAGCAACCGGTATGTACTTCTTAACTACCAAAAACTGCTTTGTAGTTTTATAAAACTATATAAAGAGGGATTTCTTTATCTAAATGATCCTCTGGAAGCAAAGCAAGTAAAAAAACACTGCGTCTGAGGTCAGTTTGAAAAGTATATGCATACAGAATTCCATAGAATAGAAGCTTAGAGATAGAAATCCCAGAGTGCTGCTTGTTACACTCAGCTTTTTAATTTGGAAGGAGCCTGTACCTTGCATGTTTACAGCTCTACATCCCTCTGTGTTTAAGGGGTGGTCATTTTGAATTAGCTGTTTAACCTATTAATACCTTGGTTTAGGGGAAAAAGAAAGAAAACCCAAAGTCTGACTTTCTGTTTGCCTTGGGCAGTAGAAGCAAAGACACTTTGATTTAGTCTTCAGTGTTTCATTATTTCACTGCCTGTGGAATGGGGCACACTGGCATTTTAGATGAGATAAATCTGTTTTCAGCTTCCCTTGGCTCAGTGTTATTGCTCTATTTTAGAAGTTCTGCTCAAATGAGGATTTGCACTCTGGGAAGCTCTATGTCTGAAATAGCCCTTTAATGCTGTAATAACTGTATGCTTTGACCCAGAGAACTGAATGTTGCATTTACCTTCCAAACACTGGATTTCAAGAGTCTGATGTTTGGAGTCAGTTGCAGTTTGTGTGGGGAAATTAACTCAAGTAAAACGGACAGGTGGGGTGTGCTAAAGTCTCTTGTTTTGTTTCTTGGCCATGCAATTCCAGCTTATTTTTTCCTTCTCAAAGATGTTTAAGATAGATGCGTCCAACCTTTGTAAGCAACTAAAGAGTTTTAAACTCACTGAAAAATGGATGAGTCTTAATTTTTTTCTAGATTTGGCTCTAAGGCAGGAATTCTGAAACACTAACCTCTACACAAGATATTAAGAAACTTCACAGGAAGACAATGTCCTCATTTTAAAAATAATCAATAGTGTCTTGCTCATGATAATCATCTGTGAGATTGGAAACCTGAGTTAAAATTCCAGCTGCGTGGTAATGAGAGAGTCGAGTATAGGTTTGAGGTAGTTAAGCTCTACAAATTGTATGTCAGAAAGTTCCTGTGAAAATTCTAGACTTTCAGCTTCATCTTTCGCTCAAAAGTACCTGGTTTTGTTCTTTGCGTAACTTTTGTCCTTCAGAGAGCTTTTCTGGACAGTTGAGTTAGCTGCAGCATTACTGTTTGGGGAGGATGATTTTTACATTTTTCACTGTAAAATAACTCATATTAGCTATAAAATAATTTTTTTCCAATTAGGCTGGCATTTGTCCAGCATGCATCTTAGTGTAGATATCACTTTCCAAAAATAACTAATAGCAAATTCTAATTTAAACATTTTCCTACTGATTGCTGTTAAATACTGAAGTCATCTTCAGTATTGGAGAATTTTAAGCTTAAGTCTTTTTATTTCTGATATATTTTAATTGAATCTTAATTTACTTTTCATCATATGTGTCTTATATGATAAAATGTTACATGCAAAGGATAGACATCACTTGGAATGTTGGAATGGAGCAGCTGTCGTAACAGCATGGAGGGACGTATGTGGGTTGTAAATGAATAGCAATACTGCATCCTGCTGAAATTCTATCCAGGATTTCAGGTAGGCAGAGTTAACAGTAAAACCAGTTTTCTGTGGTGTCTGTGCTGGCACACCTGCTTTGGTGTTCGTGTTTTCAAAAAGAAGCACTGGCAGTAATTGCTGTTTGGAGTCCTGTCTCTCAGTTACAATGGCTGTGGTCACCCCCTCCATGCCCGCTGCCACTGTCACATAAAATCATTTAGTTATGTAAGTTGATAGTCCAAATTCTTTATGCCAGTTGCCACAATTGGGATTCCTCTTGCTGCCCTGTTTAGCTAACAAGCTAGTCCTGACCCTTTGGGTCTGATGGCCGAGACTTTTTGCTCCTATGATTGTGGTTATAATATGTGGAAGAATGGGAATGTTGCAGAATCTCTGGTGGTTTTTTTTGTGCACCTCCGCCTTACCCCCTCAGTTATTTAGAAGGCAAAAATTGTTCTTTGAAGAACATTGCATTTAAAAATGACAACTGTTAAATCGGGAAGAAAGACCTCCTGGAGTGAAGAGTCATTTAATTTCACAACATGGCATTCTATTCTTTGAAGCTTTTTCTGTTGATGGGGAAGTAAAATTTCTTCCAGCTGGCTTTGACTTATTTGGAGGGATGCTGAAAATACTCATTGCCCAACTAACTGTGTGTTCCTCGATTTGACAGCTAAGAATAACTATTTTAATCTTGATGTAAAATACTGAGTTTCAGGGTATTTTTGTCTCAAATTTTACCTAGCTTAGTTCTCGCTGTAGAAAGAAAATGGATTTGTGTAAGTGGGGAAGATTTTTAAAGTTTAACTCAACATTTCTCATGGGCCAGAGGTAAATTTGGCTCTCTGCAGGGTATTAATTGTTTCCTGGTCTTGCCCAATGACAACAGGGATCTTCGAACCAACTTCACTAGGCTCTGAATTGTAGTCATAATTCTCCAAACCCCATAATAGTCACTTGAGCCGGTTCCTCTCATCTGCAGGCACTCCAAGTGCCGTGCCAGCTTATTTAAATAAAGACAAAACCGTGGGCCATGGTCCCAGGGGTAACGAGGAGCCGGAATGCCTTTGAAGTTCAGGACCCTAGGCTGTAGGTGCGATTTACATAAACCTCATTATGTAATCTGAAAGCAGGTTCTCTTCCTGTTTGTTCGATTTGTGAAGCTTTGTGTCCAAAGAGAAAGAGATAGCAAGACCTGTAATTAAGATAAGTAGCAGGCCACTCCTTTTCTGAATACGTGCTCTGGCAAGGAGAGAATTTCAGATGCAGCATTGAGGGTAGAACAAAACCTGTGATTCAGGCACCTTCAGTTGATGAGAATAATACCAACTCCTTTCCTTTGAAAAAGCTGCATGCTTCTTTAAACAATAACTGTGCCTGGTTCAATCTATTATTTGCTTTAAGAAAAAGGTACAGAAAAGCTTGAAGTTCTTACAGGCAACAATTTTGCTTTCATGTAGGCCATAGATGGTCTTTAAGCAGCTCTCATCAGTTTTAAAGCTATCGTGAAACTAGTAAGTTCCCAGGTGGACAGTGAGTTTTCTGACCAGAATTGCATATAGTGGTATTTTGTTGTTCTGGGCCAGACACTTGCTTTTTCTTCCTGTCTCATCCTCCCTAACTTACTTTGTTTTTTTTTTTTTTCTTAAAGCAGATAAGAAGGAGCAGCACTGGGTTTGTGATAAGAGTCCTGCAAGCGGCAAAGCTAACTATATCTGCAGTCTGCTTGCTCAGAGGAGGATTGGTCAGATCTACCAGTGATTTATTATTGTCAGTTATTTTATGATTATTGACTCAAATTGTAAGTGATGGAGGAATGTATTTTTCCTTTTACTGTATGTTACTTAGTGGGAAACCTCTAGGGGCTAACAGTCTCTGTTAGCAGTCATTTTATTTATGAAACTTAATTATATCTGAGACAACCTAATACTGTATGTCATTACTGGCTTTATGCATCTACATATATTTGCTTTCATGCTATAAATCTTGCCTGTTGGAATAAAAAAATCAATGACAAACTGTAATGAATGAAGTGGTGGAACACCTGGAAGAAGGCTAGCATGTGTAATCTTCTGAAGTTAACAGGTTTGGAGCTCTTGGTTTCTTCTGGTACCAGTATTATATGGCTACAACACAAAGGCAAGGTATTTTGCAGGTTGCAAACAGGATGTTTCTCAAATGTGTAGGAGACACAATTTCAGAAACATTTCAGAAAGACCGACGGGAGCTTATTGAAAGCTGTGTAATATGTAATTATACAAAAGGTGGGGTGTTTTTTTCCCTTTTCAGTCTTTGAGTTGAGGATTTTTTAATGTGCTTAGCAAAAGTGTGGAGCTCCTAATGTGGTTGTGTGGATTAAAATTTCAGTGGTTAAAGGTAGACCTGAGTTTGTCCTTTCAGAGCAAGCAGAGAACTTTTTTGTCTTGGGTATCCTAGCTAAGAAAGGACTGACTGAAAATAGGATTCTGAACTTTGAAGTATCCATCCAAGCTCTGAGTTGTCTGATATTTTTTTTTTCTCTTTTTTGACATGAAAATCGTGTCCCTTGTCTGTATCAACTGAAATAGGATCTGTTGTCTTTATATTCCCTGTGAATAAACTGAAGATTAATGTGATAAATTTCAGACTGTTATATACAGAAAGTGTTTCTATTTCTTAACTTTCAGAACAATGGTATCATCTGTATAAGTATATGCATTCCCCTTAGATTAGACTATATCACTGAGAACTGCTTGTTGTGTCTCTTTAATCTTCTTAATCAAATCACAACTTTAATTCCTGCTAATAAGAGAAGAGTACATTATTTTGCTTTACAGATTCCATCTTGGAAGTGTCCCTTTTAAGAAAAATGTTTTGGAAAGTTTCTTTTCTGAATCCGTGTGATAAAAGATCCTAGTTTATTTTGTAACTTCCAGCTTTTTCCTTCATAATTGAAACCTAGAACAAAAATACATTGATCAGTATCACTAGATATCATAGTACAAAGATTAAGATGCTTTGTAGCCTGCAGTTGGCTAAGGCATATTCCTTCTGTCAGTGTCAGAATGTTTCTCTGGAGCAAATGGTCTTCTGGAGCCTGGGCTGTATGTTATATTTAATTTGCAACCCTGGGTTTGGTGTGATCATTTTTATAGCGCTCCACTGGAGGGTGAGCAGTTTCAGCACCCCATGCTGCTTCAGTTTTGCATTAACAGGAGGTGTATTTTGAGTTCCTGGCAAATAACTGGTATTACTTATGTACTCTGTGGAAAAGGGAGAATGCAGATTTGTCACCTTAGTTGTGAACAGGCACTGTCTTGAGACTGTCAGCAGATTGCAAAGCATAGGTCAACTGTAGGTTCTTTTAGCCTAGAATATGCAGCTGAACTCACTTCTTCCCTCCGCTTTTTGGCATTTTTGGTTGCGTTTTCCACTCACCCATTTTGTACAGTTTTAGTTGTCTTTTCGAAGATTTTAGAGGTTTTCTCAAAAATCCCCATTTATCAGTAAAAGTCTTGGTGGTGGTGCGTGTGTCTTCCCCCCTGTCCATATCTAAAGAGCTATGTATGAAACAGTACCACTGCATTACTTGTGGAGAAGAGCATTCGTTCTAACATGGCTAACACAGGGCTGCAAAAACAGATAAACAAAATGCTCTCCAGAAAGTCACAGCACATAGCTACAACAAATGGCTGTGTCTGTATTAACAATGTAGGATCAGGCAATGATATAGTCGAAAGAGATAGAAAGAGCAGACCCTTGAAGAGGTTTAAGGTGTATTGTACCTTTATGTTACAGAAACAAGCATCTGAAAAGTTTTTTGTTTGTTTGTTTGTGTTCTATTAAAAAGTCCTGTCTCACATGTATGTTCTTCACCCAGCAGTGCATCTTTTGCAAATAGAGGACTTTATGCAGGCCACAACCTTTGCTTCTTAATGTTCTCGGAGTGCTTGTCTATAATTTGTAAACTGGTTATGAAAGAAATAGACTAATCTTGCATAGGCTGACAGTAGAAGAGCCTTTGAACCTAAAATTGAGTGTACTGAATCTTCACATCAGACTAAGCTGTGAACACTGGTATTAGATGTGGCACATCTGTAAAGCTTATGCTCTTTAGGAATATGCGCAACAAACGTGGAGGAGATTCAGCATTTGTCGCTGCTGTCTTGCTTCTTGTCATCAGCTGAGCTAGGCATAGAGTCATAGAATAGGTAGGGTTGGAAGGGACCTTAAGATCTAGTTCCAACCCCACCTGCCATGGGCAGGAACACCTCACACTAGACCATGTCACCCAAAACTCTGTCCAACTGATCAAGTTTAAAAAAAAAAAACCAAGAGGCAGTTAGCAGTCATTGTCCTTTCTGAAGAATTGTGAAGGATGGCACTGCTAAGGAAATGGGTACAGGGCAAGTCTAGCCTCCTCCTGTAGCCCTGAAAAAGGGTGGATTCCTTGTAGGCAGGTTCTGGGAACTCAATGTGCAGACATCTGTCCAGGTGAGGACTGCATACGTGTACTTGTCACTGGTAAAAGCAAGAACAGCTGTAATTTTGATAGAGGTGCACTCTTCTTGTGCCTATACATTGTCTTCATTCTGTGAGGTTCTTAACCATATTGCATTTTAAGAATCAGTGAATTGCCTTTTGAGACGTGGTATTGTTACTTTAAGTTTGTTTGGATGCTGTGCATACTGGCAAGCCTGAATCAGGGATGTTAATTGACACTCTTTGAAAGGTCCTTTGGCCATTGTGCGTTGGCTCTGTATGGGTTTTTTGGTTGCACTGGCTTTTTTCACAGTCAGGTTTCACTTTTGCTTAGGTCCTTATTGTTCACATCCACTAATTTTTCTGAATGTCTGGGGCATGTACTCAGCTGAAAATCCTTTCAGCCTTTCTCTGTAGATGTGGCTGTACTGCTTTGCAGCAAGACGTGTAGTGGTTCGAAGACAGAGACTAATGTCTAACCTTCGTACCTAATGTAGATGCTGTCCATACCAAAAGAAATGCTGTGGCATAAAGTTAATACCCACTAACCTGTTCATAGCAGAAATTTCTGAATATAGCAGTATCTTCATCCACAAGTGACAGGGAGATAGCGCAGTATCCTTATTTCCCTAATGAAAGATTAGGCAAACCTTGCCTTATCATTTATACATAAACATCCCATTTTGTCTTTTCACATTCTCTTGAGCATTTGCCTGTCTGCACTGGAGTTAATGTTGTTCTTTTGGCAACTCATGCTTAGGAGAATATACCCCCATGGGACTGCCTGCAGGCAGGCATGCCTGGCTGCTTTGCTTTGATTGTGAATATTTGTTTGCTTCTCTTAGTTAGTGAAAAGCATGGTAGTGGCTAGTTATAGGTATCATTAAGCCACTAAGCTGAGGATTTCACTGTGAGTTGAACTAATGGAGGGCTGTCACCTTTCTGACAAGGCACAAGGATGAGGTGCTGGTATCGATAGAGGTGTCACAGGTAAGGCTGAGTTCCTGAATCGTAGATGGGGCTAGCTGAACTGTAAAAATGAGTACACTGTGCTGTGGGTCCCTTTGATATTTCCCTTTATGTGCTATTCTCACCCTGTCCATTTTCTTACATGTTTGTGAGGCTGTTGAGAGGTTTGATGAGCAGCATAATCCTCAATAAGAGGAAGCTGCTTCAGTTTTGTTTACTGATGACCTGTTAAGGCAAATTGCTGAGTGCATTCATTCCTTGCTAGTTATAAAGGGAGGGAAGGTAGCACATGACTGGAAAAAAAGTAGATGTTTTGTCATCTCACTTGGCTGGTGGTGATTACTCTTATTAATGTGTGTGCTTTAATTTTTCCTGAAGGCAGTTGGGTTGAAAAGGGAATTTGAATGCTGCTGTGTGAGTGCATCTTATCAGGGTTGATGGTACAGAGGTAAATACAGTTGTAGCTTTCTTGCAAGTGTCACGAGTTTCCTGATGAATGAAGAGCAAAGGTAAGAAGAAAAAAGATGTGGTAAAGCAGCATAGTTTGCCTCAAGCTGGTGAGGACTCCTGCTTCCAGGTAGAGCAGAGCTGTGCGGCAGTTGCTGTCAGGAGCATGGTGGTGACATCACCCCGGGGAGAGAGGGAAGGAAGGCTGGGCAGAGTCACTGGGGCTGCTTGTTCTGCACAGGCACTCGGGAAAGGGTTTCTTTCGTATGCTGTCTAATAGATTCAGCCTTTTATTTTATAATATAATTAAATAACCAAGCCTTTGTGAGGCTCCTGAATTCCTTTAATTTAGCGGCAGCACAGAAGCTGAATTCAGAGCATTCATGGGCCTGTACTATCTCCCTGACTACTTGCCAGGTCTATTCATGCTGTTCTGAGTGCAGGAAGTTCTCACATTCATTCAGGGTTGGGGGGGTTGGGGTGGGTGGAAGGCGTTGTGTGGTTGGCTTCTGGTTTTGTTTTTTTTAAAGCAAGGGAAATGGTTATAAGGAAAATTCTTCAGCAATTCCCTGGGACCAATTTACCAACTGTTAATCTGTGAGTAAATAATGGGAACAGTTTATACACTTGGCAGCTCTTGAGAAAGAGCAAAGAATCATGAGAAGTTCACAGTCCACAGCCCAGAGATAGCTGAATACTTTGGTATGTTAGGATTTGTCTGAACAGGGACAGGCCAGTACTCTTTTGTTAGCACATGTAATCTTATATATTCTGAAGTACTGAGTTGGATGAAGAAAACTTTACTCTGGCATGTGGTAGCTGGCTGCTCGTACTTGCTCAGGTTAAATAATTCATTCTCTACTTAACACTCTAGCCAATATGTTCATCTTCTTTTACAGACTGTTGCTAGTGCTCTCTCGAGGGGATGAGGAAGTGTGGTGCTGCCTGGTGAGGGGGAAGCTGGTAACAGTGGCTTTCCTTTGGTTCAGGGGAAGGGTAGAGATAGGACAAGAAGGTGAAACAAAACTGAGAAAGCAAGACTAAATCAAAGTGAGTAGACAGGAAGTACAAAGTGCTTTGCAAACTTAAGCATTCATTTCACTTCCCAGGAACTGTCCCACATCTCTAATCTGTAGTATCTAATCTTTATAACGAGATACCACAGCAGTAGACATAATTGACATGTGGAAAGTGCATAGGAGAAAGGAAAGCGAGTTCTCAGTGTGGGTTTTCTGCTGGTACAGATAATGTGTTGTGGGAAGTGCGCAGCTATCTAGGGTGAGCATAGCAGGTATTTGTCAAGCTGCATTTTCACCAAAGCAAAGAGAATTTGGATCATACAGGCTCTCCTGCAGAGCTGGTGTTCATTTGTAAACTGGGTCTGGATCCTCTGTTGCGAAATGGAAAGAGAGGTGCTTGACAGAACAGTGGGTATACACCATTTGGTAACAATGAGTGAGCAGGAAAGTCCATAGCTGAAAACTTTTTTATATGGGCAGCGTGAGCTATATCTAACGTGTTCCACCTGGAAACTGAATTGGAGGTGGGAAACACAAAGTTCATCTCTCAGATCCATAGGATGCACTGAAGTACAAGTTTTTATGCTGTGGCATAAACTTGCAAGCCGATGTCCACTTAGAAATAATGTTTTAAACGTAATTACCTTAAGGCTAAGTAATCACCTTTATAAGATTCTGCCTTTGTTGGGATCCTGGCATGAATAGGACTTAATGATTCGTCTGCTACGAGACTTAATTTGCTACTGTGATGTTGTCTTACAACTTCCTGTTCTCCTGAAAACTGAAATGGGTTGTTGTGTTATGTTCCTTTCCTTTGTAATTTCTGTAAGGAAAAGCGTTGCTTTTATACTCTGACAGTGAGTATGAAGTAGTTTTCTGAAGGTGCCATAGTTCTTGGAATTCGCGGTCTGTTAAGAACATTTACATATGGATTATGGCACATGTTACCACACGTGCAACTGTGTGAAAGTAATGCCAAATGTCTGGATTGTTCTATCAAAAACATGGAAACAAGGAGTTTAAAATTACTGCTGTTGGATAGCCTCTTCATATTGCTATTTTTTCCCTTTACTTTAGAACTATGAGTTTTGATTTCTGTTTTGTATTACAAGTAATGGTGCTGAATATCTATAGCAGATTTTTCCTTTTTAAAACAGCTTACTATTTGAGGCTATAAAAGTACTGTGACAGCTTTGCTTTTTAGATATTTATATTAAAAACCTTCTGCTTGCATGTACGTGTAATTAAAATTATACGTCGTATATAAGTTTTTAAGCTCTTCAGAGTTTAAGGGGTCATTACTGAAAATTATTTTGTGAACCCAATTTAATAACATGACTAAAAAATGTATGGAAATGCACATTTGCTTCAAGGTTGATTTTCTGGTATTTTTTTAACATCTTGTGAAAGTCTTCAGCAAAATGAAGATAAATAGCATCAGCTATTCCCCATGTGCTTGAGTAGTGGAGGGAGGGCAGTATGTCACTTGAGGGAAGGTTTACAAGTTAAACCTCCTGCTGCCAGACAGCCAAAGAGGTGAGTTGGCATCACTCAGGAGTGAAAGTGAATGATAGGTTGATGTTGGAGCAGAGTAGACAATGGAGAAATAGAGAAAATGGAGAGAAATTTAACTTCTTAAATTAGCTCCTCTCTGTTTTCAGAATAAGAAATCTTAAGGAGAAGGTAACTATCTTTGAAAGTCTTAACTGTATTGTAAGAGGAGAGCTGGGCCACACTGGGAGTGTAATTCTCTTCCCTTTTTTATTATTGTAGCGTTTTATGGTGAGTTAATGACTGCTGTTACAAAATGGGTTGTTTGAACATGCGTAATTATACTGTTGCTCCTCCTAGCTGTGAGTTGTGAGTAGACAAATGCTGAAGAGTCACCCTTTCTCCTGTAATGCCAAGTCTTTTTGTTTAGCTTCTGGCTTATGTAAGCAAGCTGAGCATTTGCCACAGCATGCTGTGGAAGATGCTACCTCCTGTAAGTACCAGTCTCCATAGGGTTGTGGTGTTCCCCCTGCCTTTCCAATCTGGTGTTAGGGACCCATCATACAGGTAAACTAGCAGTCAAAGACATCCTTTGTGGATGAGCTTCACCCATAAAAATGTCTTGGTTTTTAATGAAAGCCATTTCTTACATGTCTTGTTTCCCACCATCACTGGTGTCGGATTTGTTCTGTTGAAACATATGCCTCTGTAAGATTAAACTTGTCAGTGTGTGTGTGTTTAGCAGAATGTTGTAAGATAGTAAGTAATTAATGTTGTAGCCATCATGTGAATGGAAAATATTTCTGCAAACATGTCTATATATCTAGATACTTATGAGGATAAAATTAGGCTTTGGAATTTCCCTCTGCTCCTGTTTAACTTAGTCAGCTGTTAGACACCCTTTTATTATGGTGATAATGGTTATCTGCCATTGTTTTACTTCTAATGTCAACGTTGCACTGTCCTTTGCCAGAGTGTAATGTGCAAACCAGTAGCAGTTGGTGCAAATCAGGATGATCGGGTAGAGGTGAGGTTATGTTCTGTCATCTGGCAAGTTTCTTTCACTTCTTCAGTTTCCTTGCAAGTTTAAAAACTGTTGTGGTTGTTGTGTAGTACCTTTCTTGAAAATGTTTTGATGGTTCTACTTCAAACAGTGGAAGTGGAAAGTACAGTATTACAGGCATATATGCATTCCCTGGTCTTCAGCGTTTGCATTTTATAATGAGTCTGAAACACACTGATTTAGTTGGGACTCTAATTTGTCCTAGGATTCTTATGTCCATACAGGATAAAACTTAACTTACAGCAGTGCTGTGTCTTTTTGCTCTACATGTTTTTTGGGGGGGCGGGGAGGAATCTGTGTAGGCAACTCTAGTGGATGCACCATACTGTCTGCTTTTTAAATTATATTTAACTTTTGCTTAAGCATTTTGAGATGAGAAATTATTTAGCAAAGCTCTAGGCTGGATGGTGAAATTTGTGACACCTGGTCCTTTCACCTCCATGTTGCGGAGAAGTGTGAGCAACAATGTTTTAGCACACACATTTCTTCCATAGTTCTGATCTTAAAACTATGGGGGGAAAATGGTGAACAGCTTTTTTCCCCCTCTTCCTTTTCATTTTTGATATTTCGTCTCTAGCAGTAAGCATTCCTCAATAATAATAAAAAAGAGGTAATGCTATCTTCTTGAGCAGTTGAACAGTAGAAAAAATGAGGTGACAAGGTAGTGTTTTTTTGATGGCATGAGTGTGATGAGAGAATAGCCTCTCTAGGCTATACACGCTGTTCAACTTTGATTGCTGCAAATGCAAGCACCGAAATCCATTATCCCAAGAGTGCTTGAGTGCCAAATTCATTCTGTACTGAAGCTTTTCACCCAACATATCTATGAGGTGTCTGTCTGCATCTAGACACAAGGATTCCTACAAGTCACAGGGATACTGACAGAAAGCTAACTTACTTGCTCACATGAAAAGGAAGAAATGGTGTTGTAAAAGCATGTTCATCCTCAGCTGACTTGCCCTTTGCAAGCAATATTTGCATGGGGGATGTGTGTGTGTTTGTGTCCTTGCATCATGTTCAGTGCAGCCGCCTGTTGCATCATCGCTGCTGCCGCTGCCCCGAGCTCTCTCCTGGCTTCTGGCTGGGGTTTTTTGTAGCGCATTCAGAAACCTGGTGTCTTTCTGTTGGGAGTTCTCCCTTGGAAGTTGGGGGAGCAAACACTTGCGAGGTGGAGATTCCCCCCACTGTGGTATGACTCTTACATGATGGAGAGTCACAAGAGCAGCAGCCTTTTGGTTTCTGCAGTTTGTGCCTGGGCAGTGCTGCAAGCAACAGCATCATCTGTCTGAGTAAACCTTCCCACGAATTGGCTGAGCACTGTGCCGTGCTGGCACACGGTTGTCTGAAGCAGTCAAGCATTCTTCCATTTTAACTGACTGCACTGTCTGTCCAGAGCTGCATTCAGGTTGAGAGCATTAACACAGGTGCTTTATGGGGCCTTGATGTTGGAACTTCTAATAATTTGCATTAGCAAGTTGCTAGGCTAAATCATCTAAAACTTCAGTGGCTGCAAGTCTCGTGTTTTAATGAAACCTCCTGTTAGCTTCTAATCCAGTGCGTGATTAGTTGCAAGAAATCATTGGAGCACTTTTCCAGAATTAATTTGCTGAGGAATCAAGTTGTTGCTTGAACCCCGCTCTTCCTTTCCCTTCACTTCTGCCTGAAAAAAAAATTAGATTTGGAGCTTAAAGATTCTAAATGTAAAATTTAGAAGAAAAAATTGGAGGAGGTGGGATGGGTTTGAAGGGCAGAAATTACATCAGGTCCCTAATAAAAAGGAAAGAAAATAAGTCCTCTTTTAAAATCTTTAAGCTTTATTTCTGCCTAAATTCGTAACAGGCTAGGTAAACATTACTGATCAAGTATGTTATTCTAATTTTTGTACGCGTTAAACCTTAATCAGACTTCAGAGCATTGCTTTCAAGCTCAGAGGCAATTATCTGGATTACTGAGATTAAATATTTGTGATGGTTGGAGTTTTACCGCAGCTTTTGGCGCTGTGTACTTTCTACTGCAGAAGAAAAAAAAATGCAGTCATAGGCAAGGACATTGCCATTGTAGTGGTTTTAGGGGCAGACAAGGTGGGATGCAGAGAGCAAATACAGAATTTGCTGGGGGGAATGGTGGTGCAGGCTGCTCTGCCATCTCCATTGCCCTATTGCCTCTTAAAAATTACTGGTTTTTAATTAAATAGAAGAATAGATAAACCTTTCTAATAATGCAGCATGGTTTATGGCAAGGTTTACAGCAAGGGAAGGGTTCTTGATGATTTGAGTGACATGGTTTAGTATGAGGTGTCCTTGCCCATGGCAGGGGGTTGGAACTAGGTGATCTTAAGGTCCTTTCTAACCCTAACTATTCTGTGGTTCTGTGATGATGATTACTGTTGTTATTATTTTAATTGTTTCTGAAGAGATCTTGTGTGCTGTCCTGAGTGGCTGCTCTTGGAGGCTCTGGGGAGTCTGTCACTGCTTGCACAGCTTTGGGGAAATCTGACCCTTGAGTGCCAAAGGGCTGGTCTGGCAGAATGAGAATGAAATCTGTTTCCTTCCAAGGGATTTCTGTAGTGAAGACAGCGCTCTGTTACATTTCTTATAGAAAACTTCTTGAAGCAACTGCTTTCCTAAGGCCTGGATTTAGCTGGGGCTTTTTGCCTAGCTCTTCTGGGTATCCATTAAAAGGAGAACATTTTATCTTGTCCTTACTAGGCTGCTGGGCATGGTTAAGTAAAATTTACATCATCTGTGACTTGAAGAATCTTGTTATTGTCTGTTATTTCTTTCGGCCTATAGAAATATGTGGGAATGGGATAACCCTTCTGAAAGAGGGATTTTGCTATGTCTGAGTCGGTGTTTGTGGCAATGCTGACTTGGTTTTTGCTGTGGTGGTGATGTAACAATTCTGTGCTCTGTTAGTATAGTTTTTTCATCTCTGTTGTGGACTAATATACAGTAATTTTTTTTTTTTTTCCTAGATTGGCCAATCTTTAATGGATGATGGCAGATTTTTTTTTTTTTCCATCAAGGAATCTTCCCCCCCCCCCCCCTTTTTTTTTTCTTTTTCACCTCTATTTCCCTCCCTCCCCCCCCTTTTATTCCTTCAGTTGCAGTAACAAGACCTTGTTTCAGAATCACCCAGAAGTGGTACCTGTTGTCGAGCTCGGTGCAGTTGATCTTGCATGTTTGCATGGGCTGCGCACTAGGGCATGTCATTTGTAGGGTTGCCTTCCGTAGTCAAGTTCTTCCATCCTAATGTTTCTAAGACACTGAGTCTGAAAAGGTTGTTTTGGGGGTTCGGATGTGTAGTGTTCAGCAGGCAGTGCTTCTCATCATCTCCTGTTTGCACTATTGGTATTTGGGGGCTACAGAGAAATCTTAAAATAAGGTAAATGAGTGTCAGTACCGTTACCTGTGCCAGTGGACATCTTTAGCATAGCTGAACAGTGAGTAGTGGTGTATAACTGTGCTCTCTTGTGCATGGGCATTTTGTTATTAAAAAGGTTTTGTATGATGGAGATTGCAAAATCAGATGGTACTGATGTGATGACGTTTTAAAAACATCTCAAAAATCTTATTTCTGAAGTTCTTGAGAGGAGTTTACCTTTATCTCTAGCAGTTGCTGAATTCCCACAGGCTTCTAACTTAAGCCTTCTTAAAAATAAATGTGTAAATATTTACATGATACCTTTTTTCAGTGAGTGTCCTCCCACGACTCCTGCTGCATAGTGTCCTATCCACATATTACAGGCTATAGTTAGTAATACATTGAACCTGTGCACTTATTCTATATTAAGTATAATAATAATAATTTGATTTTAGCACTAATAAAGAAAAAAGTTGTAACTCCAGTCTCCTTCGCCTTTGTTAATTTTAACGTGTGAATGCTGAAAAAAAGACAAGTTACATGCAGTTCAGTGACTAGCTCTTGTGGGGATACAAAGGGATAAGAACACAAAATTCATAATGTCTTTGCTTCAAGTTTGAGACCCTTCTGTCAGCTAGGCTTTTTTGTATAGCAATCATGAAAATGTGTATAAAAGCTGCACATCTAAAACTTCCTTTCTAAAACAAAGGGAACTGCATCAGTGTGATGGGTGAAAGGAACTTGTCTTCCTGCGTTTAAGAAACTCATCAAGGAGAGAGTGGATCTTCTCTTTCCTTCTCCTTCCAGGTGCTGGGTTGTCACCTTGTACAGAAAGTTTGCTGGTTGTGTTAGTGTTAGTAGTTAGTGTTTTGAAGTATGTTTAACTCTATGGAAGGCTTTCTTACTATAGAGTATCACATGATGTGTTACACCTAAAGAAAACATTTACAGAATTCTTAAATGACAATTAAAAATGAACTAGTGATGTGGAGGAATTTGAAATAAAGACTGCACTTCTAAACACAAAAATTGAAGGTTAAGCCTGGATGCCCTAACTTGCATAACTTTTAAAGACTTAAGCTCCAGGCATAAACAAAACAATCCTCCTTGCTCTTCTCCAGAGTAGCACTTGGTGCAGATTAGAGAATTGCTTCAGGGTAGCTTGCACAGTAGTGGTAGTATCATGTTGACATATCTCCTGGCATCCTTTGGATACAGAACTTGGTAGAAAAGACTCAAAGGTAGGAGAAATTGGTATGATATTAAAAAAAAAAAAAAAACCCTAAGCATTTTGCACTGCTACTGCTACTTGTGTTTTTCACTTGGTTTCTCCACTGTGCAGATGGCCAAAATGTTTGAAGAAAGTCCTTTTGCTTTTTGGTCTGTGTTTGTTTTTCCTGGGAGACCCTTTGAGGACAAGGTTGTTCTGGCCTGCCTTGCTGGAAAAGAAAGCAGAGAACCAGATAGAAAATTGTTCCACAGTAAGAAGTCATCTCTGTTTGATCTGTTAGATCTTTTGGAGTTCCACTTTTCAGCTAGGTACCTGGGTGGTATTTGTACCATGGGGATTTTTTGGGGGTGGGATTAAAACCAGCCTTACTTTGGTCAGTATTGTCTTGTTGAGGTTTGTCTAAAATTCTTCAGCTTGTGTAAGTTTACTGGTTACTAAACAGTGTTGCAGTATATGTAACGCCTTTTGCAGCAGTTCTGTTGACATGCAGATGAAATGCTCTCACAGAGAGTTGACTTCCAGAGCTGAAAGTGTTTGCTGTCAAATGCAAATTTTAAAATGCAAATTAAAAATGGGTTGTTGTTATACTAATCAGATATGCTTGCTCACATTTAAGAGGCAGATGTATCCTGAGAGCTTTAAGAAGGTTTTTTCTTTCTTTCTATCTTTCTCTGAATTGTAGTGGGAAGCATGTTGAGGTACTTACCTTAGCCCTGTTGGATATATTCTGTGTATTCTCCCCAGAAGCATGGCTAGACAGAGAATAGCCTTCTTGGCTAACTTGGGTAGCTTGGGCAGCTATTTTAATAGGAGGATTTTACGTATTCAAACACGGTTTTGAAAGAAGCTGGGTTGGTTTGTTCAAAAGATTGCTCCAGAACTTCATTGCCCTCCCTGAAACTCAACTTCAGACTATGGCCAAAATGAATTGGCGGCTGTTACCTGTTTGTTCTTATGCTAAGATTCTAATGCTAAGAAGGAAAAATGTTTAAGCATAAAAAAAACTTGGGGGGCATGGGGGGGTGGGGGGAGAAGGGGTGCAGAGAAGGGGAGAAAAGAAGGCAAGTGTGTGTTACATTGTCCTTTGTCCTCACTCATCTCCATGATGAGCTGAATTGCAAAGACTAGAAAGAAATGCTCTCCTAAGGCAGTATCGGTTAAGGTGTTTTATGTATAACAGGGAAAAGAAACGTGCAATACTGATCCCCTCAGAAGTACTTCATATAGTGCTAGTTCCAAGCCCTTCTCTTTGAATGTGGGCAACTCATGTAGAAAAGGAACGCTTGGGGTAATTGAGAAAAAAATTTACAAAGTGGACAGAGGGATTACTTTAGATACTCACAAAATGGAATTTGGGGAGGATTTGATCTAAACCTAAATGCTTGGGGTTGAATACAATCCAAAACTCAGAGTTCTTTCCTCTCATCTAACACTGTTGTTTCAGCCATCTCTGAACTGTGTACTGAACTAAAATGTAAGCAAAATAAATGTGGTTTGACTCAGATCTAAGTGAACATTTGTTAGCAGTATGCCTGTCTCAAAGTTTCTCAGCTAGTTCTTGTAATGAGATTTTCAGAATTAGCCTGCCTTGGAGACAAATGAGCTGTGCAGGAGAAAAGTAGACATTAGTTTGAGCATGTTATGCTCTCTTGTAGATGCTAATATCCTCTCTCAGTGCTGCACCACTTAGCATTTAAGGTCTTTCCCATTTAAAAACAGAGTTTTCGAAGAAATGAATCTGATGCTACTCTGCTGTCAGTAGGATGAGTTTTACCCCATTAAATGTAGATGGATTATCAGGTAAGGATTAACAAACTCCTTGAAGAGAAGACTTTCTTCAGAGGAGGACATACTTTCTTTGCCAAGCACAGTAGTCAGATACCTCCACACTGAAGACTGAAGCAAAGGCATTGAGGCATAGGCTACTTCAGCCTTACTTTTGTGCTCCCACTGATTAGCCACGGTCCTGCATTTTCCTTGGTCAGTCTTTTGTGAGTTACATAGCAACAGAACTGTGTTTGTTGCCCTTGATGTCCCTTGCAACCTTGCAAGCTTTGGCTTTCCTAACACCATCTCTACAAGCCTGGCAATGTTTCTGAATTCTTCCTTTGGAGCTTTGTTCAGCACTTCCTTGCTTAAACAACCCCTTTTTATTTTGTTACGTCTACTTGTTTTCCTGCATATGGGGATGGGGACTGTGCTTGTGCTTGGAAGGTGCTGTTGTTAAAGTCCTGCTAGCTTTCCTCAGCTCCTGTGCTCTTCAGAGGTGCCTGCCAGAGGATTCCACTTACCAGCTTCTTGAATAAGCCAGAGTTTGCTTTCATGAAGTCTAGGGTCTGTACTCTGTTCCTCTCCTTCCTCATTGCTTTCAGGATCTTGAACTCCAGTGTTTCATGATCCCCACAACCCAGCTGCTGTTGATTGCTGTAAGCCCAGTCACCATCACTTTCGTGAACAGCAGATCAAGTGGGTAAATGGTAGGAATGTGTGTATTGAAACTTCCCTGAGGAGACTGAACCCGAGAAGTCAGATTTTGTATCTGAGTTCTTCTGTGGGTGTTTCCAGTGTCACTAAAGAAACAGCACTGAAAGCATTTCAATATCAGATTTGCTTGTAGAATATTTCTCTTTAACTTCTAGCTACTGTTGTAGATTTACTACATGCCTTCACTTCTGCTCTGTTTCTTTTTGCCATATCTACAGGAAGTAATTGGTGACTAATTTAATGTTTTGCTTACTCCTTTCTCTCCGATCCCCCAGTGTAGTTTGCCTCTTGTGTAACAGTGGGTTTTTTGGTGTGTGGTTTTTGTTTGGTTGGTTTTTTTTTTTCCCCTGGGGTTTTTGTTGTTTCAGTTTTTTGTTCCTTGTTTTTGTGTTGTGTGGTTTGGTTTTTTTTTGGTGGTGGCTGGGTTTTGTTCTGTTTGTTTTAACAGTGATCTCGATTAGCTTGCAGCCCTTGTTCAGCCTTTTCATTTTCAATGGATAGGGGAGGAGGAAGGCAGTGTACAAAATTTCTTAGCAGGTGAGTGTAGTGGGAGCAAAAAACTCAATGCTGTCTACTGCATCGGTATCAGGAGCAGGGTTTTGGCTTCTTGTACAATGTCTAAGGCCATTGAAATATACCAGAACTGTGCTGGGAGGGAGAATGGGGTGACTTCCTAAATATAGTAATGGAGAGGAAGGGGGAGTAATGTGTAGCACCCTGCTACTGTATTTAAAAAGAATAGATAAATGAAAATTGTGTGTATATGTCTGTGGAGGATCAAAATACAAGTATAAATCTCCAATATTAAAATTGGATAAGTTTGGTTGCTTTACTAATATTTAGGTCTCTGACCTTTTCGAGGTTCTTCTATTGCTGCAGAGATGGCCTTTTATGAGGAGTAAGTTATATAGATAAAGAGGAACTTGGGATACCTTGGACATCAGACTTACAGTGAGGGTACCTATAACTGCCTTCTTTTGGAAATGGGGGAAAAGGTTCATTTTCATCAATGCTTCTATAGTTGTTAATAACACTCTGTGCTTTCTGGATTTTATTTTATACCGTGTTTTGTCTAGTTTCTTTTAAGGTGTCTACTATCTGTAGATGGTAGTGGGTTTGATGACATGGAGAAATATGTTGTCTACAGATACAGAGCATTATTTCTCTTATGAACAAAGGTTTAGTTGATGCATGCCTATGCAGAATAGAAAGGGCTTAACTCAGGGAGTGAAGCATGCCAGGCCAGAGTCTTCAGATAATGTGTTTCAATGATCTGGCAAAACTGGAAGTGCTTTTTACACTCAATTTCACTTTTCCTTCTCTCTCTTTTTTCTGTCGTATGTTTTGTGGCGAGTCAAGCACTTGGCATCAGGATTTATGTATCGTCGTGCACAACGTTCTCTGCCTTTTTCTTTTCAAGCCAGTCAAGGATCAAGTGCTTCCTCCTTGAAAGTTGGTTTCTTTTTAACCTGGATGTTTTAGACACTTGCTGGAGGAATACACCCTTGCAGAGGCTGTTTGTGAATGTAGAAAATGGTGTGCTGTAAGAAGGCAAG
The DNA here is from genome assembly GCF_004027225.2 of Strigops habroptila. Taxonomy (NCBI): domain Eukaryota; kingdom Metazoa; phylum Chordata; class Aves; order Psittaciformes; family Psittacidae; genus Strigops; species Strigops habroptila. The sequence continues at coordinate 83,947,665 of NC_044277.2, forward strand.
ACTGTGGAAAACCAGATGAAGTCTTTACATAGCAGTGGATCTTGCTTGTCTAGCGAGCCAGGTCTGCTTTGCTTCTTGGGCTAAATGTGCCTTTCTAGTTGCTTTTGAATAGAGGCTACATAGGTGCTTTATCACTATTACCGTTAAACTTGTGTGTTTCATCGTGAGTAAGCAGGCTTTCCTTCTGCTCTTCCCCCCATCCCCTAATGTTAAGGGTTTCATGCAGTATGAGTCTGTACTTCTGTTACACTATGAACAGAGTGTCTGAACATTTTGTAACTTTGCTGGGGAAGCTGGATGGGCTTTGAAATTTGGTATCTTCCAGCAAGGGTCATCTCTTACCTTAAAAGCCTGTTTTCATGTAAGGTGTGTAGGGCTGTTTCAGTCTTCTTGTCCACCCTGAGTTGTTGTGTGTGGGGCGGTGGTGCCAGGCTACTCTCCTAGAAAGATAAAATAATGTAAAAGGCTTCCAAGGATCTCTGGATAGTTAGATGTATTGTTGCGGTAGCAGATACCTTGCAGTAAACCTCTCTCTAATGAGGCTCTTGAATTTTTGTTCAAAGATGGAATAAAGTGAAATACATTTTACTATATTGTTTCTGTTGGATTCATTAGGTGCTTAAAGTGTTATGCTTTATTACCAGTGTGACAGAGCAGATGTGTCCTTGAGGCTATCAGTTCAGGTATGGACTCAGAAGTGTTTCCAACTGGATTCTAAATTTCTGTTACTTCCATAAAAGATTGTTTTAAGAGGGAAGAAACTAACTGGTGGATGAGTGATGATTTTGGCCAGCTGAAGCGATAAGCTCACAGTGTAGAGCCTGCATGAAAAGCTCAGGAGTTTAAAGGAAGTAAATAGTTCTAATCAACATAATGAAGAAGGGGTGCTGCACAGCAAAAGCAAATGGGTTGGGTGCTTGGGTTCTTGAAAATAGATTTACTTCTCAACTAACTCCTCACAAATGAGCTATGTGTGTGTATGGAAGTTGGCTGAATATAGTGCAGAAAAAATTGGAGACAGAATTGGACAAACTGTTTTGAGGCTCTTCCAAGAATTGAAAGCAAGAGGAATACCATTTGTATGTGTGGAGCTGAGGGAAAACAGGATGCTGGTTTATACAGATCCAGTTACAAGGTGTCCTTGGAGTTCTAAGAAGTACTGGCCAGTGGTGGGTCTTCTACCTTGGTGCTACCTAATAATAAAACTCCAAGATTATGAAAGCTGCATATTAGAGAGAAAAATCCCTTTCCAGGTTACTAACATTTTTATTGTTGAATTGGAATTTTTTTCTTGTGAACTAAAAGTTAAGATTCATTAGCATTTCTGCACAAAAATATATTTTTCTCCTCCAAGTTAGTACATGTGTGTTTATGCACAACTTCTTTCAAGCTGTTTTAAGCAAAACTTTCTATGTTGGTGGATTCATTTCTTGATATTTTTAGAATATGGTGTTCTGCCTTTAAAAGAAATTAACTATTTCAGAGTTAAAGAACAAGTATCCCAAAGAGATTTGAAATAACTTTGTGGAACATTGGCAAACCTTGCAAAAGCATTCTCCTGCTTTTGCAGCAATAATTTGAACTGCAGGCCTCATTCTCCAGCACAAGACTGTTGTAGGTTCTCTTTTGTTCTGCAGCTATTTTACTGAAGTAAGGGAGTGGGGAGATACGTAGTGAGTCATTTGTATATTGAAGTTCACCATGGCTTTATCCATAGCTTCCTCTCCTGTAGAGGTGCATTGTTCTCCATTTTTGCTACTTAAAAATATACACGGGAGATAGGTTTTAATAGCAGAAGCTTCAGCTGGAGAATGTAGGCACGTAGCTTTGCATTCTCACAGGAAGTGATAAATCTGAGATGACTGCTGTAAATGACCCTGTTCAGGTACTTTTTAATAAATAAGATTAGTAGGGAGTCGCCATTTATTTTGATGACTTTCACTTCTGTGAATAGTGTCCTTGTCAAAAATGGAGGTTAAATCAGTGTGGACTGAGGTCATAGTATCTATTTCCTTCAAAGTAATTACCCTTTGTTTTCAATTACAAATATTCTGTACGTTCTTTAAAAAAGCTTACACAACTCTTTAGTGGTTATTTAATCTTTATAAGGACCTGTCTTGGATTTATCTTACCTTGGATAGCATGAGTAAGCACACTCTCATCGGTGTGCTGTGGTAATTAAATCTTCGATCAACCAGTCATGTTTTCATCAGTTTACAACGTTGGTATTCACTGCAATAGAAATTATACTGCCTTTACTTGGGAGTAGTTTTGATAGTAATGATGTTTAATCTAAATACAGGTGAATTCAGTGTTTTATTTACAAAAAAAAACCCCAAAACCAACAAAACAACAAACCCAAACCAACTCCAAACCAAAACTTGAAAATGCATAGCTTGAAGGGCTTTTGTGCTTGCTTTATCTAGCTAAAGAGCTCACCCAGAAATATGCCTATCTGTATCTGTTTTCTTGCAGTGCATATGACTGACTTCACATCTGTGGGGCTGTGTCATGAAACACTTTAAGATTGGTGCTCAGTGACTTCTGTGACTAAACAAAAATCAATTTGTGGCGTATGAATACAGAAACCTATCTTTAATTTGGCTTTTAAATTTATTTTCTGAGTCAGGCAACCTATGTATCCCATTTGAAGAAGTACTACAGAACAGTGACACCTAATGAAAGCCACCTAAAGCTCCGCGGCAGTGGTTTGTTTCAATTTGTAGCTATATTCTGAAGTAATAAGACAATATTACAGAAAACATCAAGGATTAACCTCTAAAATACTATAAATCCATTGAATTTACAGTACTAATACTTTATACGTGTGATTAAAATCTCCCTTTTAAATGGGACTTTACTGTCTGAGATGGTGATTGATTGCTGCTTGAATTTCCTTAAGTTCTTAGCAAAGGCTTAGATGTCAGTTTTACCTGATGCTACCTTTAACCTGAATTACTCCATCAGAAACTTAGTGTAAATTTCAAATAGGGAGCCCAGCTGCCTGGCCCTAGTGGGTTAAAACTTGAATGTGCTTTGCTGGTTTGTGACCTCAGGAATTTCCAGCAAGAGAGAAGAGATTGAGCCAAAGTATTCTTCTTTATTTAAAAACAGAAGAACAAACAGTATTTTGAAGGTGCCATTGCACAAATTTTAAGCTCTTGAGAGAATACTTAAGCTTGTCTGGTTAGTGGTGAACATAATTGATTCACCTTCTCATTGCGCAGAACATAACTCAATTATGGTAGGAACAAACAGTGTCTCCAGAGATACAAGCTTGAGTGGATATATGAGATCCTGGCCTCCATCCAGCAAATGATGCCATGACTTCTCTTACTTCTGGTGCTTAAAATCTTCTATTAAAGTCCTTCTGCGGGAATTAATGCAAACAGAGAGGAGGGGGAACTCAGGCGGTATCTGTTCAGTTTTAGCTGCCTTGATAAGACGTTGCTGTCAGTTTAAAATGTAACATGGAAACTTGTTTTTATCTGTGTCCTTTCAGGATGCTTACTTATCTCTGTTGGGTATGCAGACAGTCAAGCATGGGGTTTTTGTGTGGTGGCTCTTTTTTGTTTCTTTTTTTGTTTTTATGCATGAACACTGTTTTGGGACCTATCTGCTGTTGGGTCTTGACTGCAAACCAGGCAGACTCTTTGTTCTTTTTTTTTTTTTTTCCTTTTTTCTTCATAGTCTAAATGTATGTGACATGTTGAACAAAATGTTTGGGGTTTTTTTTGTTGTTAATTCCTGATAGGGACCAAATTGTGAGATTCTTTACCTGAGAATACAATATTGAGGCTTGTTTTAGAATGACTTGTGAATCTTTTAAGCAAAGCAGTTACTGTCCTTTTACACAGTTTTTCCTGTTGTGGCTCTTAGTCCATTTTATCTGCTGAAACCAGCAGGGTGGCAGAAGCATGACCTAAAGCAAACCCAGAATGCAACCGACCTTTTGTTTTCGTTTATTAAAAAAGCAAACAAAGAAGATACCATCAAATCATGGAATAACAGGTCAGAAGAGACCTCCGGGCCTCAGCTGGTCTCACTTCCCACTCAGAGCGGGTCGGGTTCATTTAGATTAGGTTGTTCAAGGTTTTGCCTAGTTTGGAGTTATTTCCATGGAAATGGGACAACTTGCATTGGACTTTGTACCACTGATCACAAGCCTTGAGCCTGGTGGCGTTGTTCACTTGCTCAAGCCATATCTCAAGAGACTGCCTGAGGATGCCACTGGAGACCAAGCAAAAGGTTTTGCTAAAATGGCAATAAACAACATCCTCTGCTCTGCCTTTGCTTGTACAGGCCCCCCTCATGTCCTAGAATACAACCAAGTTGGTTGGGTGCAACCTCATGCTGGCCGTTCCCAGTCATGTCCTTGTCCTTCACATGCCTGGAAGTAGCCTTCAGGCAGACTGGCTCTGTAGTGTTGTGGGTTGTGCTGACTGATCCCAGATCTTGCTTCTTGCAGATGAGTGTGATATTTGCCATCCAGAGAGGATGGTGGGACTAATGACCTCCAGAGCTCTGCTCAAACCAACATGTCTGTGGTCTTACACCAGTGGGGTTGCCAGTGAACCTGGGATTACATATTGCAGTTTATGCTGCTGGCATCTAGAACTTCTGAATCATAGAATGCTTTGGGTTGGAAGGGACCTTAAAGATCATTTAGTTCCAAACCCCTGCCACTGGCAGGGACACCTTCCACTGGACCAGGTTTTTCAAAGCCCCATCCAGGCTGGCTTTGAACAGTTCCAGGGATGGGGCACTCACAGCTTCTCAGGGCAACCTGTTCCTGTGCCTCACCACCTTAGCTTCTTCGTAGTAAGTTACCTAAATTTACCATCTCTTAGTTTAAAGCCGTTCCTCCTTGTCCTATCACTACACACCCTTGTTAAAAGTCCCTCTCCAGATTTCTTGTAGGCCTCCTTTAGGCACTGGAAGTGGCTCTGAGGTCTCCCTGGAGCCTTCTGCAGGCTGAACAAGCCCAGCTCTCTCAGCCTGTCCTCGCAGGCAAGGTGCTCCAGCTGTCTGATGATCTTAGTGACCCTCCTCTGCACTTGGGGCCCCAGAGCTGAAGGCAACCTGAAGAACTGTCCTGTCTAGCCTCCACAGCTGAGCATTGTTTCGTGTTTGGTGCTTACTCATACGCCTTTTAGGCTTAGTTTTTCTCTGAGAACTGACTCCAAAGTAGCAGAAGTTTTGTCTTGGGCACATAGCTTTAACAGCATTTTGGTTCGCCGAGTAGATAAGCCTTGCACAGATTTAGTAAGGAGCCGTAGTCCTCTCGTAAAACTTCTGGAGCTGAATTATTGCTTAAGTACAGAAGTAGTCTGTTTTGAACCTACAATAAAAGGTATAGAGAGTGGACTTGCTTAAGGATCTTTTATATTTATATACTTCTGCAAATGCTAGCTTGTCCTAGATAAAAGTACAATATGGAAATTGTACCTGTTTTATAGAAGGTCTTAGTAAGAGCTGTAGCTGCAGGTGGTTTAGCTTGAAGTGTATGTATAGGAAGAACCAAAATACAGATGGTTGTCTCCCAGAACTATTGGTGTTCTCTGGCAGAAAGATGAGAGAAGATAGTTACGAGATGTTGGGATTTTTGGAGGAAGCGAACTCTCTGGGGAAGACTGACTTCTCCTTAAATTAAATATACTTTTAGTGATGCAGATAAAATGATGTAATTGTCCGATAGTGGTACAGTTGTTATAGTAGCCTATTGAGAAGTATAAGAAGAAATACAGCTGTTTTTTTTTTTCTGTGCCTGAGCTGAAAACCTCGAGATGGAGAAATTAGCCCTGACTAAGGGTATTCTGATTATTCAGGATTCATAAGCTTGCTTAAACTTGTGTTTGTTTTTCTGACTATTTGGAAAAATTGGTTCTCCTTTGTGAATGTACTTCTGGCTTCAGGGGTCAAACTTTCAAAGCTGAGCATGAGTAACTTGAACAGTGCTTGTTTAGTCTATTTGTGCTGTTAGGGTTTGAGCTTGTAATTACATGTTCAATTCAGTGTTCCCTTCTGGAAAAGCATGTGTTGCTGTTTTGCAGGAGTCCAAACAAGTATTTGTATTCAGCTGATTGCATTCCTTTAGCCAATGTGCAGTCTTTAAAAATAAAAATTAGAGACTTTAAATATACTTAACCACAGTAAATTAAGTAGAACAGTTAGTCTCCTCATTTGGAACAGAGTATGTTTGGAAAAAATACTGAAGAATGTTAAGCTAAGTATTAATTGATGTTAAATCATTTATTAAACAGTTAGTTTAATAACAGTTTGTTGTTTGAGTTTCTTACTATCTCTGGGTGGGAGGTTACCCAGGGATGCATAGAATAGATATTTCTAAATTCTGTCGTTTCTGTTGCCCCCTGAAGATGGGACAGGAATCTTTGTAACATGGGATAGATGATGCTTTTTTGTATTTCCCATACTGTATCTCGGTGGTGTTGGACTGCTCTCTGCAGAAGCTTAGGCATAGAAATAATGAGGAGACTGGCAGCTCACACCAGTCTAACTAGTGCTTTTCAGTCTTGCTCTTCACGTAAACAAGGTAGCGTTTAAAATCCTGCATACTCCTTTAGAACATTGAGTCTGATGCTTCCTAAAATCTGCCTGGCAATGTCAGATAACTGTTTTCTCAATTTGAACTCTAATGTGGGTGAATCTGGTGGTGTTTCTAAAACAAAGTGGACATTGGGGCAGGATTCGTGTGAGTGTGTAGAAGTCTGTGAATTAGGGAAGTCTAAATTGGCACTGCTGCGGGATACACAGGGAATAAAGGAATCTGAACTTCTAACCTGGGAAGGATTGGGAAAGTACCACCTTAGTAAATGGTAAGCTTTTTTTAAAATTTTAAAATTTGTGATTAGGCTTCAATGTGGAGGAATTTGTGAGGTACCTAAGCAGAAAAGAAGATTCTTGTGCAAACACAGACTTTTACATCTTCGTTTCTGTTGGTTATGGACTTCTGAGTTCATAATGAAGTCTTGTTTCTAATGTTAAACACATATGGGCACTCTTCCTCTTCACGAAGCCTGTGCCTCTGCTGTGCATGATACAACTTTCCTTACTAGCAGTAGCTTACAATGATTTAAATATTTTTCTGCTGGTATTCCCTGGCCAGCTATGCTTAATACTTCTCAAGTGAAGCTTTGATTAAATATATGCTCAACGAATAGATTCCTGAGTGGTTAAATTGAGTTGTGGGCCAAGCCTCAATTCTGGTGCTTGGGTTTTGCCTGTAATTTCTTACGGATAGTACATTTGAATTCTGTCTTTGAGCATTTTTGTGCTGCCTGTTCCCTGTGTGATAGGCTTAGATAAATGATAGATTGTAACACTGATGGTAACAAACAGCTATTGTACTTCACTCTCCAGCGTGAATGTCTGCTGTGTTCTGTAATTACTCTGGGGTAAAAGAGGACACTCGAGTCCTTAAAGTAAGCCATTTTCTGCCACTTTGCTGGGTGACAGTCATCCAGGCTGTAGAGAGAGCTTGTGTTTTGTCACTTCATGCAGAAGAGTATGATACAGGTTTATTCCAGCCTTCTTTTCTCTAGCAGAAGGTGTAGCAGAGACCTTCATGTGATTGGATCTCACACAAGTTAGTGTTTTGCTGTTGGTTTTGGGGATGTGTGTGGGGCAGGAAGTGATATGTGACATGCCAGTAAGAAAGCTGTATTTTAACTCCTACTGTGTCCTGAGACTGACTGATTCTGTATTCCTGTCTGTATGATTCTGTCCCTGTGTCTTCCTTATTGATGTGTGGTTTCATCTGGAAGAGCTCTGTATTGGGGCAGTTGAGCATCAAGGCTTTGGGCTCCTGATCTTCAATGGATGTTGCTAGTCACCATATCCTCTCTGACCCTGTGCAACAGCATGACGGATCTGTCTTCCCAGAAGCAGTCAAGGTGTTCAGTACATACATTCCTTTGATACCTTGAATGGTAAATCATTTAAGGATACCTTAAATGGGCATTCATTGGTGGTGGTGGTGAGGATGGTTCTTGATAGCATTCACAACAGCTATGTAATAGCTGGAGTTTTGGTCTCTCCGTTCTGGTGCTGTGGTTTTTTCCTTAGCTGTTACTCTGTGCAAGAACTAATGGGTGTCCATATGGCATGACGGATGCCTTGCACAGACCAGAAATGAATATTTCATTACGCCTCCCAAAAGATAATGTGTAGTCTACTAAGCAGCTTTTTTGCAGCAAGTAGCTCAGCTTCCTGAGAATATCACAGCTTCCAAGTGTTTGTCCCTTAGAGGGAGAGAGGGCTTGGGATTCAGGCTCTGCAGCTGACAACCTGGGGTAATCTAGTTCTTGCTTACCAGTCTGGGGTGAGCAAGATAAGCAATGGATCCAGTTCTAAAATGATCCTTAGTTAGTGGGAATATGTAACTTTACTGCTTACGTTTTTGATGTTAGTTGTTTGCAGGCTTTGGCAACCTAGCAGCTAACTTAGAGGTAAAAGAGGTTTGTCATGAGGGGCTTTTGTTTTGCTTGTTAATTGGCATTTTCTTTTTGCTTTTGGGTGTGTGTTTTGTTGGTTTTTGTGGGTTTTTTTGTTTGTTTGGGGGGGGTTGGTTTTGTTGTGGGGTTTTGTTGTTTGTGGTTTTTCATTTTCTTTTGTTTTATCGTCTTGGAAATAAACAACATCTCTTTTGTCTGACTGCTTTGTGACAGGGTGAAAACACTGAGCGTGCACTCCCTGGCTGTGGTCTCTAATCACAGCAGCACTGAAGTGCTGATTAGTTATCCTGTGAAGAAGTTGCTGACCATTGGGTTGGAAGTACTGTTCCTTGAGGAACGGGTGCAGTTTTAGCAAAAAAGGGTTAAAAGAATTTCTGGCCTCTGCTAGTAGGGGATTTGAAGGCTTACAAAACTAGGCTGTTTTGATAGGCGGTCATAGACCCTCAAGCCAGTGCTCTGGTTCTAAAGAATATTCTGCCTTTCTTCACATATTGGGGAAATACAAGGATTGACAGGGACAGTGGCTCATTTTTTGTACATGAGTCCTTACTTTCTTCAGGCATCCAAGTGCAGGGAAGCATCACTGCTCTCATGAGGGTGCTGACAGGAACAGGCACTGCAGAGTTTCTCCCTTGTCACTGAGCACTGTGAAAGAGCTGTGATGGAGAGTGTTGGGGGACAGCGCTGGACAAAGTCTATTCCCCTTCCATGGGCTGGCACTGTTGAGTTGGTTGAAGTCCTTTCCAGGAGGAGTTCAGGGTGTCACGTTAGGGCAGTTCTGTTCTGATCTCTCCTGTAGAGATCATGCTACGCAGCTTTTTGTGATTAGCATTAGAGGCAGCTGATGTCTGTAAAGTGCTACTGGTGTATATGAGCTGCAATTGCTGCCTCTAAAGATGCTTCTGCTTTTATTTTAGGTAGTTAAAGGCTGACCCTCTCTTTAGGGTGTATGATTCATAAGTACTTTTTTCTGTTTTGATTGATTTAATCTTATAAGTTAAAGGAATGGAGAAGGCTTTTTAATAAAACACAGACCATGATGTCTGGATTTACGTCCTCTGCAGCAAATAGCTAAGGCGGCAAAGAAAAAAAAGTGGGGGCTTTCAAGCAATTAAAGGACTAAAACTTTTCCATTTTATGGCTTGTACAGTACAGTCAAAACTGGTAGTGATCGTGCATTTGTTTGTCACCTGGCTTTCCACTATAAGGGAGTGATGCAGTCGCTGTAAGTGTAAGATGGCCAAACTGTTTGGACTTACATTTTCCATACAGAGTGTCTGCTTTATTCTGAATTATTTTTAGAAAACCTCAAGAGAAATATTTAAACTACTTCCTGGAAAGATTAAGGCAATTAAATTTTGTTCCTGTGGAAGAGGTAAGGCTGTATGTGTGCGTGGTGAGGGGAGGAGTGTTAACAGCTTTAGCACTTCTGTGTTCTGGAGAAATAAAAAATTTGCCAGACGGTGTGTATTCTGCTCTTCCAGTGAAAATCTTCAAACTCCTGTATCACTTTTCAAGCAACTGAAAATCTTTACTGTATACATACTTGGAGGAAATGTACTTTGGAAACTGCGTTCTTGGAAGATAGCTCTGTCTTGAGCTTCTGGCCCGCTGAGATGCTAAGAGGATTTCTCCGACTGCATACAGGATACAGAAAGTGTTATTTTTGTATAGGATGCAAGTGAAAACAAGGATATCCTCTTACTTCCTTTTTAAAAAAATGTAGCAAAACTTTTCAAAGGCAATATTGGGGGTTACAGATTTTACTCTCTTGCAGAAGGGAGTGAGAAACCATCTTGGTATTGCCTCTAAATTAGAGACTTTTTAGACATACATTTTATTTCTGTGGCTGGGTTCCATTGCTGGACTTCTTGGCGAGTTGTAGATCTTCACTTCCCAGATATATATGTCCTACTGCTGTATTTTCATCTTTACTTGAGTGTTCAGCAAAGGCTTTGAGGTGTAGCCATTTTCCTCGGATGAAACATTTCAGTGCTGTGTTTTGCCCATACTGGAATCTCATTAACTTTCATGCGTATTTTAGGTTTAGGAGATGACTTGTGCTTCATGCAGGCATGAAACGGTGTGCCAGTGATAAACTCTTTCTTGTGCTACAGCAGTTGGGTTTTGTAGAGTAATGGATGTTTCATCCTCAAACAAGAGGAGGAGTCGCTGCATGATTTCTGGCCAAATGCTTAATGCAGTCTTACAAAACGAGTGAGCTTGACATGTGTTTATTGTGGGAGAGGCTCCCCTGGTATTTGTTACTAAAGACTGGAATTTAAGTCTAGTTTTCTCTACCACAAAAAAAGCAAGTCAGTCGCAGGCTTCAGAGGAGTGAATTTTTAACAAGATTTTTTCCGAAGTTAGGTTGTTTCAGCTAGGCTATTCCTGGGTTTTTATTTCAAATTGAGACTCTTCATTTGTATCTACACAATCTCCTGTAGAGATTTTTAGACTGTGAAAGTGTCTTGAGATTTGGAGGAAAGAGGAAGAATTGTCTCGCTGTCTCAAATCTTTTAAACAAATATAACAGTTCCAGCCCTCTCCAAGACAGGTGAGCCTGATAAGTGCATTCTCTTTTGTGTTGTTTATAGTGTAGCACTCATCAGAACTTCCAGGAGTCATTTTCGTTTGTACGCAAACCTGGAAAAGTATTAGTGTCTAAACCACAAAGTAAGTGGATTACACTTCAGAATGTAACTGTGTCACTCTCCATGACACACAAACCAAACAAATTATATGGTACTGGCTTTTTTTTTAAATAATTGTGTGGTTTCTCTTCAGATGTAGCTTCTTTAGTTTAAAAAACAGAATAGGATTTTTGTGAGAAATTGAGTAATGAAATAATGGAAAAGAGAAGGAATGTAGGGGGAAAAAAAATCAGTCCTTTCAGCTTCTCTGCAGCTTTTCAGTGAGAAAAGAATGGTATTTGATGTCCCTGGGATTCTTACTAGTGTGTGCTCTTGCTAGCAGTATACAGAATAATGGGGAATTCTAGTAATTGGTACCTTTCCTATTTAGCCTTGCAAAAACTGATGACAGGGTTTTAAATCTAATTGCAAACCCATGTCTGAATGTTCTTATAGAACTTGTTAGTTCCACGAGCTGCTGGGATGGTGGTTTCTCTTGTACAAGATGAAGTTTTGCCAACAATGACGTCCTGACTGCTATGCAGAGTCGTCAAGATTGTGTTTTATGAGGAGGGTGAGAGAAACTTGGATGCGTCTCAGCAAAATCTTTAGCAGGGAGTGGAGAAAATCTGAGATCTCCTCCTAATTTGCTCCCTGTTGTTAGATTTAAGATCAATTTTCATTCCCTACCAAATAGTTGCTTCAGTGTTTGTTATGACACAATATGAAGACCAGATTTTGCTGAACTTGACAACATAACTAAGCCAATATTTGATAAAATCTTCAGCCGCTTCTTGGTTTGTTTTCTGTTACTTGAGAGACTGCTGATATTGAGAAGCTAAAAACTATAGTGAGCTGCCCAGGGTTGGAAAGTTGAGAGAGTGACTTTTTTCAGGCCTAAAAATGTTGGGATTTAAATAGACGCTTTTAATTGTAAAGTGAAAGAGGAATATCAAGCCTGTTTCACAGACAGAAGGGATGATGAAAATAAGCCAGAGCTTGCATGCTTGTTCTAACCAAACTCTGCTTTGTCCAAAAAAAAAAAAAAAAAGTTCTCATTTCTAAAACTCTAAGTTCTGTAGTAAGGTGGAGGAACACTGTGGAAGTGGAAGATTGTGCTGTTTGCTCGTCCTCTTCTAGTTGTACACATAGCTCTTCAGAGAGCAGCTACGGATGGGTTCTTGTTCAAGCCATGGAGTTCACAGGCCTTGTGCAGTTGAGCCTCTCCTTCTTCTAGTTTTTTGTTTGTTTGTTATTTCATTTTATTCTATTTTATACATGCCTCTTCATTCTATATTCAGCCCAGCTATCATTTGCTGGAACTGGTTGTTATGTCTTGCCAAAGGATTGCTAAAAGCAAGTGACAACAGGTGAGACCTTTTCTTGCTTTGAATTATTCAGTAGTGGGTCTCTAGTTGGTATTTCTAATATTAACTTTTAATAGTGGCTTCTGTCCTCTGGTAATCCATCTGGATTGCTTGATTGGGTGACACATTTCTTTTTTCCCTTGTCATGAAATCAGTTAGTAGGAAACGTTCTGCAGCCTTCTGTAAAAGGCTTCATTCTGAGTGTCACCTAATTGCTCTTCAAGCAATATAGCACATAGATTTTCATAATTATAAAACTGGCTGCTAGCATGTGGCAGGTCACCATCCTTCTATGGGGACAGTATGAAGTAACTACTAGTGGTATTTACTAATCTGGGGAGTCTTCACTACGTTGGCCCACACCCCTCTGAGAGCAGTTTTCATCTGGGATCCTGGAGTAGCAAAGCTTCAGCTACTTCTACAGGAATCTCTCTTAGTGAGGAACAGGCTGATTATCATTACCCCACTGGCTTTCTGTGCAGGGCTGGGTTGGCTTTTTGGCAGATATGAGACATGTTTGTGTGTGTTTGCACCTCCTGAGTTGTGAATGATGTCTCATCATGGGCAAAGCTGAGAGGAAGAAATAAACTCCTTAATACCATCAGCCCTCTGGGAATTGTGGCTGATATGTCCACTGTGCCTTGTAGGGCAGCTTTTAATTAATGAAGGAAAACCTTAATAGACTGTATATAAAGGCAAATCGGTATTGGAGCAATGCAGCTGACTTTTTCTGTAGCTTACTTGCTTATAAACATTGTTTGACTTCATCTGTTGCAAGTAACAAACTTCTATGTTAGACAAGTAGCAGGAGTCTCAAGTCAAACTGTTCTATGAGACGATCAATGTTGTTCTTTAGTGCACAGGGTGCTGCACTGATAGCAGATGGGGAAAACAAAGGTTGACAGTTGTGACTGGAAGACTAGGGTAACTTCTGTTGTTTCTCTCATAGCAGCTGGGACTCTAGAATGCAGGAAAATTGCAGTGAAGGGTATGGAAGAGAACACACAGGAAAGAGGAAAGGCAAAATTTGCCTTTTTTATTGTTGTTTTTGGTTTGGGTTTTTTTTTTTTTTCATCTTCATTTGCACCAAATGTATGCAATTTCCATTGGAGCCACACAGACTATGAAAGCAACTGCTACTATTTCAAAGCAGTATTTATTAATACTGTTTTAATTTAGCTTGTCGTTTGTCCCATCAAAGTGCAACATTTTGCTTGATGAGAAAAATAAAGCCTTTCTCCTCTTATTCTGGGGACAATGAAACTAATTGTTACTTATTTTCAACTCTGTCACATTAAGAGGGAAGTAGTCCAGTGTGCACTGCTTTAAATACTGTGTGCACTTTAAACACTTCTTCGGCTGCTGCCAGCAGAACAGTCTGATGATGAGGAGGAAATCCTACCACAGACACTGCAGTTTAAAATGGACCAGCCAAAGTCTGCAGCTGAAGGGACTCTTGCTATTTCTGTCAGCAGAGATGTTGCACTGTGTCAGGGTAGCTTATAAAGTCTAATGAGCCACATGAAAGCTGTATATCAGTAGGTAAAAGCTCTAGTGCTACATCAATACTGCAAGCCTTGTCAATTCAGTCATATGCAAAGCAACTGCCAGCTTAATGTGTGTTGGAGTGTCATCTTCAAAGAGTTGAAAGTATATTTCCAAAAGTAGCATATTTTACATTTTTAAAAAGAAACCTTCATTTTAAATGTGCAATGTTGTCTAGAGCTAGGCTTTGCTGCTTTGTTTTTTAGTCTCCTGTTTCTCTACTGCAAATGAATTATAGAGGTGCAAGAACTGTAGAAGCAGACTTGCATGCAAATTGTCATCAGAAAGGAAGCATTGCAGTCACCACGTCCTGAAATGCCCAAGTTTCATCCTTTTATTATGTAAGTTGTACTAAAAATAATACTGTTGCAGTCAGCGCTTGGAAAATGGGAAGGGAAGCTAATACTGATTTTTTTTGTGGCGGTGTGTGCATTGTGATTGTCCACCTTTTTCAGACAGGGTAGAAGACTTTCTGTGCACAAATCAGGCTTGTAATCTCAAGGGGACAGTTGAGTTGATGCTTTTTGTGATCGAAGTTAGACATGCAGTGAAAGCTAAAGCTGGGACTGCAGATGGGAGAGTGACTTTGTAGTTAGCTTTATACGAACAAATTCTTTTATATCCTTATTTTCTATCAACGCACTTCCTGAATTATGTAAACCGCAGGGTTTTTTTGCAGTTGCTTTTCTTGCTTTCTAGATCTTTCTTTTAAATTAGATGCACTTTAGCAAGTCAAGATACCAATTCTTAAGATGGTGGGAGTAGTAAAACTTCGCTATCTGAAGGAAGGAGTTGAGGAATGAGAGATGATATCCTGCTTCTACCATTGACTCACTGTGGCCTGAGGCAAGGCTGTCTCTCATCTTAACCATCTGCAGAATGATGAAGATGATACTTGTCTCATGGTGGTAATTGATAGTATGTGAGACAGTTAATGTGGTGTTGGAGAAATGAAGTGTTTAGTATATCTGGGGAGTAAATAAGGCAAAGACTGCTAACTAGAAGAATTAAAAATACTTTTATCTCATTTCCAGAGCAAGATCCCTCTTTCCTGAGGTTGGTGGTTTACGAATAAACTTCTTTGAGAGGTGTGAATGCTCTTTTGCAGAGCAGAATACTTGCCATGCAGCGTTTCTTTCCTAATCCCTCCCTTGTGTACTTAAATTTTAGCTGATAATTTTAAGAACTTTGAAGGCCTGACTGGTGCAGCCTCAACATGTTAGCTACTGCTCAAGGTAGCATGTGACTTTTTAAATTTGGGAGTTCATGGTAATATTTGCAAGTGCAATGACCTCTGTCGCTACTTAGCAAAGCTGGTGAGCAACCTTGAGTTTGTGAGCTCTCATTCAGCACATAGCGCGTTAAGGTGGTTGAAAAATGGGAGACGACAGCTATAATGCTTGTGGAAGGAAGGAACCATATGTCGTATGCGAGGCATGGTGAGAAAAGACTTAATATTTCTTCATGTATTGAGGCCTCCTGACATCTGGGTAGTAGGAAACTTCCTTCTTGCAGTTGCTTTTAGTATTGACAGAGTTGATCTAGAACTTCTTTTGAGTGGCTGATGCTTTGGCAATTCTCATTACAACGCCCTGACCATAAGTTAGAATTAATGTTTTCAGAACTGTTTTCAGGGAAACAAGGAACTGATGACAGACGTCAGCTTTCTAGTATATTCCTAATATGAATCCGACTTCCAAATCCTAAAAAAGGCAATTTACTTGTGCCAAGATATCTTAAGAAATTCAGAAAGTTGTAGTCGGTGGGAAAAAGTCTTGTTTTCTGAGAATGCTTGAAAAGTTGGAAAACGCTTGTGTATAATGTAGTGGAAAGTGTGAAAAGGGATCTGTGCTTCCCTTCAGCTGGATTTTGTGGAGTGCATTTGGAGTGTGCACAGTGTGAGTGCAGAGGGTATGAAAACAGTAACTACAAACTAGATTCACTTTGATAATTAATTTGTTAGTTGTGCTATAGATGAAGATCCAGGTTTGTCATGTTCTTCACAGGATCATGGAGGAATTCAAGGAAGAGATGGCCTTGGTAGAAGCAAGGTGTTTGGGACAGGCTTGTGTTTTGTGTGTGCACATGTGGCTTGGAGTTTTTGGTTTTGTGGGTGTAAGATTGCTGCCTGTTTTCAGATGTCACCTAGCATAGAGGGTTTGTGTGCTGTGATGAGGATTCCTAGGTGTTACAAAGTGAAGTAAGTACATAGGAACAGTTGAAGCAGATGGCTCAGATGAGAACTGTTGAGAACAGAAGAGGCATCAGCAATGTGGTGAGAGCACAGTGGATAAGAGTAGTGATTTATCTTTAACTATATCTTGCTGGCATGTGGCTTTTTCTTCCTTTTGCTTCTCTGAAGAGATCAGAAGGGTTGTGAGCTGGTCTGCAATGACTCATTTGAAGTCACTTAATTCTCTGGGATTCTGCATATAGAAAGTACATCCTTCTAAACCTGTTAACCTTCCTTTCACAGTCATTGGCAGTTTTCAAGAATAGCCTATCCATAGAGTCATAGAATCATAGAATCGTTAGGGTTGGAAAGGACCTTAAGATCATCTAGTTCCAACCCCCCTGCCATGGGCAGGGACATGCCACACTAAACTGTGTTGCCCAAGGCTCTATCCAACCTGGCCTTGAACACCGCCAGGGATGGAGCATCCACAACTTCCTTGGGCAACCCATTCCAGTGCCTCACCACCCTTGCTGTAAAGAACTTCTTCCTTATATCTAATCTAAACTTCCCCTGTTTAAGTTTGAAGCTGTTACCCCTTGTCTTACCACTACAGTCCCTAAGGAAGAGTCCCTCCCCAGCATCCTTATAGGCCCCCTTCAGGTCCTGGAAGGCTGCTATGAGGTCACCACGCAGCCTTCTCTTCTCCAGGCTGAACAGCCCCAACTCTCTCAGCCTGTCTTCATACGGGAGGTGCTCCAGCCCTCTTATCATCCTCGTGGCCCTCCTCTGGACTCGCTCCAACAGCTCCATGTCCTTTTTATGTTGAGGACACCAGAACTGTACACAGTACTCCAAGTGAGTTCTCAAAAATCAATGGAGTATAGTCCCTGAGGGTAGAGAAAATCAATGGAGTATAGTCCCTGAGGCAAAGAGCATTGTTTCGTAGCTTCACAAAACTAAATGGAAAGGTTTAAAACTTCCCTTGAGCTGTTCTGGGTTTCTTTTAGGTTCCTTTAGGTTCTTTTAGGGCAGTCTTGTGTACTCTTAACTTTCAAAATACTCGATAGGAGGGGAGACTGAACATAAGTTTTGTAGTGGTAAGGGAAGGCAATATACTAACTTTGAATTAATTATCTGGAATGTTCTGTGATGGCTGATTGGCAGCTTCAGCACTAATTGTACATTGTCTGGATTACCTGGCTCTGCTGCTCTGTGTTTTTCTGCTCGCTAAGGCTATTTTTCCTTTTCTAATTTGGATTCTCAAACAATAAAAAGGATTCTATGTGGGAATGTGCTCTTCTGCAATGTCCTTCACTTGAAAAAATAAAAGCAAGCACTGCCTTGCTGATACCTGGAATGGACTGTATTTGTTCTTGCAGCAGTCCAGTCTGGTAGGAAAGCAGAAGGGATACTGCCGCTTTTTTGCTTGGTGGAGCAAGAAGCAGAAAGAGCATTGGATGCTGCTTAGATAAGAAGGTTGATAAGGAGATTAAGTCTTCTAAATTCTAACAACATACCTGTGTGTGTTATCTCGTCCATAAAGATTTTCATCTGTATATTTTTTTTGAAAACTGAAGGGGGAAACATTAAAAATCCACATCAGCTCTTTATTTAAGTGGAATATTAAGTTCAAATCTGAGTGTTGTTGTCATTACAGTTTCTAATGATGTAGTTTCCTGAAAGGAAACATTTATTAGCAAAGCACATCTGGATTCTCGTACTTCTACAGTTGTTAGAACAACCGGATGCTTTGGTGTTAAGGCATTACACACGTGGGAGAAGGCACTTCTTTATTCAGTAAATCTTTTTAGCATCTGTGTTAGAAATCATTGTAACAACTTACTGTTGCTTTGGTTGGTAATAATTTTTAGGTTGAGAGTACCTGGACTTGAACACCACGTTTGCGTTAACAAGGCTTCATGTATTTTCAGTTCCCGGCTGATAAGCAAGGTTCTCTGCCATGAGACTACAAGAACAAATGATCACCTGCATGACAGAAGGAACTTACTAAGAACTAGTATACCTTCTTGTTTAAGCTGTTCTACTCCTCTACATGAAGTTTTGTTCTGGAAGACTTCTTCTTTTAGAAAGGTTTCTAGTACCCAATCAAAATTGCAGTGTGCGTGTGTGTGTGTAAAATGTACTTCTGTATTCTGTATGATCTTTAGGGGGATTTTAAGTAATTTTACCATTAACAAAGCACATGTTTTGCTTTGTCTTGTAGGCTAAATATACATAATTTTGACTTCCATCACTGTATATTGTTATATATTTCCTAGGCTGGACAATAGTTCTTGAATTTTTCACCTAGCATAGAGGAAACTCGAAGACTGAGTTGCCATTTTTGCCTTTTAATAGGCTAAATAGATCAAACTGTTCATGAATTTAACTTAAAGGTGGACCTTTAGTCTTTTTTTCTTGAATCAGATCTCATTTCAGTCTTTGAGCTGTGGATTTCAGACCTGGTCATAGTATTTCACTAGTGGCTGTACCAGTAATACAACTCTTTTAATCCTATTTGCTATTGTCTATTTATATTCTCAAGGATAAAGTCAGCCCCTTTGACCTAGGAGCATGGAGCTTTTATGATTCAGGTGGGAAAACAGACCAGCCTCATGTGCCTAAAATTCTTATACAGGGATGTCAAGTCTGACCTCTTGTCAAAACCACCATGTGTCTCTGAGGCTAGCTACTCTAAGTACACTCTGCCTGTCCTGTTTTTGTTTTCCCCTCAACTGTCTGAAAGTAAAATAAAGTCATTCTGGATTAAATAGCTTCAAAATATTTCACGTACTGGCTGATGGCTGGCCATCCCTTCTTAGCCAAAAAGATCTGAATTTCGTCTAGGCCTGTTAATAGTTTTCTGGAAGGCAGGTTCTGTTACCTTTGCAGAAGTATTGCTTTCAACTATTTGTAAACTTGGCCTGCTGGAAACAATATCCCCCTGCCAATTCATAGTCTCCACTTATTAGGTCTTCCACTGGTACCACATCTCTCTATTTGGCTGAACTCTATTTGGGTGTTTACAAAATCACTTTCCTTATGCTTCTATGTGGATTTATAGTGATGTTCCACTAGAAACACCACCCACAAGACTGACAGTCACCAACTGAGGTAGTGCTAGTAGTTGCTGTGAAGGTAATCACGTCTAAGTTAACCATATGCATTATGGTTGTCCCTGGTACACTGGTCTCTTGATGCCTCTTCAATGGGGTCAGCTGGTTTGTCACCTGAACCTGCATGATTGTCTGTGGCTTCACATTTTACACATTGGCAGCCATATGGTTTCATCCGCTGCAGCTAATCCAGTTGAATCTGTATTGATGACTGGTCCTTTTTAGTTACTTGCTACTCTCTCTGACATCTCTCCTCTTGTTCTAGCCACTGAAACCGTACCCACTGGCCTGCACTAGATTTGCTCACTTGGAGTGTTATGTATCTTCTGTGGTCTGCTGACCAGTTGACTTGATACTGTCTGCTTGCACTGCATGAAGAAACTAGCAAAAGACTGCTGGAAGTCTTACTTTAGCAGAATTACCGTTTTCAACTGCACTTGCAAAAGAGCAGTGTTTCTAGAGGAATGAGTTTACATCTATTTTGGTTAAAATCATGTTGATTTGGTATGAATGGGCTTATTTTACTATCTCCAAAGTATGTTTGGAGACTGCTTCAGTCTTGAAGGCTTTAAATACCTGGTTCACGTGGGTAAAAATATGGCTTTCCTCCAGTGCTGCAGAGCTTTCCTGGGTTTTTTTCCTATAATTTCTTCTAATTCAGTAGTATTGACATAAACAATAGCTGTAAGATGGGAGTGAGGTGGAAGAATCTTCAGAGCAAGAGTATTATTTTTTTTTTTTTGAGGAGAAATGGAGTATTTTGGGGTTTTTTTGTATGGGGGTGGGTTTTGTGGGTTTTTTTTGGGGGGTGGAGTTTTGTTTTTTTCTGTAATGGCTTTATTTCTCTGGTTTTTAATTTGGGGTTTTTTAAGCTTCAAAGTGTAAGCTGGCTGTTTCAATCACTGGAGTCAGGAATGGTGCTTCTGCTGAACTCTTAATAGCAATAAAATTGGTACATAGGCAAGCTGACATTTAATAACATATGCTGCTGAAGTGCTTGTGAGTAATTGGGATTGGGTTCCTGCAATGTTAGGCATTGTACAAAATATTAATTCCTGCCCTTGAGATCCGTGTGTAGGCAAGACAAAACCAAGGTAGTTCAAGCAAGCATAAACAAGCAGAGTGGTAGATGTAGTGGGATAGGCATGTTTGTTAGGCAGCTGCTTTGCTTTCTGGCCTTGATTAAGGGTAGATTAACTTAATGGAAAGAGATGAAGATGAGTTGGAGGGAAGCAGGAGTAGTGTTGCGGTTGGATATGGAGGAGCTTGATTTGGAAATGGTAGGAGAAAAATCAGGTCTGGCATTAAGAACCAAGCCATAGCCTCTCAGTATGCTGGAGGGAGGGCTAGAGGAGGAAAAGGAGTGAGGTCAGGCTAACTTATGAGGCCAGTGACTTCCTTGCAAGTCTGAAATGACTGCACTGCAAGATATGCTCCTTCTGTCCTTTGGACTGTGAGAGCTGTTTCCCCAGCTTTGTTTACTCTTCAGTGTAAGCTATGGCAATAAAAACGTTTGCAGTAATTAGAAAAACTAATCCTTTATGAGAAGCAGAGGCAGTGATTATACCGCTTACGAGTTGTCCTTACGCACTTCCTGGTGTGATGAAAAGCAATTGTTGTGTGGTTCTCCTCAACCCTTTCTCCATTCCCTTGTTGTTTGATATTTGAAAAATAAATACCTTCTCTCCTGCCTATTTTACAAATGACTGCTTAGTTGCAAGGATGTTTCTGAAGAACTTGCTTTTAACTGGAGGAGGTTGATCAGTATGATGTGTGGAAGGATGAGAAATTGAGCTTTCCCTCCCTCCTGGCTCACCATCCCACATGGATGTGGTTCTGAGCAACCTGATCTAGTTGAAGATGTCTGCTCATTGCAGAGAGGTTGGACTAGATGACCCTTGAAGGTCCCTTCCAACCCAACTATTCTATGATTCCGTAATTACCAGCAGTGAATCTGGAAGTACCAGTGCTCTGTAGGACATGGAGATTCCCCTGGAGCCTCCATTCTTTTAAGGGGCCTACATCTGAATCACAGTTGTCCCTCTTGTGGTGCCTGTGAATCATTATCACTTTCCTAATGATGGAACACTGGTCTCCTGTGGTTTACTATAATAAGATGAGTCACTGAAATGTTGTCTAATTGCTAGTGAAATGTCTTAAGGTAATTTTCTTATTTGTTCTAAAAGTTATGCTCGTGTTTGTCTTCTGTAACTTAGAATATATCTAGTTCTGCAGAACCACTTGCCGTAGGTGGAGACGCCATGAGCTTCAGAGGAGTAAAGCCTGCCTGCTGTGGCTGCTTTGGGCTCTAACAGCCATTGTCTTAACTCCTTTTAACTAAGAAGGTAACTGCTCAGAGTGGCCAGAATAATTAAAGTGTCATTTGCTTTTCTGTAGGTTTGTAGGTCAAGCATGATGTTTCTGTGACTGTGGTATGCACACGCTTCTGATGGGAGGTGAAGTTGGAGCCTTTATAATTCTCAGGGGCAAGAAGATGATTGTAAGTGCGGATGTTTCTAAGGAGTTAAAGGTCTGCCACAACAGACTTCTTCCCACATATCCTTGCGACCCCTATTTTTCCCCCGAAATGGGAGACTGGATGTTATGCCAGTGGTTGCATTTAAAGCAGTGTTTGAAATAGGTTCGTGCAAGCTACCTTGAATGTGACTGCCATTCCTTGTTGTTACTTGATGCTTTTGAGAAATGAGACAAAGAATACACAGAGAGCTTTTTGTAAGTTCAGTCCGACTCTCCTTGGTTTGACATATTTGTTCTGTGCCCTAGGCTTATTCTCATTTCAAAACTAGTGGGAATAGGTGAGGTTCAAGGGCAGACTTCACTGGTGTTGGAGAGCAAAAGTGATGAATTTGCTTCTAAAGAGTGACTTCCTAGCTGGTGGAATGATTCTAGTGTAGATACAGTAAGGTAATTAAATATTTTCGGCTCTGAAATGACTGAGAAGCACCAGGTCCACGTTCTGTTGCTTCTGGGAGAATACCTTTTCTTGTTCCATTGCATAGTGGATGGAGCAGGCTGCTATGTGTAATCTCGCAGCACTGTGATTTCTGTATCTTGTATTCTGTGTTTTAGTTGCATCATCTCTCCTCGATCAGTGGTGGAAGAAAGAAGGCTGTTTCAAACACTCTGTAGTTGCCCAAAATACGCTACAAATGCTACAGTTGGCAGCTTAGTGCCAAGGAGAAGCAAAGGTCTTAGCTGTCAAAGCTGTGAATCTCAGAGCTTTGGTAGTTTTGTGGTTTTATTTCTCATGCTTGTACCTTAGGATATGAGGGCAGGGGATATGAACAGTGAGCAAATACATGGTTGCAGGAGAGGGCTTTTTTGAGGGATATTGTCTTCAGGGAAAATAGCAAAAGTACCAAGTTGGTTCGCATCCATCTTGCAGCATAGAAGTGTGCTGTGTGGCTCTACAAAATCAGAATTGCTGCAGGGTAGAAAAGGCATTGTAGTCAACGCTGTAGGGCCTCGGTGCGTGAGGGGTACCTGACTCTCTGGTGTGGATAATGCTGCTAAACCTGGTACAGTATTTTTGCTTTTCTTCACTCTGTTTTCTGTGGATAAGTCTGTGCCCTTTGGAAGAGGCTACTGGATTATAATTGGCTCAAGACTAACTGCAGCTGTAAAACGATCTCTGGTGTGTTGTGCTATTGGCACTAGGCTAAATATTAAAAAACAAGCTTAACCAAGAATGGGATATAGCACTAGGGAGCTGTGGCTGTTCCATCTGACTCTTCGAATTAATTCTAGAGCTCAAAGAATAAGTTTGAGAGCGAGCAGCCTGGGGGCTGAAACAATAAATTGCAATTGCAGAAGTGATATTTTTAAGATTTTTGGGAGTGTTGGGGTAAAGGAGTAACATGCTTGATGTGTGCTGGTGTGGATGAAAGCCTGGCTCCTTTGTGGATAGTTGATATAATGTTTCTTAATGTTGTTTTTGTTTAAATTGTTTTTGCACCGTGTAATTGGGTTGGGGAAGAGTTTTAAAATTTTATCTGAATTTATTGAATTTTTCTTGTAATCCCAGCAATTTGACAAAGGAGTTAAAGTGAAAGAGCAAGCCTTCATTTGGATTTTCAAGGACACCTTGTCAGACAGATACCATCATTTTGCAGCCAGTATGGAAGAGATGGAGCACTTGTTCCAGATGCTGTAAGATTTCAAAGGGGGGAAAAAAGAAAGCAATAAACACAATGAATTGAAATAATACTTGAATTCAGTGATTTGTATATGACATTCAGAACTCCCAAAACTTTGGAAACTTACTTGCATCTTTTAAAAGGTTCTGTAAACTGATTGATGCAGAATAGTGAACACGAAATAAGCTAAGTATACCAGTGGAGGAAGTCCCCAAGGCTCCATCTGTTCTTAATTTCCATGACCCTTATCACCTAACCACTCAGAGGAGAATAAGGAAACCATTTGGGGGATACAGGAAAAATAATTAATTTAATATTTTTGCTGTTCTCTTTCTGCTCTTTGTTAGTCTTTCTTTTTCCCTTGTGAGAGGATCACACAATATCTCACACACCCAGTGCAGTGTGTCTCCAGATTGTGAAAGGCCTCAAACACGCCTAGCAAACTTGCCACACTTCCTTCTCTTTAGCCTGGAGCTAAAGCCAATGTTAGTTTGCTAACCAGAATTGCAGACTGTATATTTTGCCCTTAGATAACTTTAATAAATTTCTAAAAGCCAAACAACACAACAAAACTAATCAACTCAAAACCCCAGGGCCAAACCTACAGCGTAAGGCGTCCATGATTTTGGGGGGGTGATACACAAACCTGACTGCTACTTTTTATTTTGCATCAGTTTCTGTGCTGAGACCAGTAAGCCCCAAACTCTTTGCAGGGTATTTAAAATGAAAGCCAACTTGGAGTGAATTTAGAAGAGAAATGATGAAGGAGGAAGCGTGGGGGTGCTGCTGCTGACCCCGCAGGTAGAATGGAATGTGTCCATTTACAGCAGCATAAAAATAACCCTGCCAGGACACATGTTGCCTAGGCAGGAATATCCATGCAACTCTCTCTTTGTACTTTATAGCATTCTTATGCAGACAGTACAAACTTTATCTGTTGACCTGTGTGCTTATTAATCCACTATAAACTGAAGTTTAAATATCTGATACCTGAAAGAGCTTGGCTGCTGTGAGCTCTCTGATAGAGGTACAAAGCTTCCCTGACCTTGCTTTCCAGTGACTTTTCTAGTGCTGTTGTTATTTTCTCTTAGTCAGTTAATACAATAGCACACTTTTCTGGCACGGCACTTGTCAGGGCACTAAACCTATGGGCAGGGAGCCCGTAGAGCATTCAGAAAGCAGGGCATGAGCTCCTTTTAGCACATTCGCGTAATGTAACTTTCTTCATTGCTATTCACTTCATCAGAGTGACCTCTCAGCTCAGCAGCCTTTCTACTTCAGAGAATGGTTTGACACATACACTGCACCATAGCTTGCCAATTTAAGTATCAGCTGGGAGGGTTGTTTGTTTGAAAAGAGTGATACAGAGACTTTTGTTGCTAAGGAATAGAGACCTGCATTGGAATCAAGGCTGGAATGTGCTAGGTTTAATGCTGCTACATTCAGTGATGCCTTGTTTCGTAGGCAAGCTTCTTGTCGAACAAGTTTTCCCAAATAAATAAAACCTGTCATATGATGAAGACTTGTGGTTGATTTCTTCCTTTTAGAAACACTATCTCATGTAAGTTTTGTGATCCTTTTTATAGATAAGTCATTTTAATCTAAAATGTCTTTTGTGGAAGTGTTTGGGAGTTTCCCTAGCTGTAGTTTGGAGATCAATGTGGGCTTTGTACATGCCCTAAGCGGTGTGTTGGCATGGGAAAGATTCAGATTTAGCCCACATGGTTTGAGTGCTTTACATGTAACTGGTTGTAACTCTTTACCTCTTTTAACTTTGTTCCTAGATCTTAAAGATTATTTCAGCTGTAGTTGACAGACTGTGATTTGGTTGTTGACATGCACATGAACCTATGACTGATCACATGTAGCTCCAGAACTTCTTGCCTGGCTGTTTTTCTGGTTAACGGAAGATTCTCCTGTGTCATCTCCTAGTGTTACCTCTTAAAACCACACATTACCATCACTTCTGCAGTGGTATGATTTTGTGGGAGGGCTGGAATTAAACTTTGTGTAGTGACTATGGTTAGTTTGGGGATTTAGATTGAAAGTAGTCAGTTCATGAGGTGGCCGTCTGACCTGTCTGAATTTTTACATGTGGGGGAAGTCACCTGCCAACAGCAGGCATGGAAATTATAAGGTGGGAAGGAGGCGGACAAGCTGTTGGATTGTGAAAGGATTCAACAAGCCGTAGTAGCTTAGAAAAACTCAAAAGAGAAAGCTGCTTTGTAGCAGGAAAATTTCGTGGTCTGACCAACTGTGTGTTCCCACAAACAAGTGTGTTGTCACGGCTGTGGGTGGTGAGGGTCAGGAACACTGAAAGTGAACTGCAGAAGCATGAGTAGAAGGGATGAGAATCCCTTCAGATGATCCTTCTGGTGGACTGGACACATGTTGTCAAGAAATGGTGGCCTAAAGGGAAAGCTTGCTCTCTTGTATTTAGAGTGCAGAGGCAGTCTATAAGATGTTTGTATAGGGAGTGAATTGACAGAGGTATTTTCGTGGGTGGGGGTGGTTGGGGGAAGGGTGTTGGTGTGTGTTTGTGCTTGGTCTGTTTCGGTACTCTAATCATTCCATTGAAATTTCTGACTGTTGGTGAGTAACATGCAGCTGATGGCTGTGCATTTCATGGAGACAGCAGGCCCGTAAAGACGAGCAACCTCTCAGCAATCCTTTGGGACAGGAAATAGAGAGGGGGAAAGTGTTTCAGAGGTGAGTTTCGGGAATAGCAGCTCTATGGTGGAACAAATTAAAGTGCTTGCATGGAAGAGAAAGAGTCAGACTTAAGTTATGTCTGTGGAGAGCCCACATGACTCTGCTTGCCTGGATGTAAAGACAAATGGCTGCAGCAGTTTGCAAACCTCATATTAACATTGTTGGTGCTGCTCTACCAAGACCTAGCTTACATGCTTTTCTGTTGAAATACTATTAAAATACTACTTGACTGCTTCAAAAGTTGTCTTCAGAAGTGTTCAAGATAACTAAAATAACTTATTCTCTTACACAGGAAGATGAATTAGGTTGACTGTAAAAATTTCTGAGGCTCCTACATTAATAATTATTCATTATCAGACACAGAGGCTTTTAATCCCCCCTCAACCTCCTCCTTTCCCACCCTCATCCCTCCCAGTGAAAGTGACTTTCAGTTCAAGGGAGATGGTATTGTGGTTTATGCTGCAAGCTGTTGTATGGATGTGGAGAAATGCTGGTATAATCCTAAGCATTTGTGATCTGTTGCAGTTTTAATTAGAAAAAATGAGACTTGGGAAAGATGACAGCCCTTGGGAATTAAATGGGTAAACTCAATCTGCAGAGTGCAAAAAGCAGTAAATTTGTAATTTTTGAGAGGCTGAAAGTGTTTAGCAGTTGCAAACATCAAAGGACAACTGTTCAGCTGTTGAGAAGTTTTCTTTTGTTGTTTGGCAGGTGGAATAATAAATCCGATTTACACCTTATTCTTCAGTCCTTTCTCCTATAGTTTCCATTTTATATGACAAGGCAGAATAAACTTCATCTTTTAAAGAAAGAATGTAGTATTGTAGTTCTCTTTCTGTTGTTCTTAACTACTGATGAAATATAGTTCAGAAGAATTTTGATGTGTATTTTTGGTTGGTTGGGTTCTTTTTTCCTTCCTCCCATGTAATTTAGCTAACCCTTGTTAAATCTGCTGACACCTTGATACTTAGTCACAAAGCGTACCTTTCTCACCTTGTGAGAAAGTTTCTCACTGGTACTGTTGTTTCCGATCTTTGCCTCTGTAATACCACTGATTTGCTGGATGTTGATGTCACTTCTGTAGAGTTACTTCTGTCTGCATTCTTCAGGAAGAGCTAAGGAAGGTGAGTGAAGAAAAGACATCTATAATATTTCACATGGCAGGTCTTCAGTAGGAAGGCATAAAGACTAGCAGACTTGTGTTTTAAACCTCACTTTAATTTTAGACAAAATAGGGAATTGCTGCTGAGTTGCAGTTGTGGGGTTTTGTCTTCACTGGTAAATTGGCCCTGGTGTACTATACCCCTTATGTGGTGTGACTATGACTCTTAATGTCCTTGCATGCAGTAGTCCTTTTGTAGCTTTGGTAACAGCCTGAGAAATCAAAGAGATTAAACATCCTCAAGCTGTCCTCTGATCATGGAGTTTCACTATTGGATTTAGGCTGCAAAAAGGAAACAATGGGCTATGTGACTTGAGTGGGATTTAATGTCATTTAAAAACTGCATCTAAGTCTTTTCAGTCCATGAAAGCTATAGCCTCTGACATCAAACCCAATATTATAGCTAAACTGAAGTTGGTGTGAAGTACCAAAATCATTGGGGGAGGTTTCCAAAGATAAGGTAGATGGACAGCAGCAACTCAAACTAACAAAATCTTACTTGTGTTTGCTTCAGAGTAGCTTATTTCCCATTCTATTGTGACATACATAAGGATCGTATGTATTTGAATTTATGTAATCTCTGGCTGCAATAGGTGTTAAGTGAGATTTTTGACAAGCAATGTCATTCCTACCCAGCTGAGAGCTCTACTTCCTCTGCTGCTGAGTGGATCAGTTATTTCTGCGTGGGCAATGTTTGCTGATGCCACTTCTAAGGTGGTTCTGAAAATACTGAACATCAGCAGCTTTCAGCTTTTGGCTTTTTTTTTCCCCTTTTAAGGTGGTGAAGTCGACCCACCACTTTGAAGTTGCCAGTGTGGTTTTAGGAGTCTTAAGTTATGGCTGTGACTCATTACTCTTTTTCTGGCTCAAGAATGTACAGGAATTTGGGAACAAAATGATGGTTTATGAATGTTACAGAAGAACGTTATACACAAAGATTTATACTTGGAACACTTCAAACTTGCTGGTGATTCCTTTTCCTTGTGTTTCACTGAATAAGTTTAGGTTTATGTCAGAACTAAAATGGCATTATTTATCTTTTCCTTAATACACTGTGCACCAGATTTTGAGACTGTGCTCTTATATAATCCCTAAACTTGGGCATGAGTTGGGCCATGTCCCCTATTCATCAGAACTGTAAGCATTACAGATAGGCTGGTTTTTGCTAATGAGATGTGGTGGATTTTTTTTATATATATATATATAGAGCTACTTTGAAGTTCTGTTGCAAGCATACTTTATGCTGAACTTTGAGGCAGCTTACTTCAGGAAAAGAAACATTATCTGAGTTGGATTTTTATCTGCAGAAGTTTGTCAGCATCAAGGCCCTTCAAAAGATGGGCTTATCTTTCTCCAAGTGACAGATTTGCTTTCTGTTCCTCAAAACCACAGGATGTACTGTGGAATCTCATCTGTGTTGTCTGAAGTAAAGACATCTTTCATCTGAACATGGAGCTGTTCGTTTAATGCTTCTGTCTTTCACTGGCATTTCTAGAGCAAGTAGGAAAGTAAGCGTGCAAGTAAGATGTAGGAGCTGTTTCGTTGTGTTTCCTGGTTGAGAAATAAACATGGGCAAACTGACTTTAAGATTTCTAGCTTTGCATAATTCTGTCTTTTTGTGTAGGCTTTGCAGGAGATGAAGGCAATCAGTCTTGAGAACTTTATCTTGAAGCAGGTGACTCCTCGTTTTCTCACCTGCTTGTAAGACTTTAGTACCTACTTCCATATGCTCGAAGAAAGAAGTAACACATTAGTATGCCACATAAAGCACAGTCTGCAACTAGGTCTTCATCTGTATGCTTTTCTGGTTGCTGAAATCATTTGAGTATCATTACCTGTTGTCTGAGTGCCACTTCTCTCATCACGGTGTGCATCTCCCATTGTGCATCATGGAGGACTGCTGGCTCCTTCACTCCTAAGAGTGAGATTTGAGCCCTCCTGGTGATCTCTGCAGGACAGTGGCAGCATAACCTCGGATAGCAAAATTTATGCTGTACAGGAGATGGAGTAAGAAGCCAAAAAAAAAAAGCTCATGTAAACCATATATAGAGAAACTTGACAGCACACTTTCAAATCTGAATCTACTTCCTTAGAATAGATCTTTCTTGAGCATCTTAAAGCCCTGACAGCTGTATGGTACTTTACATTGAGGTGGCTGGCCTTGGAAATTCGTCTTAGTGCTAGGAAAATAGGAAAAAAGGAAACAGAAGGAGAGCATGGTGAGGAGGGGTCTATGGCACTGTTATAAGTTTTGGTCTGTTAGCCCCCCCCCCCCCCCCCCCCCGACTTTTCTTGCTATCATGTGACCTGGCGTAGCATTTATATTCCAGGTGCTAGGCTCTGTCCCATGGCATATGGGAAATAGTTTAATGTGGCTGTGAGAATAGAACATACCAAAAGGAGTGATCCAGAAATAGCCAGGCTGGTCAGAGATTTGAGATGCCTGTCTGGTGTATGTCTGTCCCTTGTATTAATTAAAGAAAAATTTTAAAAAAGTGGGGGATATTTTGGGGTTTTGTTTGCTTTGGGGGGGGTTTGGAGTGGGGTTTTTTTGGAGTTTGTTTTTCTTCTTGCTCTGTACAGCAACCTGGCTGAAGTTACTGAATTGACTGGGCCCATATCTGGCAGTATTTAAGCTGGGGAATCTTACGCTTTAATGGAAGGATGAAAAATTTATGCAAATTGTCAAATGAAATAGTACTCACCCCTGTAGTCCTGAATCACTGTCCAGCAAAATCAGATGCTCTCTCTTCTGTCCCCAAGTTCTTAATCCTAAATGAAAAGAACTAGCACTAAGCGTGGAGTCCCACTTCTGGTTTTAATATCACAAGTAGGGAATTCCTGAAACTGCATGACTTGCCTTTTGTGGATTTGGGTCCTTTAAGAAAGAAGCCCAGGGATGCTAAATGCAGGCACAGAACTGAGGGTAGAACCTTACTTCGTGGGTTTTTGAGGGCCAGTGGCTCTCACATTTAGGTATCACTAGCGCTGTTGTATGTATAAATGATGGTGGGAGCAGCACTTATTGCTTCAAGGGTGGGCACTCCTAGAAGAGCATTGCTTTATTCCAAAATGTGATTCACCGTTAGCTGTTCACTAGCCTTGTTTCTTGAGCATTTTCTTTCTTCAATGAAACTGAACTGGGAGGAATTACTTTCTTGAGTACTGGAACAAGAGTGGAACTGATTTCCACTGCTGGCAGGGAGTCTTTGCGGAAAGTGCGTTATTGCTGGCAGTGCAGCCTCTTGTCTCTTTCTGCATCTACCAAAAAAGCATAGTGGTCTTGATATAGGGACTTGGTAGGGATCGTTCCTGTGCAGCTAATGCAGTGGACTTGAGGGTGTTTTTCCGGTAAGCAGCACATATTCCTGCTCAAACACAAATGGGCATGGCAAGTTCTGCATGGTTCTGCCAACCTCTTCTTTGAACTTAGATATGCACAAATGTGTATGCAACAAACTCTTAACATAATAAATCATGCTCTAAAAGGCCCATAAGCAGGTAAGCAGGCTTACGCCAGGTTTGGGTCCCCGGCTGTCTTTGGGAGTCTCATTATGGGGAGAGTGTGAGAGTGAGCTGGTGCGTGGGGCATGCAGAGCAGCAGGGACAGGCATCAGGGCTCCACCACTTGTGTGCGGCTTGTGCTTGTATTATGAATCAGAAATGTCAGTGACCTTGAAAATACTGCTTGCTTCACAAATGGGCAAGGAGGGCAGTGACTTGATTAGATCTGTTAGGGTAGTCTGGCCCAGAGCCTTTTCTTAACCAGTTGCAGGAACGTATTTTCCTTTTTACTGTATCAGGTAGTGAAACAACCACAAAGCCAGTTTGCCATTTAGTTACTGTGAGATAGGTAGATATATATCTCTCTCTGTGTATATATATGTATATAGTGAGCTATGGGAACCAAGTTTAGGATTCCAAAAATGATACTATCACACTATAAACTTTTTTTTTTTTCACCCATTAGCGGTCTTTAAATTCTGTCTGGCCTACATACTGCACCTTGCTAAGTGCACATCCATAACCCCTGCGGTTTCTCACAGCAAACAAGTCCAGAGGCTAATCTGTGCTTGTTTTCTGTGGAAAACTTTCCATCTTAAATAGGTAAATTGAAAAGGATTGTCAACAGAAGAGCTCTGAGAATGTACCCAGCAGCTCAGAGAAGCCGCTTGATTTCTTCAAATCCAAACAAAGGGCAGACAGTGTATATTTGAAAGCTTTTTTTGTCATGAACGAGATCACTTGTCCTAGTTTCCAAAGGCTGACTCAATAATGTCAGCTTGAGACTTACAATGGGATATGTCAGTATTTATTCTACCTCTTCTCCACCTCATAACATCCTGGTCCCATTATTTCATTTGTGCTCTCCTCCCATTGTTAAATAGCTTGGTTCTGTCAGGTTGAATAAGTATCTAAATTCTGTCCACTGGAGAATGGCTCAGTTTCATCAGCAGATATAAACGACGCACAATTTGTAGAAAATGGAGCAGCACATTGTTGCTGCCTTTGTCTGTGGGCTGCCCGACTGCACGAACCCACTAAAACCGAGATGAAGTGATGAGACTTGCAGCTCTGGGTCTCCATGGGCTCTACCTTTTGTGCTCTAAGTGAGCGGCAGTTGTGTGAGCCTAGCACCCGTGGGCTATACTTCGGCCACCCTTGTGTTCATATATCATGGGTGATGGTAAAAGAAATTCTTTTAACTGCTGATTGCTGCAGACATGCTGAAGTAGCATGTTGCATTTTGTAAATATGATTTGGAGCTAATGAAGCAGATCAGAGAGAAGTAGCCTTTTACATAATGCCATTGCTTCAGCACTAATATGACTAATCTGTTTGGACAAGTAACGATGAACTTCTGAATGGCTTATTGCAGGATGCTTGAGTAACTCGGTTAGAATCAACAACAACCTTTGTACTGGCATGATAATCTTTTTATAAGAACAAGTGGCTAGGTTCTCTTCAGAAGTGTACTATTTTTGTTTCAGAGCAGTGGGATGACAAGTCTTGGGGCAATGTATTAATAAAAAGGAGGAAAAAAAACCCCAACCAAACTTCATTATAATTGCAGCTGGAAAATATTACTTGGATCATCATCTGTGGATACAGATGAGAAGGGAGAATGGGAGTGGGGGTGCAGAGTGATGTAGGACTTGTGTTGAGGGACAGATAAAACTGCAAATGGCTGTCTATAGAAAGCATGCACCTTTTGCTTGAAAAAGCCAGAAGTATTTCATGATTCACCCATAAACTAAGGAAATAATAAACAAAAGAAGCTCAAAGTTTCAGTGGGATTTCACAGACTCTAGACAAATCTCTGTTAGTTTCAGGTTGAGGGGTCTGGTGGCCGAGTGTTTTTGTATTTGGTAGATTCATGGGCTCCTTTTACCTTTCTGAGTGTATACTTCTGGTATTATTCTTCTAGCACAGCACATAACATAGAAGACTGCATCTCTAATGATACTTAGACTGAAAACACTTTTCCTCCACAGACTGGTGTAGTCCTGTTGACTTGTCTGCTTTAAAATGTTACTTCTGATGTGCTTTCCTGCAGTGCTGGCTAACTCTTAAGGAGAAGAGACAGTAAATCAAATAGTTTATATATTATATAGAGAGTGAGACTTGGTCATATCTGTATAATTTCAATAAATTAAAACTGCCTTTTGTTGATAAGAGTAGTTTTGTGGCTTTATGTTGCTTCTGTTGAAGCTGGGTAGGTAGGTTTTAAACATGATAACAATACAGTGTACCAGAGGCAGATATTCTTGTTAGTTGAGAAGTGTGCAGCAGTAGCAGTGCCTGCAGCATTCCCTGTTTTTCCAGCTTGGACAGCCTTTGGTTTTGATAGGGCTACATCTGCAGCAAGAAGCTATCTATGCCATGTTGGGTGAGTCTTGTACTTGATAGCATCTCTTATCTTTCAGTAATATACCTCCGAGAAATGTGTCTTAAATGTGTTTTGTTCCTCTTTTGTTTTCATTAAATAATACATTTAGTAATGCCTTGGAGCGTTACTGTCCTTCAGCCTAAGGAGGAAGTTAGAAGAGTACACCAAATAATGGCCTTATTCAACAGGACTCACATTATTTGCTTAGAAGTTGTATCGATAAAGTTGAAGGTGAGTTGATAAGGAGTCCTGCGCTTCGAAAGGACAGATTTCCTGAGAGCGCTTTTTTCCTCATTGCGATGTCTTTGCCAGATCTCTCTCTAAAACTGCTGCTGTCACATTCTTACCTTTCAGCAGACTTCCTTTTCAGAAGAGTTATAAGCCTGTCTGATGCGTCTCTGGGAAGATTATATTTAGTCACAGGGAATCTGTCTGTTGCAGCTATTTCCAGGAAATGTAAGAGCAGTCCTGAGCTACTGTACTGAGGTTATCATTGTGACAGTACCTAGTTAGGACAATGGAGTTTGCAAATAGATTTTGGAGAAAGTCTGACTTGATGTATTGGATCGTATTTGCTTTGCTCCCAAACAGATCTTTTTTCCCCTAATGAGGGTTGGATGAACACAGCTGCTCTGCTTGCAGCTTGCATAGAATGCTTTAAAAGTAATTTTGTCTGCGTGCTTTTCTCATTCATTTTTCTTTCCTTTTTCCCCTGAAAGGGTAAACAAAGCATAAAATTTAGACAGCAAAAAAAGCTGGGGATAGACGTTTGTGTTTCAATCCAGTATCCTGAGGCCTTGCACAGTGTTCTCAGATCAGTTCCATGATGTCCACAAGCAAACTTTACTGAGGGAACATGAGAATTTTCTTTCCATGCATTGAATCCTGTGTGGTGAAAACATAATACTGTGTGTGGATTCAAAATGTCTTCTTTCATTAGCTTAAAAAGTCTTGGAAAAGAGCACCTTCATGTTCTTTATGAAGTAACTGCTTCTGGTTAAAAAAAAAACCAAAAAGCAACCTAAACAACTCTCTACAATTTTTTCAGAGGTGTTCTATGTTCTTCTTTAAAATTATCAAGTTACATAAATGTGTTTCAAATCGAGCTGATAAGACCAATACCTCTTTCAGCTTAGATTTTGAAGAAGAAAGTTCCTCAGTTAAGAAGCAAAGAAGTTAATTAAAAAAAAAAAAAAGTTATTTGTGTTTCCTTTGATGATCAGGTTCTGGTGAACTGATGAGTTTATTTTCCAAAGATAGTCAAAGGGTTTGAAGCCATGTGAAGTCCTCAAACTCCATGATTCAGTAAGACAAGACCTCAGTGACAGCTGCTAAGTCATCGCCTCTTTGGAGCTGAAATCTCCAAGTCCAAATTCAAACAAAGCCCGTTTTTTGGAGCAGAGTGGTCAGTTTAGCTCTGGTTGGCTTGCCGTGCGTGTTTCCGAGTAGTAGAATACGCTAGCCAGCTTTCCTCAGGCGTGCCTTAGAAATTTGAGTCCCTTTCTTCCAAAGCTTGTTAGGACAAGTTTTCAATTGGTTATTTCATCTGTAGAAATCTGTCACGCCTCTCTGGCTGTTGATATGGCACTCTTGGTTCCTGGTTGAGCCTTGGTCTAATAATGTGCTTTGCATCATTTTTACCATGAGTTAAAGGTAGCCTCAGGAAAATGATCTGTGCCATGTTAAGTAACTGTGATCTTGGTTTATGTGATAAGCCTTCCTAACAGGACTTTGGTCTGTTCATTTCATCCTTGGGGAATACATGAACTGCTGAAGTCGGCTTGTGGAAACAGTGGTGAGTTCTGCCCTGGAAGTAACAAAACCTAAGGCAAAGGAATAGTGAAAGCATTTCAAGGAGGGGAGAAAGAAAGTATTAACTAACAGTAATTATAGGAAAAAGCCTCCCTGAGAACAGAGGCCAAGAAACTTGCGGGAGTGATTTTTGTTGAAATGCTAAGCTGTATAAATGTTTGAGTACAGCTACTATGCTTGCTCAAAGCCTCTCTGTTTACGAACAGCCAAGACAACTGTATGCTTTTGTAGGAAAAAAAGACAAATAATTAAAGTAAATGCAAACTGAAATGTTTTTAAACTCACCTCATGAGTTCTCACATTGTATTAACAATTCTAATGACAAATAGTTTAGTGGAGCAGCAAGAAAAAGTATTTCTAAACAGCTTTTTATACTACGAGTTAGTATGCATAATGCAAATTGGATGAGGTAAACTACACAGTTCTTTTCCCTTAATTACATTCCAGGTCACTGGCTTACTTTGCTTCAAAAAACAGCGGGAAGCCACTGAAAACCTCAGATTTATGAGTAGGACTTTGAGCAAGACAAACTGGGGCAACTGGGGAAGGTGTTTCACTTTCCTGCATTGGAGGGGTAATTCTCCCTCTCATCCCTCCTTCCCGTTAAACCTTTGCAGATGTTCTTCTGGTGTGTGACTATTCGTAAGCCTTCCTCTCATCATCTAGATTTGATAATGAAACAGAAATACTGATGCCAGCGTCTCTTGCAGCTGAAAGCAGTCATGGATGACCACGGTTCCTTTTTCCTGTGTTGCCGAGCAGCTGGTTCCCCAGGCTCTTGGAGAGGTGCTTCTGCTGGCGGTAGCAGCGCGGTGTCCCTGCTCGGTGCTCCAGCCAGAGGAAGCCTGCTTTCAGGGCCTCATCCTTCTCCCCGTATGCATGCACAAGCACACACGCACACATGTGCATGAAGGCACACAACCCCATGTGACAATCACAGTAGCAGTTCCCAGCTCTGTTAGTGCAGATCCAGTTATTTGGGCAGCACTGCTGACTGGGCAGCTGTCCCCCATTTTCTTTAGCAAACCAGCATTGGCAGGGGTGATGGGGCAAGCTTGGCCTGTTGCCTAATGCCCTGAGATGTGTTTACCAACACCAGTTTAGGTTTGTGAGGGCAGAGTAATGGACCTACTCTAGGGACTTACGTGAGTTGCCTGTATCCTGCAGAGTGCTGTGAGTTTCATCAGCCGTTGAACAACAGGCTTAATTTAAATTGCTGCTCATAGAATAATTATGTCCAATTCTTGCTTTCGCAGTGTCCTTTCTTAGAGTGCCATCTCCT
This sequence comes from Strigops habroptila, assembly GCF_004027225.2. Lineage (NCBI taxonomy): Eukaryota > Metazoa > Chordata > Aves > Psittaciformes > Psittacidae > Strigops > Strigops habroptila. The sequence continues at coordinate 83,983,991 of NC_044277.2, forward strand.
CATGTATGCCTTCACACTTAGTATGCTAGCCAATGTATGAGCTTATGGTTTTTCTTCTATTCCTGCTTGGTTTTGCTGAAGATTTAAGGGAAGCTGTTTTCAAGCACACATGTTCCAGTTTTAGGTTTGTGCATATCCAGAATATGAATCAAATAGAGGAGAAAGTAAAGCTGTTTGCTTACTTCATATTTTACTGGTTTTGGTAAAAAAACTTTCCACTGAATAATTTTATGGTGTTTCAGCTTAAGTGTCATTGTCCTTTACATAGCCAAATGTGATCTGCCTAGCTAGCTATAAATCATCTACTACTTAAAATGCCTAGAAATTAGAGTATCTATTAAATCAGTTAATGTGGCAATACTGTAGATGAAACTTCCATTAAAAAAAAGAATAAATCATCAATATGAATACTACTGATTTGAAGCATAATAGAATATGTTTGGAGGTTGGCGATGTTTGGCATTTTGTACACAACGTGCTTCCCTTGCGCAAAGTAAATAGCTTGGCTGTAATTAAAATTAACGATTGTTTTTCTCCTAATAATAAATTTCACTGAACAAATTTTTGTTTCTGTGTTATTATAAACGAAACTGAAGTGCTGACAATTCACGGAGGATTAAAAAACAGCTTGCAAGTATAATATATCCTTGACCTCTTCCTTCCCTTTCTTGCTGGGGTGGAGATGAAGATATTTGAAACATAAATAGACAGTGTCAAAAAAAATAGAAATCTTGAGGAGCCTCAGTTCTCCCTCAAAGGAGGGTGAGTGGGCAGAGGAATCAAAAAGATAGTATTTTTGGAAGGATTCTTTTAAAAATCTGTCCAATTTTTTAAAAAGCTTAATCCTGCAAATGTTTGTGAATGAGAGCACCACAAACTTTCCCTATGTTTTTTCTGCCAATGAAGCTTTGTACATGTTTTAGAGAGATCAGATCTAACAGTGATCTCTGTAGAATGCCTTTATGTTGTGAATGTGTTGCTGTGTCCAGTCAGGCAGTATGTTTCTGAAAAGCAGAGGCAAAGGAGGGGATTCTGATCCACCTTTTCTTGTTCTTTCTCTCTTCAGTTCAGTAAAGTGGTCAGTGAGATGGCACAGGAGAGATTTCTGCCATTTAGGGTACACGGTCATAGGGTGTGGGCCATTTGCCTTCCTTTGCATGGAGGTGACTTGTGAAACGGCTTTCACAAAAACAAACGTGATGCCACCCCTTCCTTTGTAAGGACCAAGGCGCTTCAGGCCACATAGAGGGGGTAGGTCAAAATGGAGAACCTGCTTAATAAGATCTTACATGTTGTAGGGTTTTCCCCCAGTTACAGGATGGAGGATTCAATACAGTTTTAGTAAGATTAAGATGTGCTGAACTTTAAAATAATGTGCATTGGAAGGGAGTGGTTTTTGTTTTGTTGAGGGTTTTTTTGTTTGTTTCTAAATGCTAGTATTAGACATGGATGGAGGGTGGAACACTTTTAGTTGCTTTGCTTTTTTTTCAAAGTAAACAGTTTAAATACAATGTCCCTCTAGCCACAATGTTTTTGTACAATGATAGAGAAAGCATTCATTTCTATTGCAGAAAAAAGTCAAATACTGTTACGGTCTGACCACAATCAGTGTACCGAAACAGACTTCCTTGTGCTGTGTATTATACTGAACACTGTCCAGTTGGATTGCTTTTCTCTCTTGGTATTGAGAGGTCCTGATTCAAATTCCAGTAAAGAAGGTGCTCAGCTTTCAGGATGGGGTCCTCAGATACTTAGATGGGCACTTCACTCTTCTGGGTATTTTCACATACAGGAGAAAGCTTTGACAAGTAGCCCCAGCTTAAAGTTTATCCTACCAGTGTTGGTGCAAAATACACACGATGGGTATTTATGGATCGTATTCTAAAATTACCATGAACCAGAGCTGAAGTGGTGCTCTGCTGAATTTTCAAGTTCCTGGGGTTGTTTTTAGCACACTCACTTTTCTGTCAAAGCTGAATTTACGAACTTGTTTTGATTTCTCCTAGATAACTTCCTGACTTAAAAGAGGCTTCAGGAGCTCTAAATCAGACTGTATACTTGAGAAACTGGACTTTGTACAGGCTTTTTCTTTTGCTATGGATGTGGAAATTTTCAACATTTTCGTTATATGGATGTGTAGCATGAAACAAGAAACTGTTCAGTGTAGTCAGCCTTATGAGCTAGCACTTGTCATTGTCCTTTTTCAGACCCTTGGAGTGCTTTAGAGAGAAAACTGATGGGTTCGGGGATGACTCAGATGTGTGATAGTTGGTTTAATTTAAAAAGGGAATGGAAAAAGCCAATCTCTTCTGTTTTTTTCTTCTCCTTTGTAATAAAACTATATGACGTGCTCTCCTAGACAATTCCCATATGCTATCCAGTTACTTCTAGTTTCTGTGGTAGAAAAGAGAAGAAACTGTGTCAAACCTGATATCTGTGGGCAGGAGATAAATCTTCTCTTCCTCTCTGTCCAGCAGTAGAAAGGCATTGGGAAAATACTCTTTCATGCTTCTTCAGGATATGTATCTCTCACTCCCCACTGTTTCCTTCTCATTTTATAAAATCAGCTTTCCTTCCCTTGTCTTTTTTAACTCCCCTCAGGAATGCGGTCTGTAGTACAGTTTTGGTGCAAGTTGTCTCTTATTGCTGTGCGTTTTCATGCATTAACATACAAGTTTAACATATGTCAGCATGATCCAACCTTTGTCATGTAAATATTAAAAATCCAAATACTTGAATGACAGAAGTTGATTTAGAGCAAATCAAAGGGTGCACATTCTTGAGCAACAAAACAAGGTTGTCTGCTATAAGTAGGCAGAAGTCGGGGTAGGGAAGCTTTCCATGGGTTGCTGTGAATCCTGTTTCTTCTTTTCCATCATCCAGGCTTCTCTGTGATTCTTTGAAGCTGCTCTTGCTGATAAGAGAGAAGTGAAAAACAAGGGCTGTAACGGTGGTGTTAGGAGCAATCTAGCTATGGAGTCGTAGGAGAGAGGGGGAGAAAGAAGCAACTGAAGAGTCCTCCTGGCTTGCTGCAGCTCTTCCTTTCTGCTGAAGAGGTGTCCTGTGCTACTCATTGAACTCAAATCTGCAAACTAAAAAGGCACTTGCTTTGATTAGGTATTTGAAAAAAAAAAAAAAAAGGTTTGTATAAACAAACTACATAAAATCACATACACTCACAAATACTGGCTACTGCTATGTGGGGAAAGCAGCCGAGGTATAGACACAAAATGTATGAGCTAAGCTTCCCAGCAAGTTATGAGCAGACTGGCTGATATGACGGAGTAAGGTTGGCTTATGGGGACATTGCCCAGCCAGAATTCCTTCTACTCATAGCATGGAAATCTCATGTTAATGAAGCTGAATTTGAAATGTTTAATATTAAAGATTGACAGTTCTCTCTGACTAATGTGCTGTTTCTTCTGTGTTTTGTGTTTTCTTGTCTTTGTGTAACTTAAAGCAGGCACTCAATTTTAACCTACCAGTTCCTTTCTTTTTTTATTAATTTATTAGGTAATGTGTCTTTTGATTGTAGGTATTGACAATTCCAAATCCAGCATTCTGGCCTTTTTACAGTACTAAACTTTGAAGGGATTTGATCAGACAGCATATACATCTTTCAGTACTGTTCCATATCACAATTACTTGGGATTTTTTAAACCAGACCTAGTTGAGATGTTCTAGGAATAGCCTTGCACTACTATACAAAATTGCTTTGATATAAGCTGCTTATCAGCTGGGTCCTATGATTAAACTTGCGTTTAGATTTTGTTCTATACAGTAATGCTGGTACAGTAGTTTATTATAGGAAGTATCATACTTAAAATGCTTTACCTTTACAAGGATTTAGATTACTGCATGCTTTTAGATATGCTGTAGAATACAAGACTTGTTTCTTCTGATGAAAGAGCAAGGAGAAAATCATTGTACTTTGAAGTTGAATACGTTTAATGCACAAAATAGTTATCTTGCAGTTGGTGGAATTTTAGTTGAGAATACATTGAAAGATGGCATTTGTGTTTTATATGAAGTTCATATGAAACAATCCTTGACCTCGTGTGCATATTTGTTCCTCTGTGGCCTTTTCTTTTGGTAAACATTTGACTGCCCACATCTTCCATTCTCAGGGCAAGGCAGGTAGGTGAAGTAAGTAGCATGGATTTCTGTCTTTCTCTCGTCGTACTACAAGACTTGCAGATGAACTTATGCCAGGGGCTGTCGTTGTTCCTTCTTGGAGAAGTGTGTGTTCAAGTAGTTATTTTGAGCTTGCATTGCTGTGCTTCACGTTGAGCATCTAACACTGATAAAACCTGAAAGCCGCTGTTAACTTCAGTGGAGTCATCAGTGCGATTTTGCTTTTGAATTCCATCAAGACTGCAGCTTTGCCTAAAACAGTTGGTTAGCTCAGAGCTTTTGCCAATACAGCAATTGCTTTAGACGGGATAAGTACCCTTTGGAATGCTAGGGGTTTTACTGTGCTTGTGGCTTTATTGTGCATTGGGAGCATAACATGTAAAATTCAATTTTGCATGACTTCCCAAAAATAAATGTCCATTTCCAACATTCTGTTCAGCTGTTTTATGAGGGCTGAATTGGGGAGAAAAGGGAAAATTCAGTTGAGCACTCATTAAGTCCCATCCTAAGGAAGCTGTACATGATCTTTTGCAAGCGGTGGTACTACTGCCAGTTGGTAAGGTTTAGCTTTTTGGCCCCATGTCTATTCAATTTTCACCTCTTTAATGTCAGTGCAATTGTAAAACTGTTCAGAAAGTCAAGTTTCCTGAGGCCATCTTCATAAGGGATCATTTGAAATGCATTGCTGAAGTATTCTTTGTAAGACATATATGTAAGGCATGTGATCAGATACTAGCACACATCTTCTCAGTATGAGACTAATCCTGTTTTAAATTTACTTTGAGCAGAAATACTTGGTAGAAGATCTCATTGGAGAACTTCAGTAGCTTCCTTAAATGAATCCTAAGTTCAAGAGGAGAAAGTTGATTTAGACAGTACTTTCTGGAAGCCTCTAGACCAATATTGCAGCTTTTTACAGCTTTGGTAAAGCACAGGAGGAAGATGACATTTTTTCTTGATGGTTCCTTCTCAGGATATTTCAGTTACTTTTCCTTGCAGAGGTGGCATATGGTGCTTTCCCAAAGGAATTGGTGTTGAGTTTTGCTAGTGAAGAGCAGGCGATTCCTCTCATCTTTGAGCTTTCTTCAAAATGAAGTATTTGAACATAGCAACAGCATTCAGCCTGCACCTTGTATTTCTAATGCAGGCAGAAGTTGGGACTTCAAGGGTGCCTTGAGAGCCTTATTGTTTTGCTGATATAAACCTGTCTGAATGTAACTTGCTTGGATTTCCTGCAGACAAGTGAGAGAGGTGGGAATGTGTAGGGCTGGGGGTTTGAATGTGAAGGGCCTGTGTTTCAGCTGTAGGAGTAGTCTGTAGGGATAGATGGGATGAAGAGATTGAGAGGTGGGGTTTCAATTTGTTTTGGGGGGAGCTGTCTGTGTTTCTGGGGTTTTGCTTATACATGCTGTACTCAGCTGTACAACATGTCAACATATATTGGAGCAGCTGGACATCAAATTCACTACAGTTACAGTCGCAACAATTGGATTCTAAGGCTTTGGGTTTGCTGCCTCTACATAATAATCCAGATGAACTTCCACTGTGCTTGCTTGCTTGTAATTGCAAGTAGCGTCCTCTTCACCACTACATATCCTACTTTAGCCTGTTGCCTTTATTAAGTTGTTGTAGTGTAGAAGTCTGGTTTACAATGACTCTTAAATGAATTCTGCTGAATCACTGTTAGGTTTTTCTTCAAAAGCTTAATGGTTTACACTGGTTAATGTTTAGATTTTGACAGTAAAGCTGTTGCAGCTGTTTTCCACTGATAAATATGTGACACTTGACAGAAAAGCATTTTAAATAAAGTAATTTTTGTTAAATTTTGCCTGCCATGTCTTCGTAAGTGTTGATACTATGGGTTTAGAGTTCCTGTGTGAAGGTGGTGAGTTTTGTGAGAACTTCACCATGTGAAGACACATGGAATGATCAAGTGAACAAACATTGAACTCTGTCTCAATGGAGCAAAAACAGAGGGATGTTTGCTGCATTATGAAATTCGTACAGACCTTTCATACAGTGAGGGTTTAATATAAGTGGAAGGCAGGATTGTTGCTATAAAACTAGTAACTATGTTTTATTGTATCACATCACATAGCGATAATGCTTGTCTTTAAGAATATAAAGTAGGAATATGTTTCACAAAGGCTAAAAGCTTGTTTTTCTTTTGTCTTACAGTGAATGTTTCTTTTAAGAAAAAGACAACACTGTTCAGTAAAATCCAACATTTGTGGTCTACTTTTGTTTCTCAGGTGAAAAGGTAACAGCCTTCAAGTAGTAGAGCTTGAACTGCTAATTCCTGAAAGAAACTTAACTACTTCAGAGTTTCCTCCAACCTCCATATTAATACAGAGTGCAGCAAAATGAGGAGTATAATGTCTATGCTAATAGTTACATGCCCATAAGAATGGCATAATGGTGGCTGAGTCCCTCTTCTACAGAGCAATACAAAATCAGTTGGCAGCCTGTGTTAAACCTTAGAGGAATTTTTAAGAGTCTAAGATTTGAGTGCAAAAATTCAGCTGCTGGTTTTGGAATGGTTTGCCAGATGACATTTTGCCATATATATACTTGGCCTGTTACCTTCACAAAAGCATCCTTAGTTAGTTGCTGGTAGAGTCTACAAGGTGAATCCTTGGACTTAGTTAAATGTAAAACCTGCTAATCATGTGCCTGTTCGAAAATTATGACAGTATGGGTCTTCACAAGTAAAAATACTTCTAATAAGCATGTAACTGTAAGTAGGCTTTCTTCAGAAGTTTAAAATAAAAATGAGAGCAGTAGAATAGTTTCAGACTTTTTACTTGTGCTTTTTTGCTTCCTTTACCACCTTTTCCTTCTGTTTTTATTAATCCAACGTGCTGCTTTATTTTTATACATCTCGTTGCGCTGAGCCTTGCCTTGAGGTCATCGCCGCTGTCCTTGGTTTGACAAGAATGCAAAGGGAAGCAGCCTTAAATGACTGAGAAGCTTCAAAAACATTGTGGGCAGTAGCTTCATCTGTATTGAATGAAAGGGTTTGGGCAAAAGTAGATATCCACAGAATGATCTGGCAGTAAAGGTTCAGCAACAGCTATTGTGGCAGTTTCCCAAAGGGTGGGCAAAGACCCTCAAGGGCTTTCAGTGTTTTGAGCTAATTGAGGCTTCTTTGCACTTACATTCAGGCAAGACCAGTGCTGAGCTTGAGTTTGCAGTTTTGCAGGTGAGGGGAGTGTGAGGTGTTCCTGATTTCAGTTTCCGAAGGATGGTGGAGACAGGGCCCCAGTTGTGAACTGGGAGGCTGCCACCCACCCTGCTGATTTCACCTGCCTGTCTAGGAAATAGTCCAGCTTTCCACAGTGGATTCAGAGCAAAGTCTTCAAAACTGACTGGTGGTTTTGGGGTTTTCTTTTTCTCCTGTGCGTACAAGGATTCATGTTCACAGAATGTTTTTGTGTGAAATAATGTGTGTCTGAAATGACTTGCTGAAAGCTGTGGGTGGGTTTAATTACATATCCTCTTCAGCAGCAGCCACTGTGTTACAGCTCTGGCCCCTACGTGCCATTACTCTGTTCTCCATGCTGAACTGCTCACCATGAGCTGTCCCTAAGGCCTCTCAGTCAAAGAGACATAAGACATTAAAGCAGCCTGTTTTGTCTGAAAGGGCTTGGGGACAACTTAGGAGGAGCAGCTGATGCAGTAGGCTTGATGCGATGCTGGCCTTGGGCCAGGGGCCCAGCAGCATGCAGATGAGGATGACTACCTCTGTAGCTGGCCCAGCTGCATCAGGAAAAGGATGTCCTTAAATTAGGCACTCGGAGTCAGTCACTTCTGAAAAGCCTCAAACTTAGACTTTATTCCTACTGAATAACTTAAGCCTCTCCTAAGGCTGGTGAATACCTGAGACGGCTCAGAGTGGGCAGTCTCTCCAGCTGGCCGGGCTGGCTGCGCCATGCAGGTCTAGGAGAACTTTTAGTTTTCATTCCATCAGACCAATATTAGTAATAAAAATAAGACCTGCTGCACAGAAGTGAATGCGTTTCTTATGTCAACACTTTTAGCTGCTCTTATTTTGGTAATGTCTTAAGTCGTTCTTTAGAGGCAGACTTTATTGGCTGTACTCTTCAAATGGGGGGGGATAATAAGTACTTGCAACTTAATCAGCCATATAGCTGCAGAAAGGGTTTTGTTTTTTTTTTTCCCTGAGCACTTTTATGTCCCACAATGAGTTGGAATTTTATAACTTCTGATGCTAATGTATTCCATATGTCTTCCATCGCTGGGATAAAGAGCTTTACTCCAGAATCCAAAGCAAGTGGCTGTGGGTATTTATTTAATAGGGTTTGAAGTCTTTGCACTAGGCAGGATGTCAGTATGTTGCATACCTGCATAAGGCTGCTCTTGATGAGTTCTTAGTTCTTTAACGTTATGAAAGATCACTGGTGTCCCATCCATGCTTCCTGGGGTTCGTGGTTCCAGTGGCAGTCCCACCATTTCAGTCAGATTCCCTGCTTTTCTCTGTCCTTGTTCTAAATACCACTAGTTTCCCTCCAGGACTTGGGACAAGCTAAAACTGAGACGAATTCAACCATGAATGTCAAGATAGCCAAATGAGTGGTCTGCTCATAATTCCTTGAGGCATCTCCTCTAATGCCTCGTGCAGAACAAAAGTCCTGTTGTGGGGGTGCTTAAGAGTTGCTGTGTAGTCTTGGAGTCCTGACAGGAACAAAAAATAATCTTTTTATGGTTTCTTGCTAAAATACTCAAACCGCTCTGGTTGGGCTCTTAGCATTTGAAAAGCATTTTCTGGTATGCAGCTCTTCTAGATGTTCTGGCATATTTGCCTCCGCTCTGATCACGGCAACAATAATTATCTTAAAAGTTCTTGGCAGGATTCAATTTTATGTTTCAAGTCACAAGGGATCATCATTACCATTTTATCTGCACAACTGTCAGCTTCAGTATAGTATCACAGGCCCCTCTGAAAACTCATCTGCTCCCTGTGGGTATAGTTAAAACTGAAGAAAATTCTGAATGTGAATCTCATGCAGTCTTCTAAATCTTGAACAGGAGGTCTGTGAGACAGATTGAGGAACATAATTTTAGAACTGCTGATGCATTTTACTTAAAAATGGTGCTTCCGCCGGCACTGGTAGGTTGCCTTAAAACCAACTGATTTTTGGTGGTGATGCCATGGTTATGCCATAATTTGCTGTCTTTGATCTTTAACCGAAAGGTATTCTGGTGGAGTCCAAATTGCCCCATCCCTCCTGTACACCTGGAAGAAAAAGGTCACTTGCCTTCTCATTTGATTATTTTCCAGGCCATAGAAAAGGCAGGTACACTTCTGAGCCCCTTCCTTGTCCTCTGCTCGCCAGCGTGTCAGGGATGAGCCCTCTTGCAGGAGCTGAACCATGGGGTGTTGTGAGACCTGTCACCTGCCGCTTTCCTCCCTGGAGGGAGGCACAGCCAGTGTTAGGATCGCTTCACACTGTTCCAAGTCCCATCCCACTTCTGTTGAGGAAGAGCTTGCTGTCATTTAAACTTTTGCTGCCTTTATGCTCTCCTGGCAGCAAATACCTGAGCTCTTTAAAGCTGCAGTCTGTCCTAGCTTGTATTTTAGTAGGCAGAGCTGCTTCATGTCAGACAGCTCGTGCTCACAGTTACCTGCAAAACTTCTGTGGATTTAGGAATCTGGTTCCGCAACTAGTTGGTATGTCCTCGATTAACCTCTACTTAAAATCAAAATAAGCCAGCGGCTTTTGACTTCCCCCTTTCTCCTTGGTTTGCATGATGATAGAACACTGTGATACTATCAAATCTCAATGATTACAACCCTTTAGCAGGAAGAAAACTGAATTATGTGAGCAGATTGCGTCTCAGGCAACAACATGCGATCCAATATTAAACATGGGATTTAATCAAGTTATAGAATCATAGAATCATGGAAGAGCCCAGGTTGGAAGGGACCTTGAAAGATCATCTGGTCCAACCAGATGGTTGGTTGGTTGGTTATGTACTGAAGTAGACAAGAATAGGAAGAGAGAAATCATTTGCTTTAATGAAATAGGCCCAGTATCTTATTTCTGTTTTCATCAGGAATCTTCTAGCTTTCGTGTAAGAAAAGGTAGTACTTCCCGGGAAAAGGAACCTTAAATCCTTGGAGTTTGAAGGGGCTGTTTTTTAATTCTTTTGTATTTATAGGAATAACTGAACATTTTTATGCTGGTAATTTTCCCATCAAATCTGAAGTTTGAGAGAAAGTGCAGTTCATTCCTAGCTCTGTTCTGGCTTTTCCAGATTTTTACTGATGATACTAATTGTTACTGTGACTTGTGACTTACAAGCTCTGTGAATTAATATGAAATTGTAAGAACTGCCTTTTAGAGACTTATGAGTAGCTTTAGAGGCCCATCTGTGCCTAACATCATGTAGCAAGGTGAAGAGAGTCTGGTCCTAGAGAGCAGGTTTCTCAAGCTTCTGATTGTTTTTTACCTCTGTAACTTTTCTAAAGACTAATTTTTCTCCACCATTTGTGAAGTGCAGGCACCCAGTGTGATAGTCGTTTTACCTCTAGCGCAGGCAGCACAATGTTACTTCTCTATTGCCCCTGAATGCCGTCATGTTTCCTGCCAAGCCTCTTGGCCGCAGCACTGCAGTGGAAGCTCGTCCTCTTTGTTATCCACCATAATCCCAAATAAATTCTGAGGTTTGGTGTTTTCCAGGACACAGAAATTAAGTGCCTATATTAAGCGTGAATTATGCCCTTTGTTCCTGCATGGGTAAAGTTGCATTTGGCTTTATTAAATGCTAAATGAGCTTGGCTGCCCATGGGTTTGAGGTTGTGCTTTGCAATCCTGAGGGGTTCAATCAAAGCAGTGGACTGTGCTTTTCCAGTGAAGTTAAGAAAGCATACAGCCAGAAACAGGCTTTGGAAGATGACCGTAAAACATCATTTTTGAGGTAAAACTGCCCACACCCCTGACAACTGTTCCTCATGCAACCTTACTTGTAATACTTGCCAGGCACTTTTTACTCTGTCACAGAGATTTTATTGTTTCTGTGTGTAGTTAATTCTTTAATCAGTGCTTTGCAGCATGGAGCCAATCGTTCTGCACAAGCTAGGTAAATTATTAGTTACTTTAGCAACCATGTTTTTCCATATTCCAAATGTAAAGTTTGATTCAGCTTTTGTGTTTAATGAAGGCTGAGTTGCTCTGTTTTAATCACTAGTATTCCCTATCAGTCTTTCTGTAGCTTTACATAGAATGGATGCCCCCTGTTTTTCTCTATTCTGTTGGGCAAAGTGTTTATCCACAGCTTCTGTTCTTGGATTGTATTTGCTTGGCAGTGAAATCACTGCTTTCTTGGGGCATTTATTTTTGTATAAGATGCCGATACCCTGTGGGCATTAAAGTTTCAGTCTTTTAGCTTCAAGCAGCAGTGATGTTCCTGCAGATCCAAACTGGCAGACACTGGTAGCCTAAATGCTAGTGTTTATTAGAGCAGAGCAAGGCTTGAGGGTAGCTGTGCCAAGCCTTGGCTCATTAAACTGGCAGGAAGATTCAAGAAGGTTGCTTTTAAAGATAAGAGCAAGAATTGGCACAGGGTAGGCGGGGGTGATAGGATGGCAGTGGGTAGGCCATGTGGTAGGTGTCTTCTATCTTCCCATAGATAATTTGAAGGCAAGTGCAGACTCATTGAGACAAACGAGCTGTCATACAAGCAGGAGTAATAGCAAGTTGGAGTAATAGTGTGCAGCACTTGTCACTGTTGCAGTTTAATTGGCACTGGTCTGAAATGCCAGGGTTAGAAACAAGATTAACTCTTTCCTGGAGTCCTAAATAGTTGTTAATTCCTTGTTTTTTAAGAATTCAGTAAAGATTGGGGTTAGGAAATTGAGTTATTTATCTTTTATTATAATGGGGAAGCTACTTGAATTAACATAGCCTTTGGTTTGTTTATCCAGGGGAGCTCCCTTCCAAAGTTTCACCAACACTGGTTTTCTCACAGAAATTTGAACTGGTTTAACTTGAACATGATGATCTCTTGTTTCTGTTTACAGAAGACTTAGTATATTTGGATGACTCAGATCAGGGCTGGACTGTTTAGGGTTTGATAGTGTAAGTTGTGAATAAATACTTCACATTAGAATGAGTAAATTGTGCTTCTTCCCATTTATGTTCTAAAAGAATATGGTCCTGTAAGAGCAGAGATGAGAGATGCTTGTCTTTGTGTTGCCATTGTTAATGATGGTTTCTATAGAGTAGAATCTTATTAATAAGTTAGATTAGTAGAATCTGAGCCATTTAAAGTAATTTAGCAGGTCTGGTCTAATTGGTAGTCATGCTAATCATCTGAATTATTATAAATAGTGAATTCATTGTAATACAGACAAAAGAACTTCACTCTTTCTAAAGCTGTACTCAGACTGAAGCAGGGTCTTTGAGGGGTGTCATCTAGTTTGCATCTGTTTACATTGTGGCTGAGTGTACTACCTTTGCTTGTCGGGTTTCGACTGAACAGGGTGGGGTGGAGAGAGTAGGAACTGTTTTCTTTGGGAAGCTATTGAAGCTACTCAAACCAAGACCTGAAGGATGGCCAGAAGAGACATGGAAGTGCAAAGGTATGGGTTAGCATGCAGTACCATCACCCCCTTTTGCAGTTACCAAATGATCAATGTGAACTCAGCAATAACCAGTTACTTACTGTTGAGGATGAAGATTCGATTTCCAGGTCCCATAGGGAAAGACTGGTACCATTATTGGTGCTTCTGTGACTACTGCAGATTATTTAATGTGGTGTGCTCTCCATGATCCCAACCTGTCATATACTTTACCTGTCAAAGAAGCCTGGACTGGAGCTGATACTAATTACCTGCCTGCATGGTTTTGAAGCTGTTTCATTTGTCCCACTGCAGTCTACAGCTTGAAAACGTGCTGTTAAAGTCTCAGGATAACTTGAGTGAAAGAGGCGAAGGTTTTCTGTGATTAAGTAGATGCTTTTGTTTCTATTTCAGGAAAGCCCCACAGCATTGGCAGCTCCGAACGGATTCAGCTCTCAGGAATGTACAATGTTCGAAAAGGGAAAATACATTTGCCAGTCAACAGATGGACAAGACGCCAAGCTATCCTTTGCGGAACATGCCTAATTGTCTCATCAGTAAAAGAAAGCCAGACTGGAAAGATGCATGTTCTCCCTTTAATTGGTGGAAAAGTAAGATATTTCATTTTATGTATTTGCTTGCGTATCCCATATCTCTTTATGCAGAGAAGATTGCATTCAATTATGGTGATTCTGACCCACCCCCAAAAGCTTGTTCCTGTAAATGGGATTATCAGAGTATGTAAATTACTTCTGATTATGGTCAGAGTCATATTGAACAATTTACAATGTTTGGATTAAAATGCTAAAGAAAAGCAAGGGAAACACAATCAGATTCTTGTGTGCAATGTTGAATGTTTTATATGTGCAGTAGTACACATAGTACACAGGCAAAGGATACATGCAGCTGTGTTGTGTATGATCAGTACCATGCCTTCTCATCCAGGTTTTATCCATGCAGGGTTACTCTTAAAATCTGAAAATTAACCAATAAGGACATGGGCTTATTTTGAACATCGGGGGGTTTTTTTTGAGTTTTCAGCACTGTATGCGTAGTAGTCTATTGTAAGCTAACAGCATCAAACATTTTTACTTGCAAAAAGCTGAAACTCGGCTTTTTTTCTGATGGATTGGACCTAGGAGGTCCAATGTGAACGCAAGGAAAATCTGTTTTGCACCTGTGAGAATGACTGAGCACTGGCACAGGTGACCAGAGAGGTTGTGTAGTGTTCTTCCTGGGAGAGATTTAAAATACCTGTGTGGACACAGTCCTGGACAACTGGCTGTGGGTAGTCCTGCTTAAGCAGTGGGGGGGTTGGACCTGGTGACCTCCAGAGGTCCTTCCCCACCTCAACTGTACTGTGATTCTGGGAAACTTTAGCGAAGACGGTAAGGTTACAACATGACTAATTTGATCTATATAGTGTTTTAGAACACTCTCATTGGCTTGATTAGCCAAGGTGATGGGGAGGTAATCATCAGCTTGAGGATGAATTTACACCTGAAGTAATGCTCATTTACCTTGCATACTGATATGTTTGATTCTTGAGAGTCATTGGGAGAGAAACAAGCTACACAATGTTATATGCGCAGTCTAAAGTTGGTTTGTTAATGTTCTATACTAGCAATGTGGAAAGCAGTACCACCTTCTAGGAGCTGGTTTTTTCCTATCTCCTTTCATGATTCTTCACATGATTCTTCAACTCTTCCCTGGAGGCACTGAAGTAGGGACATTGTCCTCTTTTAGCAGTAGTCGGTGAACTCTAACATTGTATTCCTGGCTGTAGCACACTGGAGAGGACAGGATCCAGGTCCCCATTGACTTTGCTCTTTGAGATGAAAAATATATATATTTTTATTATTTATTTATTTTAAAGGACAAAAGATTGCGTACCGTTTTAATTCTGTAACATGAAATTTCCAAGTTGCTTTTGCACAGAAATGCCTCATGTCATGTAAAACATGCAGACTGCATTAAGCTGAAAGTTGACAACAAATTTTAAAAGAAAAGGAGAACCAAGCTGAGGAAAATGTACTGAGGGCTTCTGCTGACAAAGCTTGGGAGGACGATGCTTGGCACAGAATTAAGTGTTTTTTAAATTATCACTCAAAAAAAAATATTCTTCCTCAACCCCATAAATACTCTGCACTTCCTGGTGTGCAGAGGCTTTCCAGAACGCAGTGCTGAGACACTGAGACCATAAGTTGTGTGGGACTTCTCGTGTATGGTAGCAGAATGATGTATTCTGGGTGTTTTTTTAGCAAGTTGAGAAATGCCAAAGAATTTAATTGGGTTGTAAGAGCAGCATTTTGTTAAGCCTGTTTTTGATAACTAGGAGTATAAATTATAGTTATTTAGGTTGTATAAAAGCAGCCTTAAGTGTGTTCACTGGGAAACTTTTTGTAGTGCTCAGTCTTTCTTAAAATGTTGATGTTCTTGGTGTTTTTATCCTTTGCTTCCTTTGTCTTTCTGTTCTCATTCCTTGCTTGTGTAGATTTCCCAAATATTTGACAGCCAAGATGCAGCTTCAGTGTTTGAGAGGGTTAGCCTAACTCTAATTGGTGAGCTCCTCTTGGGCACACTAACTTTGCCCTGGGGAGTTCTGCAAAGAGGCTTTTGATTCTTGTTCATTAACAGTTTTGTCTCTACTATAGGTGGAAGAAGTGAAAAAGCACCAGCACTGTTTAGCATTTAGCTCCTCTGGACCTCAAAGCCAGACCTATTACATTTGTTTCGATAACTTCACTGAATATTTGCGATGGCTGCGACAAGCATCAAAGGTAAGAATAGTGATAATTCCTGCCTGAATGGGATGTTCATACCATCTTTCCTGCTTCTGTCTTGTCCATGCAGTGCTACAGTCCCTCTTCTGGGCTCATTGTCATGAACTGCTGTTGCTGCTGTTAGTGTTGCACAAAAAACGCACAAATTGATAGCTCTTGGTAACAGGCAATAGGGAGCTGAATTTTTCTATGTTTATACTGAGACTTCTGTGGGCCACAAAGATGATCGAGGGGCTGGAGCACATCTCCTGTGAAGGCAGGCTGAAGGAGTTGGGCTTGTTCAGCCTGGAGAAGAGAAAGCTCGGGGAGACCTTGCAGCAGTCTTCCAATACCTAAAAGGGGTCTACAAGAAATCTGGAGGGTGGTGAGGCCCTGGCACAGGTTGCCCAGAGAAGCTGTGGCTGCCCCATCCCTGGCAGTGCTCAAGGCCAGGTTGGACACAGGGGCTTGAAGCAACCTGGTCTAGTGGAAGGTGTCCCTGCCTGTGGCAGGGGTGTTGGAACTAGATGAGCTTTAAGGTCCCTTCCAACCAAAACCATTCTGATTTTATGATGAGGAATCTTTTTACCATGGTTGTGTAAGCAAAGTGTTGTGCTGGACTTTCTCCCTCTTTGCATCTTGATCCAGCTGGACGGATGGAGTGAGACTGTTAGAACAAAAAGTATGACAAATGTAACTGCTACAATTTAGTTTTAAAAGCTTTGTTTTAGTGTTAATAAAACCTAAAATAATGTCAAAATTTTTTTTTATTCTTTCCTTACACAAACCCTAAAGATTAAATGGCTAGAATTAAAGAATTTTTTCTTGCTTGGAAATGTTGCTGAATCTCTCTTTAGTTTGATAACTATTTGAATTTTTTTTTTGGGGGGGGTGGTGGTGGTAAAGGGGTTAATAAGCAATCATTTTATGTCAGTTAAAAAAAAACCAACTAAGTAAAGCCTTATAAATCAAATTTTATACTGTACGTAGAGCACGATTTAGTATAGGATTTTAGGTCCTGCATTATTTTGAACCTTCAGTTCCACTTCATTGTGTTGAAAGGTTATTTTTGAAATTACTTGTTTTATCTCTTAATCCCTGCCACTTTTTTTATAAATCCTCTCGAAAGTAATTTATGTATTTTGAACAACTGAATTTTTATTTTTACCATGCAAGTTTTTTGCTGTGCTGTCAGCACTCTCTCTTCGGTTTTCTAGTTGGGCCTAAACTGCCCATTAGTTTTATATTTGATAGGGCTGTCTGTTAAGCTCTTTACTACACTAAAGCAACTTGGGTCTATGTAGTGCTACTTAGACATATTTATGGCATGGTAGATTTGTCTTTTTAGATTGCAATAATGTATTATCCAGCCTGTTGCCAGTGGTACAGCCTGGGTTGTGGGCTTTTTTAAGAGGCCTGATTATTATGTCAAACTTTCTTCTAGCAGTAAGTACTGCACCTCCCACCGCATGCATCTTTTAAAATGTCCAATAGGGGTTTTTTTGTAGTAAGTTTTAAAATTCTTTTTAAAGCCACTGTTCTGGCATCCCTGCTCTGGTCTGTTAAGCCTCAAGGTAAAAATCCCCAAGGCACGTTTTATGAGACGGTGAGGCATGGTCTGTCAGGTTTTGGAGTTCTTGCCGCTTTGTGGCTCTCTGGGAGAGTAGTGCCCTTTCATCTCCAGAGGCTTTGACATCAGATAAATGAAAGGCAAATCTAATGAGTGAGAAAAACAGTAGAAAACAATGAACTTCAGAAGTGGAGATAAATGGCCAGAAAGCCCCTCTGAATTACTGGCAGCACAAGCTTGTTCTGTGCCATGCTGTGCTTCTCTCTTTCTCTCTGGTTCACCCAAATGACTAACAGCATCGGGACGATAGCCAGCATGAGAACATATCCCCATGCACTCATGATAACCTCCCACTTTTCTTATGTAAGGGTAGAAAGAAAATACATAGTTTCAAGTGTCTTTTCAGGCTGTCAGAACTGAAGAAACTCACTGCACTATTCTTTTTGTTAGTAGAACATGCTTCAAGGAAAAAATGATGCTTCGTTTTCCCAAACTTCCCACCCCCCAGCCCCAAAACCTGAGACTTTGGGATTCTAGATTCATGGATTTTGAAATAGTACTTTGCTACTTCAAGTTGCTTTTTTAATGTTTGGGTTTTCTATCCTTAGATGGAAAAAAAGAGACAAGCATGATTGTATGCAAGGCAGTTGTGTGGGAAGTACTGTGCATTAACACTGTTTCTGAAGAACAGAAACAGAAACTAGTAATGCTGCAGAAGTAACTCAAATTTCCTCCAGCTGATGCTGTTTGTGTCCAAGTGCTTAATTGTAAGGTGCATCGTCCATGATTTACATGTAGAAATAAATGAGAAAATTTCATCTTCAGCTCTGTAGTTGAGGCAAGCTAGCGTTCTCACGCAGGATAAAACCCCAGCATTTATATGAGGTACTCTGCCTCAGGTGTTTGGAAGCTGCTCAGGTTCAAAGAAGTAGAAATATTCTTTCTAACCAAGAAAATACTGTGAAAAGCATTGGATGTCTAAAGGCATGCAAATTTAGGAAGGGAGATGTTATGGCTTTCTAGCTCTGAGCTTCTAGTTGCTTGTTGTGGGTTAGGTCACATGGTGCTTACAGGTTCTTCCTTAATCGTGGTGGTATATATAGTTGTTGCACTTCTGTGAATTATTATGGATAATACCGAAGGCTGTATTTTAAATATAGATGTTGTTTAATGGCATTTGTTTTGAAACTGACATTCCTGTTAACTTAGTACAATGGTAGTTTTTCTGCAGTCCTCCATGCTCCCGATGTGTGCTGCCGAAAACTGGGGCTTCTGATACTTAAAAGTGTAATGGAAACTTTAATTATAAATTTTAATGCAGAGAAGGTCCCTGGTAAAATATTTCAATGAAATTGCTCAATTCAGTTTAGCTATGAAAAAAATTTTCATGTCTGTCTTCTGTATACTTCAAAAGAGCTATAAGATTGTTATTTTAACTTTTAAATGACAAGCTTAATCTTGAAAGGAGACTTTGCAAAGAATGCTTGCTCTGCAGTCCTTCTTCCCACAGAATATTGGCAATTTTGACTTTTTAGTGGTGTTCCAGAATGAGACAAATCCTAATGTATCACTCATGCAATAAATATATGTATGGTAAGAGAAGATTTGAATTCATGTTTGCAGAGACTTGGGCTCAGTTTAATTAAAAATGAGCATCACTCCTGAATAATCTGATTCATTCTAACATTGAAATCTGTCTTAGCCAAGACAGCTCTCATGCTCTGCCCCAGTAAATTTTTGACAGGGATTTGTGAATGGGTGTTAGGATTGGTTTTCCTGTAAGTGTGTGTCCTGAGGTGAGCTCCTGTTTTCTGAAGTTCAGGACTAGAATTATTGCACAAATACTGACCTAAATATCAAACTTGGTGACATACTTACTCCAAATAGGTCACTTTTAGATATGCTGATTTAGCCTCAAACAGAATATTTTTAAACGCAAGAAATGTGGCTTGTTCGTTAATATTGATAGTTCTATACCACAGTGCATTTCTTTCCTTTTACTTTCCAAATACTGGAGTCCTAATTAAGGAAGCTCAAAAGGAAAACAACAACAACAACAAATTCGGTCCTTTGTGTCTAATATGTTCATTCTGTTGACAAATGTTGAAAAATAAGCTTGTGCAACTGGGAGGAGGCACGGAGAGTGAAGAGAGGGATACCTCCATGTCTTTAAGGAATTCTGTCAGCATGAAGTTGGCATGATGGTTCTGGAATCTGCACAATTACTTGCAAAGCGATTCTGATCTGCCACTGTTTACTACTAGAATGTTAAATGCAGAAGAACAGGCAAAGAACGTGCAGTTAACAGTGAAGAGGACATGACGAGGGCTTTCTTCATTTGCCAGTTCCAGAGCCTAGAAAGTTACACCCTTAATGTAGCAGAAGAGAGAGAGGTTTTATGTATAAGGTGTTACTGGGTGGGTGGAACTTGCTGTCGCGAGGCTTATATTTGGGGTGTAGTGGCAAGCTCCTGCTGTTTGACACTTCTGACAGCTGAACTTAGTTTAACCTCTTTCAACATGTGAAATTACTGTGTGTTGACTACAAAACAACTCATGACATGGATGGTTTGGCAGGAGTAAAATGGGTTATCAGTCCCCCATGTTCCAAGGCATACAATTTAATTGTGGCTGCCCCATCCCTGGCAGTGCTCAAGGCCAGGTTCGACAGGGCTTTGAGCAACCTGGTCTAGTGGGAGGTGTCTCTGCCCATGGCAGGGGGTTGGAACTAGATGATCTTTAAGGTCCCTTCCAACCCAAACCATATAATTCTATGAAAATGGGATGTTAACATCTGCCTCAGAAATTGAGTATTGCAGAGCTTAAGCAGGAATGTATTACAGAATTTTGTCTTCTGGGAAATAGTGTGCATCACTGGATGCGCTGAGACAGGTTATCTGACCCAGCAGAACTTCTCCCTCTTGGCTTTAGAAGAGCAGGAAGTGTGTTGACAGCTTCATGCGACAATTATTTCCTGCTTTAGTGCTTCGTTCAACTGGGCAAGTAGGGAAAGAGGTGAGGAGAGACGAGAGCTGTAAATAATGCATGACAGCCATAAGCACCCATGCATGGCCACGCTAGACATGTAGATAGATAGAGATGTACAGGCACACAGTTTATGTGGGTGCACACCACTGACACTTCCTACAACTGTGGCTGTAGTGGCAATGTGTTTAGTGGGGAATAAGCTGTTGTGTGGGACTTAGGTGCCAGGGTGGGTTTGCACCTATACGAGAAAGAACCCTCCTGTTTAAAATACAAGGAATAGCCAAAAAGAGATCATTGATTTAAAAACTATCAAACTTCAGAGTTTTCTTCTGTGTGCCTTTGGATTTTCCCTTCCCTGTTCAGTCACCATTGTCTTCAAGTCTGCAGTGGAAATGCATGACTAAATTATGATGTCAGTGTACGTTATGTTTAAAAAGTGCTAAAAATAGCAAGAATAGCAAATCCAAGGGAGAAGGGTGTGCTGCTGTCTTGGTCTTATTCCTTTCATGTCAGTGCAGAATGCTCTCTTCATGCATTTATTTGCATCATGAAACTAGCAGAAAATAGCAACAGATTTGAATTTAGTTTATGCTGTACAAGCGAGTGATGCAGGAGTCTGTACAGCTGTAGTCTCTATCTTTCATCAACGTGTAGAGACCTATCCAAAGCAGCAGTGTAAAATCAACTTGTTAGCTTTCTTCTCTAAAGTTACCTAGTTCTGGCCAGCTGCCTCAGTCTTTAGCTATTTTTTCATTACAAGTTTGACAGTTGCATTTGGAATGGGAGTCTGAACTGCGTGAAGAGGACGAAGCTGGTCTGACTCTAGTAATACAATTTTTATTTCTGCTGAGGAAAGAGTTCTGACTGCACACAAGTTAGGTGTTACAGACCATATTTATATAAATAAATTCTGCAGAACTTAAGCAGGAATTATGGAACATGATTGGAGTTCTGCAAATACATTTCCAAAATAGGGTACCAAGATGATCAGCTTGTGCAAGTGTGTTGCAGGAGCAATGCTGAGGAAATGCAGTGAGCAACAATTAAGTGCCTTTAGCTGTGCTTCATCCATCTTTAAGCTAGTGAAAGATAAGCAGCTGCAGGACTCTTTTCCTTCAGCACAAGAAGATTCTGCTCATTGATTGCTCATGTCCACTTCTGCATATAGCTTCATCTTTATTTCAGATACTGTCAGATGCTAACGCCTGCCTTTCTTGCATCAGGCAAGGTCAACCAGGAGAAAGACTAAAGTGCAGATTCCAACTTCAGTGTAGAACATAGACTTTGCAGAGTTTTTTAATATAAAATACGGCCTTCAGCCTGTAAAGGCGGCTTGAAGCCACTAGTTTCATGGTTAAATTAGCCCTATATTGTATTTGCCTTGGCTTGCTTGCTAGGTGATTGACCTGTTTCATATGTGTTTCTAGATTTTATAATGAGCTATAATGTCTTTACAGAGTTCGTCATTGCAGGAATTTTTATTACCGAACCTGAGTTGTCTCTGGAGGCATTAAGGACAGGTTTTTCTAATGCTTACTGGTAAGAACCAGCTTGGAATACCTTTTTCCAAAGCCTTGACCACAGAGCAGTTCAAAGGCAAGTATAGGAAAATATCTGTTGCAAGGATAAAGTAGTTTATTTTAAGTTATTTGGAATTTTCCTTGTTACAATGCTACCAATTTATACTTCAGAGCCACTGAATGCAGTATCTTCTCTCCAGGTGTCTGTTCAGCCTCCTAAGCAATGGATATCCCTCTTCTGGAGAAAAAAATATAGAGAACTTTAGCTTAGTTTCCATGAGATCTGAATTTCTAGATGAGTATTTTTGCTTTTATCTTTGGCTATTGGTTATCACCTTTGATAATTCTACAGGGAATTGTGTGCAACAAACACGCTGTTGCAGTTAGGAGTTTCTGATATTTTCTTCTAACTTTGTACACGTGTTTAAATGTGCGATCATTATTCTGGGCTACCATGTTTACGTGTGTGTTGGAGACAGGTTGGAGGTCAGGGATATGCTGGTCACTGAGAGGGTGACCACAGTAGTTGGTTTATTTCTTAGGCTTTTTCAAGCCTAAGTCTATACTAGTATGACCTAAAAATTGGTTTAGTATAATGCCAGCATCAGTGGCATCTTTTGAAAATAGCCTTTAACCAAATGCAAGGCTCTGCAGAAAGCTTGTTTTCTTTGAGGATAACTACTGTCTAGGTTTTTTCACATTTGTGAGACTAAGAAGCACCATTAGCCTGTTTGCAACAGTTGATTCAACATCTAGTGAAGAAAAACCCTGAAAGGTTTTCTCATTTTTCAATAGGGCTTTTTTTGAGCTGATCCTTACTTACAGGAAACGTGATGACTCTAAGTTTATTACAAGGAAACCATTTTTTCCTCTAATACCATAAAATGACAATATTGAGATAATGCTTTCTCTAAAAATAGATCCCTAAAAATAAACCCACAGCTTCCTTTTGGCAGTGATTACAAGTATTCGAACATAAACAAACCTCCGGTTTCCACTCGGAACTTGACTTCCTTTTTTCTGTGTGTGAAATCTTCAGTGTTTGGGACCTTTGCTCTGCAGTCATATCTGGTCGTTCTTGCTGTGGGTGGCTTCTTGACATCTCAAGTCTGAAAGCAGAAAGTTGGGCAAAGTAAAATCGAAGCCAGTTTTGTTTCTCTTTTGATGGTAACACTTGAAAGTGTTCCTCCTCCTCCTTCCCCACAAAACCTATTCTTTTGCACCTTTTGTTGTTAGAGGCTAGTTGATGTTTTGGAAATGAACTTGTGAGTGTGTTTCAGCGCAGCTTCTCTCCTAATGGTTCAGGAGGGAAGCTTGGTGTTTTGGCTCAGCTGATTAGTTTTCCATGTCACCAAAGTGGTGAAGTTGGTGACTTCAAGTTTTTCTCTTAACTTCTGTTCTAAAGAAACTATAGCTTCACTATTTTTAATCTTTTTCTTGCTGAATTTTAGAGAGTCTGTGGTCCTTGTTTTGGACTTTCTGCCTTTAGTTAATAATAAAGTAGTTATTGAAGCATTGCAGCCAAGAGTGAGAACGGAAAACTAGGTATCGCCCACACATCTGGAATAGCTTTCAAGTAATGTCTTTTGAAGCCTCTAAGTCAGGTTCTGATATTATTGAAGCTGAATTTGTGCAGCTCTTGCATAAATACAGGAAAGCATCACCATGACTTACAGCTAGAAGCTCAGTGGGGTGTTGCAGCTGTTACCTTTTAAGGTGCATTCAATCCAGGAGGATCCCAAAGTGTTTCCAGTAATCTCTGGGGGTAGAAGGGTGGGAGTGAGCAGGGGAATGTGACGGTGCTCTTGATAAATCTCAGGGGAACTGAGCGGTGAGCAGATCCCATGAGGCTGGAGGGGGCTGCAGGAACTGACATATTGCACAGTACTTGGTACGTATAAGGGTATAACTCAGCTGGTCTTGAAACTGATCGGCTCTAATGCTGCAAGCCATTCCAAGCAAAGTCTATCAGGGAGCTAAAAAGGAGAGGAATTAGCAAAAACCCATTTTAGGGGTGTTTGGTCTCCTTAGGTTTTTTCTGTGGTGGTGAAGGAGGCAAGTCTCCAGGGAGGAGAGGGAATGAGTGCTGGAGACCAGTTTTAGGCCCTGGGCCAGTAGAGCTATATTCATGATTGTTTGTATTACAAAGTGCTTGGATCAGAAGGCCTTTCTGAGCTACTGTGAAATAATGGCATGAAAAGAGTTCATCTCACTGTAAAATTAATCCGTATGATGCAGTTGTGTAGGAGAACCTAGGTCAGAAACTGAGGACCTAGCATAACCTCTTACTGAAAGCAAACAAACAGAATCCGACCACCCTCTCCATGTGGGACTGTGGAGACTCAGACAAATGAACATCTATTGGAAGTCTTGCTGGCAAGAGTCTGAAATGCATAGTAAATGCTGAAAGGAAGTCTTTGCTGGAGGGCTGCTCATCATGAAATCTGCTTGCTGGCAGTATAGCAGCTTATCTTGGTGAATAATTAAGTCTAACACAAGTTGTAAGGAGAAAAAGGGATATTTTTCATTTTTTATGAGATTGTCACCTGTTTTGCTATGTTTATAGATGAATTCTTTCAGTCAAGCTGTTTTAAGGATGTTAATATTCCTTGCTCCACCAAGTGGAATTATAAGTATATAATGTCTGAGTTATAAGTAGCTTAATACTACAGCTAATTACTGTCCCTTAACTCCAAGTTGCATCTTAAGCCTTGTCTTTGCAGGGATGTTATGAGTGTGAACATCCCAGCATGACTACCACCAAGATAATAGTGTAATATTGATACCAGTACCTGATCTCTAAAAGAAGAGCACAAAAATTCTCATATTCTGGAAATGACTTCAGATAGTATGAATAATTTCCAAATGACAGGTGACAAATGTAATTTTTATTTTTTTTTTTTTAATTCTCACTTTTGAGGTCTTTACTAAATCTGGGACACTCACTTTCAAATCTGTGAAATTTCTTCTGGACTGCTGTCATGAATGGTAAAGGAGCACAACTTCTGCTTAATTACCTGTGCATTTCTCCCTCCACACAAGCATTTGCTACTACTGTTTTCAGTTATGTTGCTACAGCTTTGCAGAAGGGGCAGAATTAGAAGTGAACAATTTCTGCATGCTGTATAAATCTTCAGAGCTAAGAAGAGGAGAGAGAGCAGGGACAAGAAATAGTCTTCACGTCCCCATGTCTTGCTGGCATGAGGTGTTTGTACCAGAGGCTTTTGGCTGCGTTGCTTGCAGAGCAGAGATGGGGCTTTTGAAGCTTGTGCCCTGTGAACGCTGCCATGCTGTGTTGACTCCTGCCCTTCACCTTAGTAGGCAATTACAGTTCTTACCTATCGTGTTGCCTGTTGGGTTTGTGAATCTGAGTGGCATGTGTTCAAGCCTCTGCTGAGTTTTATTTCTTCTTTGCAAGGCACCTAGCTTGAGTTAGCACGCATCTAATTCAACATTCAAAAGAAAACAAAAATGAGAGGGTGGAAATCCATTGCCTTTTCACCCTTCGGACTGCCCATTTTAAAAACTGTTATTTAAAGATGAAAATATATGGCTTTAAAGAAAAGTTTTATTTCTTTTTTCCCCTCTTTCATTAAGGTTTTTGGCATTAGCTTGTTTACCAGTCTGAACAGTTCTTCAGCCCTTGGCTATGGCTGGGGGCACTGATGTGTTTCCTGGCTGTGGAGTTCAGCTCAGCAGAGGGAGACCTTTATGCCAAGCGGGCCTTTGATGTGTGAATAGAAAGGAGGATTAGGATTTGAAGCAAGGTTAGCTCTAAGATGAGGAGAATCTGTTTGCTCTAAGCAGTTAGTTCAGATATTTCAGGTGTATGTATTACTGTTTAGTTAAGCCTTATGCAGGCATTGGAGAGATGTGGTGATTATTGAATTGTTTAAAAACAAATCCTAAAGGAGAAAAATTACACTGCCTTTGCATTAGCATGTCTACAGCAGGTGTAATTTAACATCGTCAACTCAGTTCAAACAGATTGGGAATTTGGCTGCCTGTACAATGTGGGCTGTTTAGTTATTTTAATTGTCTTCTGTTGAAGTCCTAAATAGTAATTTCTTATCTGAATAGAGCTATAGGGAATGGGATGAGGGTAAACAGGAAAAAGACATAATTACATTGGTTTAAATTCACACCACAGGTCACACCAAAAGATGTCCTTGTGTAAACAAGGCTTGTGTTTGTCCATACAGCGGGTTCAGCTGTGTCCACTGCTGACATCCATTGTCAGCAACACATCATTTTTGTACTATAGCCAAGGCTTTAAAACAAAGACGGTAATCAGTCTTGTTGCATAGCTCAGTGACAGAGGTGGCATTATACTGGTGGACAAAGCAAAGTGGTTTTTTAGCCCTGTGTAGCAAGAAGAGGCAAGAATATTGGCTGATACAAGTATTTTTCTGTATTTTTGTTGCCAGCTGCTTAAGATTTACGGTGAACCCATGCCATACTTCTACCAGTCTTGAAATACTGTTTCCCTTTTAAAAATAAAAATAAGAAAATTGAAACACCTTGGCAAAACCTTTTGTATTTAAGATACTGCTGGCTTTTGTGAATTATTGTTTATACTTGTAAGTACTATTGTTTATACTTGTAAGTAACACGTTTAAAAGTGAGTTTTCATATTTGGGAGACTCCTAGGTCTTTGCCACGGGTGCAGCTCTCAGGTGGGAGTAGCAAAAGGTATACTGCCTGAGGGAAGGGCAGCTCTCCAGCATTATTTGTGGTGGTATTTGCAGAATAAACTGCATTTTATTGCTGCTGGGGGAAAATTAAAAGCACAATGACAGCTTTTTGGTGTTTGCAGAGGATAGATCCAGGTCTCTTTGTGTAACACGTGCTATAGTTGTATACCACTTCTTCAAAACTGCACTTCAGTATGCCTTACATGGAGACCAAAGGAAAAAAGAGCTTGAAACCACTGTAGACCATGGCTGCATAACTGAGGTTGCAACAGGAACTGGAAAAGAGTCTTCTATTGGACTTCACAGTTTGATGTGCCAAGTTAAATTTGGCCTTACCCTGTTACTACTCCTCTAGTATTACAATGGGAGACACTGCAATATAATAATTGACCATGAAGTGTTGAAAAATCATATCCAGGCAATGGAGAAGGCTGCAAGCTTCATCCTGTTCCTTTGTGATTAAAAATCGTAAGTGAAAAGTGGACTTCAAAAAGTACAAGATCTTTCTATGTGTTTGAGCTCCCCTGCTGTCAGACTGTTTCATGTCTTGCTTCTCTGGCAAAGACAGGTGCTGACTCTACAGCTGATGCATAACTGAGAGGGAGTCATTCACCATCTTTCAAGAAGGTCGTTGCCCCAGCCATTTTCCTCATGTCATTAGTACAGGAAATGCAACAGGGATTTCTAGTGAAAACAAGTGCTAAGGATGTGTGCAGTTTAGGATGTGATGAGAAGATGTTCCAGGGGGATTGGTCTGGGCAATGGCTTCTTTTGCCTGGAGAGTTGTGAACTGTGTTGCTTGCGTTTTATATTCATATGTAAAGCACATGGAACAGTTATACTTCTAAGTTTTCCAAATAAAAACACCAAACAAGCTATAATGAACACTTGACGCAGGTTCCACATGCATCTAGACAGCTTTTCCCTCTAGCATTGCTACCACACTGACACTCTTCACTATTTCTGTTGGAAGCATTGGTCTGTTGAACCCAGCCCAAGTAACTTGTTGGGGTATTTATTTACAGCAGAATGTCTTGGTTTGCTTTGTTGTTTTATTTTTGGATTTTGTTTTTATTTCCAGTGGAAACCCTACTTTCTGCAGATAATGTCCTTTACTCCAGATGCTTTTTATTCTTGTGACTGTGAGGGATATTGTAGTCAGCGTTTTCTTAGCCTTTATCATCTTATCTCTGCAGTGATTCCTCACAGTGAGTCAAGGAAACCCAGTGCTTTATTAAAAACTGTATCAGCTTTTGGAAAAACACTTTTCTCTTAGTAAACAATAACAAACACACTCATGCACAGTCTTACTGCATTTAAAGTCAGTTGAAGATGACTGCAAGATTGAAATATCCCTTTATTGTTCCTTTTTGTAACAGTATCAATTGAGAACTTCAGTACTCAACTTCAAAACAACTGATGAAAGTTTCTGGTGAACCAAAGAAAGTATTGTTAAGATGATGTTCTCCTTTGTCACTTTTCTTTGTTTTTCATCTTGTTTCTCTATTCTCTAGGAATTTATTACAGAACAGTATTGAGCAATGAAAAGAAAAAAGTCTTTATCCCCGCCTCTGAGAATAACTCTATTTATATGAATATTCCTTCAGTAAAAATTCAGAAGTTAATTCTTAGAGTGCTGTTTTGCTAACAAAAAAAGCTTCAATAAAATTACAGTTGTTTCCAGAACTAACCACTTCTAAAATGTGGTTTTAACTTTTACAGTTATCTCTCTGGTAGAGGCATCATTCAGTATATGTCAATTGCACGAAAAGCTTAATTAAATTCTTTGTAGAACAAAGCGTTTCCTTTAAGGAAAAAGAAAAAAGGAACAACAATAACAAAACAAACAAACAACAAGCAAACAAAAAGTAACCAGAACATAAAACTTGTAAAACAATATTACTTTGGATGTTTTTTCATAGGGCTTGATGATTTTAGGAAAGGATTTGCATCCTTTTTTGAGACGAGAGTAGAACTTTGACTTGTTTGGCTGCTTTATCGTCATTCACACTCAGAGTTACCAGTTCTGGTACGTTGGATATTTTTAGGGTAACATGCCTTGCTAAGCACTGCTAGGTTGCTTATTACTGTTCATATCACGTTCCAAACAAGTAGTTGGAGCAACAGTGTATGTAAGCATTACACCTGAAGTTACACATTCTCCTTTTTAATGTAACGGTTGTCAGTGCTTTTTCCGTCTCTTGTGTTTTCAGTGTGATGAGAACTGTACCATGCCAGGCAGGGTCTGGCAGCATAAACAGAGTGAGTACCTAGCTTTCAGAAATAAGTGCTCAGAATAGCCTATGAATAATTTTTGTTTGATACTACAAGGGGAAGAAAAATAGTAGGTACAGTAGCAAAAGGACTGAACTAATTGAGTAACAAAAATTCAAGCGTTTTAATGGATGTGGGAGGACTGAATTATTAACGGTTGCATTAGAGAAAAACACTGCACCGTCTGTTCTTCTGGAAGCTTATGGCTGTGTGTTTATAATAGAGACCACTTATCCTGAGGCCCATGTAGCTTGCATTGGAGAGGAAAAAAAGGAAGGAAAAATTCCTTGGCTGTCCTTTCAGTGGCAAGCTACTTCGCTTCTGCCAACAAAACCTGATGTCTTTAGTTTCAGGGTACTTTATGGCAAGGGCTGTACCTCTGCTGAGAAGGTTGGGTGGTGTCTCCTTCAAAGTTCAGAAGCCGTTATAGACTGTCACTGGGCATTGATTACAAGTTGGGGGTTTGGTTTGATTTTTTAAATAAAGACTAGTAAATAAATAAAGCAGCAGGATGTAATTCACCCAGCTGTATCCTATGGATTTGGTAAGGGGTAGAGTTGCTGTTACTTGAATTTGTTGGCTGTAGGTTTCTGTACAATCGTACTAGCTATATGTAGTGCTAGGTGGTATGATTTCTTCAGCCTCTGTAGACTGCGTTTGTTTTACCTTCCCCTTTCTAGAAAACAGTTTTAAACCTCCAAATCTCAGTTTTGTTTTTGTCACATTTTTATTACTTATCTAATTTTTTTCTAGTTTTCTAATTCATTGAGAAGAGATCAGTGCTTGGTGTTTTGCTGCTGCTGTGATACATTTTTCTCCTGTAAGATTTAATTGGGATAGGTCTTTCTTCTGCCATTTAATACCTGGTTTTGATCCTTGAAAACAAGGTGATGACTGTTATCCCCTCGCCTCCACTCACTGGGTCTACTGACCACTTATGCAGCAATGTGGAAGACTTCTGCACTATGTTTTTGCTGGCATTACTTGCTAACTAAAGGACTAAAGTTTACGTCAGGTCTCTCTATCTTTTTCTTTTTTTTTTCCCCTGGCCATAGAGTATCACGTAACTTCACTGGTGAAAATTAATCCATTTCACTTATTAGTTTGACAAGCCTTTGTGCTTTTCCGCTGCTAGCCATCTGTGGATCTGGTTTTGGCACTGAGGCAAAGCAAGAGATCATGACATAGCCTGCATGATATTTATGTGTTAGGTCAGCTATGTATGTGCACACTGACTTCTGCTGTACTTAAAACCAGTTTATCTTGTGTTAGTAGAGGTGAAGGAAATGTTCTTTTTTTTTATTACAACATTAACATATTGGTGTACCTCTTGACTTCCAGATTGCATCACAACGCATAAGCTCAGTGGATCTTTCATGCTGCAGCCTGGAGCACCTGCCTGCCAATCTGTTTTATAGCCAAGACCTCACTCATCTCAATTTAAAGCAGAACTTCCTAAGGCTAAACCCCAGCCCATCCACAAGCAGAGCGCTTAGTGAATTACAAAGGTAAAGTGATGTGGTTCTATTAGTCTTCTCTGCTCTTGGAATCAAGTGACCACTGGTTTGCAGGAACTTTCTTAAAAACTTACTACCTCCTTTTATGGAGGATTGGCCTGGTTGTAATGCTTCAGAAATTGGTTACTCTGTGTGTTAGAAACAGACTAGCTTTTTTAAGAAATTTAGTGTTTTTCTTGTAAATAGAAGGCTATTTTCAATCCAAATGCAGTTTTCAGAATGCATTGTTTTTACCTACCCACTGAGGCTAGGCTGTAGTTCTTCAATCTTTGATTCATGTCAAACCAATGTGAGTTGGTGAGTTGCACATGAAAGGGCCAGGTGGGAACAGTACTTCACTTAGTTTTTTGTTACCCCCAAGTAAAGAAAGCCCTGATTTAATAACTTCCCGTCCTCTTTCTACTCTGCTCAGCCCTAATTCTTCCTCCCTAGTAACTGTGGCCTTTCAGTTGCTCTTTCCACTGCAGCTCACCCAAGAATGTAACAAATGTGTAGATGGAGGCACAATTGGTGATCTGAATGATATAATATGTGGAATCAGCAGCCTTTCTGTATTCAGAAAGATGAATGTTCCCATACTGAGTATAAAACTGATTTTAATTTCAGTGGTAACTGAATTGCAGAGTACCTCAGGATTATATTTGTGGATGGTCCTGTTCAAACAAGATGTTTTAAACCACATTTCTAAATCCTTTCCTCTTTGACAAACAACTGAAAAATAAAGGTGGATTATGCGGCCTGTTGTATTTTTATATAATTCTAATTGCATTCTGGAAAAACAAAAAATTTGGCATAATGGAAGATGAACGAACCCAGCAGGTCTGCTTCACAAACAAAGCAGGCAGTTTCCAAAAGCTTATGAGCACGGTCTGGAGAGGAATACTGGGTTAAATGTTCTGCGAATGTTGGTATATGTCTCCAACAAGATAGCAAGTGGAATTTTAGCATAAGTTAGGTGATGAACATGGAGAAATAAGGAATGTCTTTATTTTAATGAATTTTAATAATTTTTCATTTTTAAATATCAGAAAGTGTACAGGAGATACTTGGTTATATTTTGTCCATGTACCTACAGCTAATTCTGTTTGGGATTAGAAAGCATTTAGAAATTATGTGGTGGGCGATGTTTTGTTGTCTGTTTATGTTCTCTTGGTACTGCAGTTGTAGGAGCAGCTGAAGAGTCTTGCTGAAAGTTAATTTTTTTCTTACTAATATAAGCCTGAATGTACAGGAGTGAAAGAGTTCAGGTGATCAAATAAAACTCTCCTGGTTTTTGAGATTCTGCATCAGGAAAATCTGGAGAAGTGGCGTGTACCTGAATTAGTGCAAAACTGATTAAGCGTCTTGTTCTTCTGAGAGCTGGTCCTATTCTGTCAGTGAATCATAGTCTGCTCTGCCTCCGTTGCTTTGAGCTTGTCAAGAAGGCACAGGAAAGGTCTGTGAGCCTCTGGAGCAAAAAAAAATAGTGAATGATTAGGAAGGTTACTCAGCACTGTTTCAGTGGATCAGAGCCTGCGCCTCAAGAACTCCTACTTCTTGGTGCTAACCTTCCCTTTGCCACTGCTGATGTCCTCTGTCCTACATCCAGCACAGGTGTCATCACCCAAGCAGTGAGCAGCTGGAAGCTGCTGCCGCTGTCCCCATTGCTGTGTTAGTGGAAAGGGCTACATGAGGTGGTAGCTCCCACTGAGGGTTAGGAGGAGCAGTGACCTCATGGTTATCTTTTTGCCTCCCAACAGCAGCAAAAGCATGAGCCTGGCCCTGGAGTGCTCTCCCAAGCCATGTTGCTTCCTGCTCTAAGAAACACAGTGCTGGCTTCTCCTTAGGGTGGGAAAACTTGAGGTTTACTAGTTCTGCCAAAAAGCTTTGAGCCAGCTTGACTGCTACTGTAAACCTGTTTTCCTGTAGTGAGTAAATGCACAAATATCTAGCAAAAAAGGAATACCCTATCTTTTTGGAATTATTAGTGAATTCCAGTATGAAAGTATGTGCAAAGTAAGGCAAGATCCTTTTTAATTCAGTTTCATAAAACCATTTTCAGATTTTTGGGGGTTACTCAAGGTAAAACTTGACTGGATAAACCAAAACTCTTTGTTTGTTCACCCATGTTCTTTCAAACCACTGTAAAGCAAGTACAAAATCTCTGCTGTTCTGATTTGGTTCTCTTGGCTTTTATACCAAATTCTCAATTGCTAAATTGTAGCTGCACACAGGGCACAGCACCAGTGAATCAAGCCCAGAAGTATTTAAGGCTCCAAAATAATGTGCTTGGATGTTGTGAACAAAATGGATTGGCATTTGCATAGCTACCCTTCCTGGTACAATTTTTGATTAAAATCTGGTTAGCAAGGCAGGCTAGGAAAATTGCTATAAGCAGCTTTTGGTGCTCTTAATAAATCACTTTAGGTGGTAATTTGACAAATGCTTATGAATGCTGGATTTCAAAACAAGAGGTATGTCAAAGGCAGAAGACAATGCCAACTTTTCAGCTACCCCACTGAGTAGACTTAGAAGCAGCTGGGTCATAGTAATGAGATGCACTAACTTGGCAAGTACAGTCAGGAATGGGTTGGGGAAAAAACAAGAATTCCAACTTTTGCTTATGCAGTTACTTCATTCAGTTGTTAAAATGATGTCGTTAATTGCATTTCTGAATAAAATGTTTAGAACTAAATTGCTGGTAGCATGGGAGGTGTACAGAGCTGTAGATGCACTATTTGTTCCTAGTAGCTACATTTTCACTTGCTTTACTGTCCAACTTTGAATATTGTTTCTGTAGATACTTTGCAGCTGTGAACTTGTGTAACTGAACTATTCAACTTATGAAAAGGTATATAGAGCTACCTATATTTTTTTCCTTCTTACCAGGCAATACACTTTTCATACTAAGTGTAAAATAGGCAGTCTGAAAATTCATCTCTGTTGAAAAAACAAACAAACCAACCCAACAATCCACAGGAAATGTTGTTACTTGTTCTCCCTCACTGTAGCTTTTTTAAAATTATAGGAAAGGGTGGTTTCCTTTCAGGGGAGAAAGGATATTCCCCAATTGAAAGATTGCTCAGCTGTATTAGAAGCGGCTGACATGTCTTGTGATGAAATCCTCATTGAGTCAGAATTTATCTTAAAACCCTTGGTGTTTTAGCTCCTGATACTGCAAGTGGAGTGACTGAAGACATTCTTTTGTCTTAAGTTGTCTAAATTTCATTTGCTTATACTCTTTAAATGTTGGCTGGTAGATGTTTTGGTTGGTTTTTTTTCTTTTAACCGTAAAGCTGAGATTTAAATGTACACAATTTCCCAAACCTCACTCCCCCTTATCTACAATGCAACTTCACAGCTTTTGTTCTGAAATGCAAGCAAGAATTCAAGCTCACTAGTTTTGCAGAGTGCTGTTGCTCTAGGTTTGAAGCAAATGAATAAACCATAGTCTTTATTTACTGCTGCTCTGTTTCACTGGGCTAAGCACGCTTTATATTTGTATGTAATTGTTTCAGTCAGTGCTATTAGAAAACTGCTGGCATCAAGAATACTGTTTGCTTGTTAATACTGAAAAGTAAGTTTCAGTTTTCAGTACGTGGATTTTTAATAGAAGCCTGTTGCAGATTAAAAAAAAGGGGGTGGGGGGGGAAGAAAGGGGGGATTAATAAGCCACAGAGTTTGTTTTGATAAACAAAATGGTGCTTGCCAATTTTATCTGAAGACCAGCTTGTTAGTCTGATTGTGGTTGTTAGTTATTATCGGTGATTATATGGATTTTTATCGTAAGATCAGTTGGTATCTTTTCTCTCCCAGAGCCTCTTTAGAAATTAACTGCCTTCTCTGGCATCTCAGCTCACACTCTTCTGGGCTAGTGGCAGTAACTGGAAATTACAGCTGTAAGGTATTAGAAGGCTAGAGGACTCAGAGATGTTGATGTGTTTCTGAAATCCCTTGCTATTTCCAACTGTTGGATAGCTGGTTTTGTCTGAAAACCTAGAATTTTGGGGGGTCCTCAAACTAAAACCTCTTTACAAACCCATTTGGGGGTTCCTCAAACTAAACCCTCTGTACAAACCCATTGTGCAGCAAGTATGTAATTTAGCTCAGAGAACACTGAGGTTCCCAGATAGCAAGGGGTGAACAGTTTTAGCAGCTCAACTGTGTGAACCCAGCAGACAAGCTTGCTAGAAGTCAGGGTGAGAGGTAGTTTGATTCCAGCTTGTCCCTAGAGATTGAGGAGCAGGGAGGGAAGTCTCCAGCTTGACACTTGGTCTCAAAGTGCATTGAAGTGCTCCTTGTAGTTATTGCTAGTGTATGAAACTGAGGTTAGTCAAGAAAGTCGGATGGGTAAATGACATGTCAAATATACATCTTCATTCCTGCCATGCCCCACGGGCACTGACTGTAAATGCCCTGGAAAAGATAAGAGCTTTCTCCTTTTCTGGGGATGGTTGGTTGGTTTGGTGAGTTTTGTTTGGTTTTTAGGATGCTCTTCTGGAAAGGAATTTGCTTTTAAGATGCACACATTTATTGAAGTTATTTAAATGAATCCAACTAACGTGGGGAGTGTGCTACCGCAAGGAATGGAGTGCCATTGCATACTCTGTGGTATGGGAAGGTGCTGGGAGCTTTCTCTCACACTCTGATGGTCTCAGGGAGCTTTGCTTTTATACTCATTTCTCCTCTTTTGCTTGAAGCTGAAGAGTGAAGCGTAGCCGTCTTAGCAGTAGGGCAAGAAGGAGAAGTTGGCATGACATTGACAACCAGAGGTCTACTAGGAATGAACTCCATCCAGTGTTTGCTATATTCTGGTGCTATGTTTATTTTCTAAGTTCTGTAGCCTTGGAATATTTTTTGCTGCTTTTAATACTAAAGAGAAACTTGGAATATGTTTTTATGTAACTTCACTGCTTTTGTTTTATTCAGCTTGTAAAAGACATTGAAGGAAAAGTTTGGTTTTGTTAGTGCATCTTTCCAGCTCTTCATGACTGGTTGCATTCTACATAGGTCCTGCACGCCTTTCTGAACTCAAGAAAGTGCCCTCATATGAATACTCAGCAAAAATCAGTGACATTTGATTAAAGAAAAATAAATTGCAAAATCATGTCATTACAAATGACTGAGTGGGGAAGGTAGCAAAATTGGTTTAATGCCTGAAACAGTGGATTTTTTTTGATTGTTTAAATTGGAGCAGTGCATGCCTTAATAGCGCTCGGAGAAAAATAGATGGCACTAAGAAATATGCTATAAAGTAACATTTTTAAAAATAGAGTAGTCTAAAAGTAGAAATTGCAGTTATTAATTGGATTCAGTTTAGTGGACCTATTAGGCTAAGTACAGCAATATCTCTTCCAAATAATGCTTCAGAAGTAGTGAACATATTTATGGAATCTAGTTATTGTGTATCAGCCTACTCTGATTTACTTGTCTATTGCTTTCTGATATAGCTTCCAAAGCAAGGGTTTTCTTTTCATATGTTTAAATGGGCTTCAGTTTGGAAGCTCATCCCTAGCTAATTTTGTATTTTAAATATAATTTCCGGTATAGAGAAGGAGAATATTTTTTCACTTTTTTTCTAGGAATTTTGTTCTTCCTCTGAGGATAGTCTTTCCTCCCTAATGAAGCAGTGTGCACTAGGTACTTGCAGAAATGGAGAACTGCAAAGTACAGTAATGTGGGTTCAGTTTATTTCCACTAACAGAACATACTTTTTGATTTGTCTTGTCTTTATGGACTTCTTACCAACTATGTAATAGAATAAAAGCTTTATTGATGTTTTAAGTTTGGAGGTAGTATGAATTTGACTTAACATCTTTGATTATTTGTGTATTTTGAAAAATAACTGACTAGGTTTAAGGTTATTCTTTTTTGTGCAGCGCAGTCTGTTTTGTTCTTTCTTTTTTCTTTTTTTCCCCTCTTCAATATAATCTAGCAATTAATTTTGGCATATAGACTCAAGTCTGTATGCCAGAATTGTTTTGCCTTTTATAGTTTTAAATGCACGTAGAAGGGAGAAATACCGGGATGACTGTTCCTGGTGTGTTGGCGTAAAGGGTAGTGAAGATACCAAAACTGCAGCTATCAGTCTGCTTTTTTCTTTCTCTCCTCCCCCTCTTTCTCCCTTGAGGTTTAAGAAAAGAAGGAACAAAGCTATGTTTTCATTTATTCATTCATCTAATGGAGAAATTGATAATTAATGGTGAATTTATTCAAATTTCTTCTGACTTGACCAGAGTCAAACTTCGCCCTCAAACTAAGTGACCCTCTTTCCTGAGATGACTTTACTCCATCTGGTTTTTTTGTGTTTTGACATGAGTTACTTGGTGAACAGGAGTCTTACCCAGAGAAACAGAGTGGAAAACACCAGCTGAGCTCCTCTTATGTTATCGATCGAAAACTCTAATGTCCCCAGGCTGGTGAGCGCTGCTATTAGCTTCAGGTAGGCAAAGCCTTCACCTGCAGCATCCAAATGAATCTCCCTAGCTGTTGCAGAAACTGTCTTAACAAATTTAGCAGGGCAAGAGGGCTGGAATAGTTAATTTTAACTAACTTAAGGTTTTCGCAACACCACCATTCTGGGAAGGGAAGTGCTGTGACAGTATTTCAGGTGCTAGGCTAGCTGCTCCCTTAGGCAGTAAGGCTATGGATGGGGAATCTGATGCAACTGAAAAAAAAACCCGGTAAATTGGTCCTTTTATTTCCGAGGAGGATATTAGTGTGTCAGGTTTACGTGGAAATTCTCTTAATGATTAAGTTGTTGGCCAAAGTAGCAGGCTTTCATGAAGGTGGCAAGTTGTAGTTGAGTTCCAGCGCTCATCACAGTGCTACGAGGGAAGTGATCTGCTCGGAAATGGTACTGAAGCCGAGGGGCAGTTGTGCTGCTACTTGAAATGATTTTCAAGTGTGGAACCACAGCATAGTCATGAGGCAGCCAAAATAGTGGAGAGAGTATTGGGCAAGTGATTGTTTTCTTTAAACTG
Source organism: Strigops habroptila (assembly GCF_004027225.2). Lineage (NCBI taxonomy): Eukaryota > Metazoa > Chordata > Aves > Psittaciformes > Psittacidae > Strigops > Strigops habroptila. The sequence goes on from NC_044277.2 coordinate 84,020,995, forward strand.
AGTCCTTTATTAAGCCATGTCTTCTATTTTGGGTGTAGTAAAATACTGCTTTTTAATTGCTTTTGGTAAGCGTAGGGCATGAGCGGCTTTGTCAGACATGTCTGTTATAGCTGCATTTCAATGATGGTGTATGGCCAATTCGAATATACTATTCCCCCCACTCCAGCCATAGTGGAACACAAATGCTGCGCTGTGTAATGGAAATTCCTGTGCTGTGCACATCGGTCAGATCTGAATTTGAAATTCGCATGCCAGTTCATTGCTTTGAGTGATACAAACTTCTCTTGTTAGTCCCTCTCCTCGTTTTGTGTATGTCAAACTAAAGCCACTCTTGATATGGCAGCTTCAGGATTAAGTGAGCATTTTTGGGCTCAATTATGGCAATTAGTGTTCAGTCATATTGCATGTTGAAACCCAAGGGTTGACGTGTCAACATTTTGCTCTAGCTTAAAGTAGGACTATTTTTAGTCAGAGAAGTGAGTGTTCATTTATTGGTCATTACAATAGAAAGCTTAGTAAGCTAACTGAACGTAGCGTGTTGAGAGATGCTGTTCTTCAGGTTGACTTTTTTAACAGATAGCAAAGTCTAGAACCAGGGAAGGAGGGAGAAGAAGGAAAGCATATGTATGGATTCGATATGAGGTTATTACACTGTCATGCCTCAAACAAGCAATGCCGTGCTTTTTCTTTCTAGCACTGCCATGGGGACAGCATCAGTGTGTGCTCATGGTTTTGGTAGGAGTAAAGATTTGGGTGTGAGAAAACACCAAAGATGTTGCTTGGTAAAATCTATTTTAAGCCCAACACTGCAAGCTCAGCAGCAACAAAAAACTTGAGTCTGTAAAATACTTCTACCTTATGCATGTTGATATTACAAGTGTTAATGACTGTAAATCTATCTAGATATGAAAAGCAATATAAACAATTCAGCATTTTAAATGTGCAGTATGGCAATGCTCAGTAATGGAAGCTCACTGACCCATTTGTGATGTGGATAGTGGGGAGTGGCCAAAGATGAGAGGTAGACTTAGATCTTAACTTTAAGCAAATGCCTGCTAGTTCGGCTTAGTAATATTCTCTACTAGCATTTTGTAAATGAACATGTTTACAAAGGAGGAAGAAAATATATCTTTCCTGCCAGTTGACTTAAATTAATTTCTTAACTTGACTGAGGCTTATGGTATCTGTCTTTCAGCTTTTCTTTAAAGGCGATTAAACAATGAATTCTCCTTTCTGGACTATTTGACATACATTTCTGTGTGCGTTTTCAGCTTCTGTAGGAGTATATCCACTGGATATATGTGAGTATATCCACTGGATGTACTACTACTCATCCTCTCTTACATACTGTATACCCCTGTTAACCAGTTTCGTTTCTGTCCTTAGTAATTAGATTTACTCACAGAAGACCCTTAATAAGCACTCATTAAAACATACATTAGGGTAGTAGAGATGTGATCCAGATACTTCGGGGTGGTGAGGGGGGTCTGTATGTGGTGATTCTCCCCCCTCCGTTGCTTTAGACCTAGGACAATTATACACCCCACGCCTCAGTCATCTTTCCTCTGTGTATTAGCTTGATCTGCTGTAATTTTGTCTCAAGATTGTATTTGGGGTCTTGTAGATTGTAATTTTCACTTGTTAATTTCTTTTTCAATGTGAAAATTGGACTGGTTACATTTTGATGTTTCTCCAGCAGCTTAGTTATTTGACGTAATCTTGCTATCTTCACCACTATTTTTGCACTTACCTAAATACTGTGGAGGGAGGGGGAAGTAACTTCTAAAGGCCCTGGAAGTCTGCTACTTAGAGCACTCTTGTTTGTATTAGCACTTGACTTTGAGGAAGATGTGGGACAGCTGTTCCACCACAGAATCACCCCGAATTTCAAAGCAGTGTATCTATGGTATCAATCTACAGTTATCTTCAAGATAAATGCAGGATTGTGCATTTCAGTTCTAGGTTCAAGATTTTTAAACCCTTTGTCTCAAAATAGAAGATTATGAAGGTATAGTGTTTAAAATATACTTTTTTTTTCTGGCTAGCAGCCCTCATTAACATCAGCTAGCTTACCCTAGCTCCTTTTTATTTCACAGTTCTCCTTCCAGAGATACATTAGTCATTGTTTCTGCACAGTAGTATTTTTTCCCTGCAGCAGTAATTTGATTGCAAGATTTTATTTAGTCTCCATCTAACTCTGTTCCAAACTTCTTCTGCCTCAAGCACGGCACAGTGTGTTCAAAATCGGTGATAACTCTGGCTGTGATTTTTCCTTTTTTTTTTTTTCTTTTTTTTTTTTTATTTTTTTGATTCTGCCATCTTTGCACCAAAGTACCAGTAAGAGAGCACAGCATTGCCTTGCTTGCTGCAAGCCTCTGTAAACTTTAAGTGTGTTCACGGCTTGTCTTCTGTGGCAAAATCCATACTTCACTTACAACTCCCTTTGAAATACGACACAAAGGTGATACTTGCATTTTCATGTTGAGTTCTAGCCAGTGGCATGAGTTTGATTTAGGCAATAATAAAGGTATGTGCCAGTTGATTCCAGTAGCTGGTAAGGATTTTTAAGAGCCTTTCGGTGTTAAAACTCTTTAACCTTTTAATGGTTGATGCATTTTCTGTCCATATTTTCTGGTCAGGGGAGGACAAAGTGTTTTGAGGTAAGAATGTGCTGGGCCAGTGCAGAGGCTATGTATGTATCATGTTGTCAGATATTACTTTCATGTGAAACAGCAGTATTCATAGGTGCAGTTTTGCTTCCATTACCTTGTTGTATAAAGGCCCGCTCGCACAAATAAAGGATTTGAGGCTTAACGAAGGGAAAATGAAGTCCAAATAAAATGCCAGAAAAGAAACTTCCTCCCATCTATCGGAATCTGACAGAGATCTTTTCATTCATCCTTTTACTTGCCTTTAGGCATACCTCCTAGTGGTTGTTAGGCAACGATAATAATGTTGCTGAACATGCAGGCTGGCTAATTGGATTGTCCCCTCCTTGGGTTTTTTTTGTTCAAACAGTCTTGGTCGTCTTTACTAAGGCAAGCACATGCAAGTTGCTTCATTTGCTGATGTGATAAACCAAGGGGCTTTTAAGAGTACCGTGACATGTCAAGGACAGAATTATGAAATCTCTGTGAGCTGTAACATCATACTTAATCAAGAGCTTAAGAATTTGCCTCTGTCATTACAAAAGTTTTGCTGAATTCTGCTTAAATTCAGCACATTTCCCAGTTGTATTCAAACCAGCCTTTTCTAATGAGAATTTTTGGTTGAAAGGCAGTATCTACTCACATGAATGAAGCTGAGCTGCATCACAAAATTTATTGTTCAAGTAGGCTGAGAATTTCCTGCACCTTGTAACCAGTGTCACTAGGGTAGTCTTACTAGCAAGAAATGTGTTCAGAAAATTAGCAATGCTTTACTACAGGATGAGATGCTACAGAAGAAATGATACATATCATAAGCACGGCAAGGGGTTTGTTCTTTGTTACACTCACAGGAAAATATATTTAGTGTTGTTCAGGGGGGCCTCTTTCTCTATGCCAGCCTAATGTGGGTGAACTCTTGCTACTGGTGCTGAACTTGAGTGTCTAATTGTTTCCTTGGTTGTTCTGAGTACATAAACTAAAAATGCATGGGACTTGCATTTACATAACAAAACTTACCTTGTATTAATTATTGCAAGGTAACTTGGGGTGGTTTATGCTCCTCTTATTTGTCTCCTTTATTATTTTTATTTTTCCTTATCTCATTGTAGATTCACCAAGTTGAAGAGCCTTAACCTTTCCAACAATAATTTAGGAGACTTCCCACTGGCAGTCTGCAGCATCCCAACCCTGACTGAGCTCAACGTGTCCTGCAATGCCCTCAGAAGTGTTCCAGCAGTTGTAGGCGAGATGCACAAGCAAGTACTTTATTAAAACTTAATGTGGACAGCCTGATAATAAAGGCAACAAGCAGTTTCATAGATACTCAGTACATAATCTTCCTATGAGAAACAGTTTCAACTTACTGGGTTTTGTTAGAGCAGATTGGCTTGTAGATCTGTATGGAAGCAGTTGTGAGCTGTGGATGGAGGGGAAGCACACTTTGTGTGTCAAGTCTCTTCCAGTCCCCAGCATTTGACACAAGGGTCACCTACTTGGTGAAGAAAATCCTTAAAACTCCTTGCTTATCTGCTTCAGCCATCACACAAGTTGCAGTTCTGGAGTTCCTTCCAGTACCTAAAGGGGGCCTAGAAGAAAGCTGGAGAGGGACTTTTTATAAGAGCAAGTAGTGATAGGACAAGTTTCATTTTAAACTGAGAGAGGATAGATTTAGATTAGATATAACGATTTATGAAGATGGTGAGACACTGGCACAGGTTGCCCCAAAAAGCTGTAGCTGCTTATCCCTGGCAGTGCTCAAGGCCAGGTTGGATGGGGCTTTGAGCACCTGGTCTAGCGGAAGGTGTCCCTGCCCATGGCAGGGGCTTGGAACTAGATGATCTTTAAAGTCCCTTCCAGCCCAAACCATTCTATGATCCCATGTTTGAAAAAAAAAGTGTCTTAATGCAGCCTATGTCATAGTTGCCAAGGCTTTTTAATTATTTGTTCAGTATCTTCTACAGCAGATGTTAAAGTGTTATTCCGTAACAATTTTCTTTCTTCTGCCCTTTTGTATATTTACGTCACACTAACTTCAGCAGATTTGTGTGTTCACAGGAAGGAAATGTCATTTGTCAGGTCACTCACTTTCTTCACTCTCCGTTCCCCTCCCCTGTTTTTGATAGCTTGCAGACATTTTTGCTAGATGGCAACTTTCTCCAGTCCCTTCCTGATGACTTGGAGCATATGCATCAGCTCAGCTACGTGAGTCTGTCCTTCAATGAGTTCACCGACATTCCAGGGGTGCTGGAGAAGCTGACTGCCATGGATAAGCTCTGTATGTCAGGAAATTGCATGGATACCCTGAACCTACAGGTGTTAAAAAGGATGCCTCATATTAAACATGTGGATCTAAGGTAGGTATTTGGAGAAGGGGAAGAATAAGTGGATGTCAGTCATTGGTGTTGAAACAGTTTCTCCTTGGCTGTCAGAATAGCGCCTGGGTGCGGATCTCTTGGGTTCATCCATGGGGCTGTGTTTCTGTGGTATTACATAACTGACAGCACTTGCTATGACTTAGCACTCTTCTTAGATGATAAGGTAGTATTTAGGGGGATCAGTAGACAGGAAAATGAAATTAATATTTAATATTAATATTTACACCAAAAGATTAAAAAAGACAGTATAGGACACTGGTGATTCCTGCAGTTCTTGTTGCTGCAGTGTTAATATAATGTAAATGATAGTCCTAAATGATGACCTAAAAAGCTTTTGTCTGAAATGTCACAGATGCATGAGATGAAGGAAAGGGCGGTGAAAGTGGAAGGACAAAAATAGATACTTTAATATTTCTTGGTATGCTAAGAAGCCTAGTCTAACATGAGTAACATTATTTTATTGATGCCCTCACAGAGCCTAAACAGATCCTTACTACAAATGGCCCTGCTATGAGGTGGTTCTTTATCCTTATGGTCTTCTGCAATCAGCTGAGCAAGGCACAGTTCAGAGCCTGGACCAGGAGGTCCAAATAGTTGTGAATTTTGGAACTATTTAATTAAGCTGTTCAAGCAAATATTTAATGTACCGTACTGTTATGTAGCTGTCAGACTTGGCCATCAAGGAAGGGGCAGCGTAAGTTAAGAAAACAGCTAAAATAGATGGATGAATTCTGAAGTGTTTATGGTGGGGTTAAAATATGCCTGTGTGTGTATGTATGCTGAAAGCAAATAAATAGGACTCAGAGTAGGGATGCTGTGGCTGAGCTGGCCTTGAGTTCCAGCAGTGCAGTTTCAGCCTTCTCATTGTCTGCTGAGCAGTGGACACTGGTTCTTGGTAACACTACCTGGAATAGTAAACATCAAAGGTGTTCATAAACTGTACTTGCTGCACAGTGGAGGGCTTTGCTTAAGTGAAATCAGAAGGAAGCACTGTTTGTAAATTGAAAATGGAAAAAGCAGGCTGTGGCATTGCTGGGGAAATAGTACCCATTTTCTTTTACCTGGAAAATGTAGCTAATCTGCAAACACAACTGTTACACAAAGGGAAACTCTTTGAAAGCAAGAGCAACAGTAGAACTGTACGTGTTTGCCCTTATCCTCACTAGGGAGGCTTAATGGGCCAGCAGAAGTTACTATACTGATTTTAGTGTTCTGGTCAGAGCTGGGAATTTGAAAATGAACACTGCAGAGTGCTCTGCAGTCTCAAACATTGCAGGGTTATAGATAAAATCATTCAGTTGAAACTTCTGCAGAACTTGCTGAGTATTGGCAATGTCAGTGCACTGCAGTGAAGATGTCATAAAACCTGTACTCTTTATTTGACAGACCCACTTGTCTTCGGTTTTTGCTTTGTTTTCCTTCTACGCCCATTTTCGGGTCTCTAAATTTGCTTGCTGTGGAACATGGTGATGCGAGAGGTGAATATATGGGAATTCATAAATCTCAATTTGGCCTTTCAGTAAGGGAAGAGACTCCAATATCTGTAGGTTACTTGTATCTGCCAGGCTGTTCCAGCAGATGCTCCTGATAGGCCAGCAGGAACTGTAGAGGTTTTGTTCTTTTCCAAACTATTGGGCACAAATAACAGCCAGGTCGTCTTTTATTTTTATAGACACAATAATAGTAATACACCTTTTTGCAGAGCTTTCTATCAGTAGTTTTCAAAGTAGTTTAGAAAGGAACTTGCTGTCATCATTCCTTTGTCATGATGGATAAAACAAGTGAGCGGATCCATCCTGCTTTTAAAATACCATAACAAAGGGGAAAATATTTAAATTAACCTTGATGATGAACCTGGAGGCATGCTAGTTTAATCCTATGCAACTACTTGTAGAGTGAGCATTGGTTTGTCAGCAGGACCCTGCCATGTAACTACACTTAATATCCTTTTTTTTGTCTGCAAGATTGAATTCAATTAGGAGATTGGAAGCTGGTGAAGTAGATTTTCTGCATCATGTGACCCAGCTGGATCTGAGAGACAACAAACTTGGGGAGCTGGATGCAACAGTTTTTAACAATGTCGAAATATTACACTGTGAACGAAATCAACTGGTAACCCTCAAAATCAGTGGATATTTTCTCAAAGCGCTATACGCTTCCTCAAATGGTAAGTGCATATTCAGGGCAGCTCTGGTGGTGTCATCTGACTTCTGGATTTGTACCTGGTTCCCTGTGGGATGCTTGTGGCGGGCAGTGCATGTATCGGAGTGCATGTCATTGGGAGGAAATCAAGAGACTCTGGACATGACGCTTGGAGAAAAGGGTTTCACGTGTGCTGTGTCAGTTCTGACCTTCAGAAGTGACTTTCAGATAACACTTAGCTACTGATTTAGGGGTCTGGAAACTGTGAAAAACTTAGCATTTGGGCTGAAATTCCTCTCTGTATCAGCTGGGAGCGGTCTTGAAGTTGTCAGTCTTTGTGTTGTATTCATGTGTTGCTTTACTAAGGTAGATAAGGAATTTATTGCTTCTCCCTGGAGTTGAGAATTTTTGAAGAAGTGGCCATTTGTGAGACAAGCTAAAACAATATATGTTTTTGCTATTGCCTCTAGCTGCTTATTCTGCCCAGAAAGCTACAAAAGCTGAGTAACTTCATTTGTATTTGATAATAAAAGTAATGCAGGCTTTTCCAGTTGAATAACTTGTGTGTTCCATGAATGGGATTTGTTTGATCTGTCTCTGGAAGCTGCTATTACTGAGCTGCTATTACTTAAAAACCTCAGTTTTCACTACCATTATTATTTTTTAGAGTAGTTTGGTATGGAATAAACAAAATACAGGCTCAGAGAGCCGCGAATTTGGTGAACGTTCTGAACTGCCTTTAAAAGGCTGTCATCTTAATGATATCCAAGCCTGCGTCTTCATAAAGTATTTATGCGAGGATCTTTGTAGCTGAGAAAAGTTAACATAATCTGAGCATGTGCTGTGCAATTAGGACTGAGAACCCAAGTCAACTCGTATCTTGCGATCACCTGCCTGTTTGGTCTTGCTGTTTCTCCTGGCTGTCCTCTCTTTTCATCCTCAGCCACCTTGGTTTAGTCTCATATTCCAAAGGAACGGTTATGCTTCTTACACTTTCACATTAGTGGATTTCCTGTAGGCTTAAATAAATATCTGCTGGTTTTGTTTCAACCTTAATGCTAAGCACTGGCTACCTAAAAAACTTAGGATGTGAAATATTACTGAAGCAATCAAAATATAACATTACTATCAGTTGTTGAGGTACTATGAAAGGTCTATAAGGCTGCCTGAAACCAGGAAATCCACAGGCATGCCAAGGCCCATGTAATCTGTTGAGAAGTACTCTGGATCTTGCCATGACCTGGAGGACCCTGCCGTTTTCTGTAGCTTGCTGTTCAAGAGTGGTAAATCTCCCTTCCCATGCCTGTGCCATTTTCACTGACCAGTGAAAAACGTAGAACAGCTTTGTGCCTGACTATTCTGGGCAGAGGGTGGCGGAGGCGAAGTTACAGCTCTGGGACAAAAATGGGAAAATGAGAATTTGCCATGAAACTTTAAAATCCTCTGGTTTCTTCTCACTGATCAGTTATGCAGTGTGTCGTAGCAAGTACAGCGTAATATAGCAGATGTACTTAGACATAATAAAGAAAGAAAATTCAGTTCACAAAGGTCCAGATCCTCAGAAGTTTTTTAGGTTACTGACTTGTTCCAAAATCTCTGGGTGTTAGCTGCTTAAAGTAACTCACATGGAACAGCCATTTACATGCAAATCTTTCTCACCGTTTTTTCTTAATATATTTTTTGCTCCTAGAACTTGCTCACCTTGATGTGTATCCAGTTCCTAATTGCCTGGCTTATATGGATATTTCTAGGTAAGAGTGTACTTTTTCTTGGGCCTGTTAAATACACATCAAATTAGGCTTATGGAAAAATGACAGGAGTTGGGCCTTGAGATATAAGAGTGATTTTCAGAGTTAGAGGATGGGCTTTTTTCTGCTGGGCAGTTCTTACCTGTTTCCTTTTTATAGACTTACTTGTCTATAAACAACTTGGGGGTTGGAACTAGGTGATCTTAAGGTCCTTTCCAACCCTTACTATTCTATGATTCTATGATTGTATGATTCTATTTTTTAGTACCAAAAGTAAAACATGCCTTTATAGTTAAAGGGAAAGTTTCCCTACTGTAATGATTTCCTATCTTATAGAAATATAACATAATGGTTCAAATGTACACCAATGAGAGACACGTACAGAAGTTCCTTTCTGGGTATGTCGGTCACAAGCCTAGCATAGGAGATGGTGTGATGGTTTACTTCTCAGTTCAGCAGCTCCTGCAGGTCATGGTTGTTCTTTGCACCATGGCTGCTGTAGGGAATGTCTGCAGTTGCCATTTGAATACATCCATAAATCTCACCTTAACAAGGGAGATAGGATAAGGAAAGAAATGGGAAAAGGGGTGTTTTAGTTTGTTTCACAATTTAAGGACTGAACCAGGAAAATACTTTATGAATGTGCTTAATGTCTGTCTTATTTAAGGAATTACTCATCTGCACCATTGAAGGGATAATCTCATTAATTAAAAAGCATGCTTAAAGCACTCTTAAGCTGTTGAGGGTGATTGTAACATTTAGTGAGTTAACCTGGGCAAGTGGCCATCAACTTCTAAGTTTCATCAACCATGAGTTAGTTATTTGCATTGTGCACCTAAATGTAACACACAGGTGTGACTAAATAAGTGTGATTTATTGAAAAGCATTCTTTGTAAAGCTGTGTTCTTCATTTAGCTGTAAATGAAACTGGTGCAGAATGCATGATTTTGATCACAAAACCCTTTTCGTGCCTCAGTTCAGTGATGGCATGCTAACTAAGCGGGCAGAGCGTCTTCAGCTTCTTGGCTCACTTGAAATTAGGGAAATCTGAGATCAAACAGGAAGTTATCCGAGGATAAGAGGGGTTGGGTTGCTATCCCATATTTTGGTTAAAGGCTATTGCATGAATAAACTATAGGATGAAAGTACGTGAATGAGCATGAACATTTATGTTCATGCTGTGTTAAGGGTCCTATTTCCAAACTTCAAGTCTGGGAGAGCCTGAATATTATTGGATGCCCAGTTTTGCATCTGTGTATGCTAACTCAAGTAGTGGTTATGTGAATGCGCATGCACACAATCTCCTCCATGCATTTTGTGCTGCTAGTTTTTGTCTTTAAGGCAGGATACATGGGTGCCCCACTGTGCTTAGCTGCGTGTTTTCTGTGCAATATTTGGAAAAACTTGCCTCTAAGAATTGGATTTTCAGAAGGGTTAGTTTCTGTGAAGACAAATGCAAGAAATGGAAAACAACTTCAAAGATACACACAAAAAAGATTTTACTCTATTCGGTGAGACAGCTGAAGAGTGGTAGAAGGGTTTCAGGGTTGAATTTATGGGGGATCGAAGAGGCGTTTCATCTGTGTAGGGTGTGAATATCTTCTGAGGAGTATCTCACAAATTTTCTTGTCCATGGAGAGACTTTTTCAACCTCAGTACTCTTGATACTCTGAATACTTCTGCCCCAATAATTTGGAAGCAGCTTTTTCCATTTTCTTAGTGGCTGCGCATCCAGCGAGATAATAATGCTGTTAGCTTTCTTGCCTCCTCACTCAACCTTACTGCACTGGTAATGCCCTTAGAGAAGGAGGGGTGATAACAATCTCATAGGAAACATACTATGTAGCAAATTTATTTCCTGCAGGTATCTGAGTCTCTCTTAAGGCTGTATTATTAATAGCCTTTACATCTTGATTATCGTTTAGTTACACCTCTTCGTTCTTTATTCATAGGAATCACCTGGAAAACCTGCCTGAGTGGGTGTGTGACAGCAGGAAACTGGAAGTGTTGGATGTTGGCCATAATCAGATACGTGAGCTGCCTGCCCGGTGAGTCTTGCAGACCAGTTGCACAATGCGGAACAGGATAAGCAATTCAGAAATAATTGCTGATTCAGTGTTTAGCTTGTTCCAGTGACTGTCAGGCCGTTTTATCTTTTGTTTGATTTTATTTTTACCTTGTGGGATGTCATCATGCCTCAAGCTTCCACCCAGCCTTTCTTCTTTTACTTTCATGCAAAGAAAGCAGTGCCTTTGAACTCCATGTGGAAGTTTTGAAGCTGTTCATGTGGCTGTTCAGACAGGAAAGCCTTCATTTTTAATACTGAATATTAAATATTTACAGCCGTATCTTTGCATGACAGAGATCCAGAAATTGTAACTCAGTTTAACTGGAGCCTAGAGACTCCAGTTCACAGTGCTGTTTGAGGGATAAAGGGTTGAGAGGATAAAGCCTCATCAAGGAAGCAAACTCCTGCAAGTAGAGCAATCGCGTTCACTAGGAAGATGATCTCTTTTCCGTGAGTCTAAACTTAAAATTCATAAATACAAATGCTAGGAAAGCAAGTGAACAGGAAGGAAAATAGTGAGTTTAAATAATGAATGGCATCTACTAGAGGTTTTTTTATTTTCTAGAGACCTGTTCCACAGAGTATACTGGTCAGGTGCTGGTATTGAGAATTTTTAAGTCCCTGACTTCACTGGAAGAGAGCTGTCAGCTGTCATTCTTGGCTGCTCTGTATGCTTCAAAAGAGATCTTGTAAAAGAAGGAGAACATACTAGGCACAAAGGGAGAAATTATGTGGAGATGTGCAGAGCCATTGAAGATTGTAGACAGCTAATACGTGATAAGCTATTCCATATTTTCCTTAAAGAGCTGTACAGCACAGAAGAACATCAGAAACCAAAAAGGATAGTTTTGCCTGAGTCAGGTGAATGTGCCATATGGTGCAAACTGGCAGTTTTAGTGTCAGAAATGAGGACAGAATAGATTTCAGAAATGTGGGCAGAAAGGAATGTGAGGAGATTTACCAAGTAAACTAACAGGCTAACATGCAGACTATTAATCCCTCTGTTTTTTCACACAAAGTGAAACTGCGCCTACTCAAAAGGTGGGGGGAGCAAAATTTCGTTTGCCTTTCATTTGCACTTCATAACAGTAAGGACTGTCAAGGCACACCGGATATCTTTGGAGATTAATGATTAGCTGAAATGAGGTACAGTCAACATCCTACTTGTCTCTCCTGCCATCTTATCATTAACCTCAGGAAATAGCTTATCTTTGAAAGCTCTTCTTTGTAGTATGTGTCTAGATAGCTTGGCTCCTAATAACTCAGCTCAGCTTTAAGTCCTGGTTCAAAACATAGGCTTTGAATGTCCGTAAAACTTTAGGGAAACTTGGATCAGGATTCAAATGCAAATGGCTCAGGTGTATGGACCTACTGTTAAGTGTCAGGTAAATACTAGTGCCCAATAAGTGTGTTCATGTGCACTGCCAAGTGCTTTTCATTCTACACAGAATAGCATTATGAAAACCTGTAGAGTGAGTGAGCAGGACTCTCCTAGGAGAATGCCTGCAACTCTAACCACAAGTTCAAACCTTGGCTGACCAGCAGTTTCCTTGAAGGCTGAAGGTTGCACCTAATCTAAACAAACTACAGTTAACACTCTGTGCATTTGTCTCTTGAAACAGAAAAGCAATCCTTGAAGACAAAGAGTTGAAGCAGTTGAGGTAGAGGACTGCATCATAATCTTTATCTCAATTAAAGAAATAGGAACAATGTAAACCAGTCTATAGTGCAGTCATTTCTGCTTTAAAAGTACTGAAAATGACAAAAGGGTACTTTAGCTATGAAGGAGAAATTCAATGTCATAAAACTGACATTGTCAAGGATTCCCCAAAGAAAATTGAAATGCTTCAGTTAAGAATTGACAGAATGACCTTTCTGGCACCAATGAACAAATGTCTGTACGTATTTTTGTTCCTTTTTGTCTGGGTTTGTTTTTTTTTTTTAAAGATCTCTGTGTATTCAACATGTTGTTGCCTTGAACAGTTGCTAAAGGAATTGGTTGAATGCTTTCACCAAACCATGTTTTCTTGGAAGATGCTGATGCTGAGTGACGTGCTTGTCCTCAGAACTTTTAATCCCATCAAAACTTCCAGTGGGAGTTGGGCAAGTGGGAAAGCTGCCCATAGGGAAGAGCAATCCCAGCATTCTGGTTCCCCACCCAGCTTGAGAACTAGGTGTCCCAGGCTCATCAGGTGCTTGCTTAGTTAAATGTGGTGGTTCAATCTCCTCAGGCAGCCCAGTTCCTTTTCTGCTTGTGTTACTTGAAAAATAAGAGAAAACAAACAAACAAATCCCCAAAGACTTACTTAGTTCTTCTGAATTATTTATAAAATACATTTTCATGAAAAACCTAATTGCTAAGGTTTTGGCCATGGTTTGAACTTTGCTTATTTTAAAATGGCACTGCCCCCACATGTCCAAAAGAAACCCCAAATAAGTAAATTTTTTTTTTTTTTTGAGACATTGTCAACCAGTTCTGCTTTTGCTCATAATGTTTGGTGTTGATGATACTGGCCAGTCTTGGTTAGGAAAAGCAATAGAATAGAAAGGCAAATCTGTAACTGAGAGATATTTTTACAAGTAAAAGTGGAGTGAAACAAAAATGGTTAAATGACGAAAACTTAATAGATACACTTATCACGGTATGGTTAAGTCTTTTCACCCTGTGTTGAGCTCTGGAATGATACAGCTGGCTGTTGACTTGTATCCATGGTCATAACGCAGACACTCCAGCCGACTGAGATAACTGTTAACACTGGCACACAGATACGGAGTATGACTGTATTTATCAAGGGGAAAATACTTCATTGATTATTTTGGCACAATAATCCAATGACCTTATGTATCGTAGGGAAGGGGCAGGGAGGCTCTTTCTGTGTATTTGGGTCATTGTAACAGGGAAGAAGATTTTGCTTTAATGCTGAGTAATTTGAGAGTCTTTAAAGCAGGTCAGCCTGATGCGCAGGCTTGCCAGATTAAACAGTACAGTAGTGGCAACGTAAGACAGGTGGCAGGTGAAGAATTATCTTTTTTTCTTAATTTGCTGAAAGTGGTTCCCATTCAAATTCAGGAGTTGCTCCATCTTTGAGGTCTTTAGGTACAGATTTTAAACTCCTTGTTACATTGTTTAGAGGACAAATTTTAGCTTTACTATTTGATCAAAACAGCTGTTTATTCTTGTCTCTTTACATTGCTCTCTTCTCCCCCAGTCATTCGTGTGTGTGTGTGTCCTCACCCCTCAAAAAAAATGGAGCAGGGGGATGGGACTCCAGGTCATCTATCGCTTGTAAAAGCTCAAGAAAGTAAAGCCGATTAGATAAATTTCATTTGCTGTAGAACTGGAAAGGAGGCTTTATGTTAGTCTGGTATTAACAGAAAAGGAATATTGGGGGTGGGGAATTGCATTGGATTATGAGTCAGCACATGATGAGCACAGCACTATGAAGCTTGTGGGGTGACTGATGATTTCACCCACACTCCTGCAGTTCTTCCATTAGCTAGGGGGATCCCACCCAAAATGTGCAGTTTTGTGCAGCCTTTGTTAGCAATTACGTCCTTCGCTGTCGTGCTTCTATATTCATGTTTTATACAGTGCAATAAGATAACCCTTTCTCACTACTTTCACTCATGAATCATCCTTAAACCTCCTTTTCCCTGTCTCCGAACAACCTTTTCAAGAAGTTGGTGGAGAGTGGGAAGATATTCTTGGATCTGTGCGTAATTAATACCATGTCTGCTAATCAGTTAGCTGAATCGCTTTCTTGTAGCGAACTGTGATATCACACCTAAATTCTCAAAGCAACTCTCTGGTTTAGATTTTTCTCATTTTTGGTGTTTTTTGTTTCTCTCAGGTTGTTTTACAATAGTAGCTTGCGGAAGCTGCTGGCGGGACATAACATGTTAGGAAGGCTACCAGATCGGCTTGAGCGAACGCAAGTGGAGGTCCTGGACGTGCAACACAACCAGCTCCTTGAACTGCCATCTAACCTGCTTTTGAAAGCAGACAGGTAAATACGTAAAGAAATTTGATCATCACTTGCATGTGAGGAACCTTGCTTTGTGTGTTACTTCCTAGCTGAAAGGGTAATCTGAGGTTCCCCTAATTCGAAAGTTGCCAAGCCTTGTGTGGTAAGAACAGATGTCAGCCCAACTCACCAAAACACATTCTTTTTATTCTGGTTTTATTGCCTTATATGGTTGCTTCTTTTTCCCCTCCAAGCTCCTGCTGAACACCTACTTCTTGAAATCTAGCTGTAAAGTGAAGCACATGCTATTTTCTACTATATGCACTGAGATGGGTTAGTGGCAGTTTCTTTAAATACATATTTCTTAGGCTTGTTTGATGGAGTGTGAAAGCTTTTTTTCCCTTTCAGTCAGAGGCTAGAACTTATTTATACCTGTCAAACAAAACAAAATCTGTGCATAAGGCTGTCAGAATAACTCAGTTATTCCCCTGTCCTTGCTTTGTGAATTTTTTATGCTTTTTAAATGTTTGTCACTAATTTAGCATGTGTCGCCACTTGATTTGCTTTCTGGAGTCTTATTTTCATGCTCCTATTTCTTTAGACTCTTCATAATCCTTCTTCCTGGGTATGAATATATTCTATAAAGTGGTTGTGATTGAAATACAGGAGGTAGCATTGTCTGGGGATGGTGGATGGGCTTGCCCTGCTTGGTGTCAGTGTTCTTTGCAGCCCTGCGCTTCCACATATAGTCATGGGATTTCTGAGTGCTCAACCCATACATAATTTAACAGATAGTGAGACTGAGTGCTGTAGGGTTTTATTTCTGATCTTAGCTGTGACGAAAGGAATGCATAGTTCCTGGGCTTCTTGAGAGGTGGAGAAGCAAAAGTCGTGGTGATCTCCCTGTCACAGCTCCTCTCACAGTTAAGAGTATTGCAAAACCCCTAGTTTTATACTGTTGTTCATTCTGTCATAAACTTCTGGTTAAATTTCCTGGGATTCACAGTGTTGGGAGTTGGAGAATTAGGTTGGTGGTTGAGATGGTTTCTAAATAAGCTCTTGACCTACTCTTGAGCAGTAATGTTCTGCGGAATTTGTAATTTAGGTTAAAAGTTATCTTTCAAAAGGGTTAGGGCTACTAAGACAGGGTTTTGGTTCTGGAAACCTGTATGACATTTCAGCCTTGATTTGCTTTAAAGAGCCTTTAGAATATTTTTGTACCTTGATTATTTTTATTTTTTTTTTAACAACACTATTGCATACGTGTCCACATTCAAGTCTGTGTGGGATACCACCTTTGGACTAAATTGATTATCAGCAAAGTTATTCTGATGTTAATTTACTGTTTCAGTTGAGGTTTTACATAAAAGCGCAGTCAAAGCATTAAAACTTAGCAAAGTTACTACTGTAATAATTGCAACTATCTGTCACATTTCTAAGTGGTGAAATAAATAGCCTGTTCATGCGGCAAAAATGTTTCACATCAGCAGCTCTAATTGTCTTGTGGATGACTTTTCAACCTATTGCACATTAGAGATTGTATGAACTTCAGAAATGAAACCTTGTAAAAAGCTTTTTCTACAGGAAGTTGCAAAATTACGTCAAAAAAAATGCTATTTACAGGTCCCAGGTTGAAACTCCTATCTATTTACTTGGAAAGGAAAGAAACCCTTAAGTTTCAGAAAGCTACTGGCATCTTGGAAAGCAAAGAGAGAAATAGTTTTGAAAATTTCTACAAAATCCAGATTGTAGGCCTAGGATGTAGTTTAGCGCAGTTTTGGCAGTGAGAGAGAACCTGAATTTTTTCCACTGCAACTCATTTCTGTATCAGCAGTAGTGTGGCCAGCAGGACCAGGGAAGTAATAATCCCCCTGTTCTCAGCACTGGTGAGGCTGCACCTCGGGTACTGTGTACAGTTCTGGGTCCCTCACTACAAGAGGGATATTGAGTTGCTGGAGCGGGTCCAGAGAAGAGCAACGGAGATGGTAAAGGATCTGGAAAGTAAGTCTTATGAGGAGCAGCTGAGGAGTTGTTTAGTCTGGAGGAGACTCAGGGAAGACCTTATCGCTCTCTACAACTAGGTGAAATGAGGATGGAGCGAGGAAGGTGGCTGGTCTCTTCTCCCAAGTAACAGGTGATAGTACAAGAGGAAACGGCCTCAAGCTGCGCCAGGGGAGGTTTAGATTGGATATTAGGAACAATTTCTTCACTGAAAGGGTAATCAGGCATTGGAACAGGCTGCCTAGGGAAGCGGTGGAATCACTGTCACTGTAAGTGTTCAAAAAACATGTAGATGAGGCCCTCAGTGACATGGTTTAGTGGTGGCCTTGGCAGTCCTGGGGTAATGGTTGGACTTGATGATCTTAAAGGTCTTTTCCAATCTAGTTGATTCTATAATTAATCTTTTTAAACTGAGCTACAAAACTGTAGACAGCTTTTCTTTCTTTTTGTGTTCCAAAACAGGAACAGGCTAAAGCCAGGACTGGGAGTAGATTTCCAGAAGTTTGTTAAAAGTGTGCTGCTAAGAGAATTAAAAAAATATATACTGAATAACAGTATTAAATGGCTGATTCAAGCTAGTGGATTTTTTTTTTTTCCCTCTGCAGCTTTGTTGTTGTGTAGCTTTTGACCAGTGCAGGGCATATGTTTTCAGTCTTCTATGGGTACTAGCAGTGTCATGTACTATCACAGGAGATGAACAGAGCTTACCCATTCTGTCATCTCATCAGCATTGCAGCCTTCCTTGCTTGTGATGATAATAGAGGCAGTTGGCTTGGGTGGACTTTTCCTCCTTGTTCCCTACCCCTTTACTGTCTTGGCTTGCAAATGGCTTGTCCATGCTGGTGCTCCTATGACTGCTGCAAAAGGGGTAACTGTGAAGGAAAACAAGATTAGTGCACAATGTCTAAGTTTGGAATTTCCTACAGAAAACATCTTTTGTTTTATTTTGTTTTCCAGTGTTTGCATCTGTCGGTAGAAGTGAGTCTGGGCCAGGGAAAGGTGTTCAGAGGGTTTGTTTTGATTTAAAAAGGTAAAATGCTTCTCATCTCCAAGCATTCCCTGGGAAGCACAATCTGTACTGCCAGACGTGCCAAGAGAACTGGGTTTCCTGAGTGGTCTGCCATGGTCTCTACCCAGTGTGTAATGTTGGACAAATTACCTTACAGAACCTGTATCTGTCTATAAAATTACTTACCTTTTGCAGCCTTGAAAAATTTTTTTTTTTTTTTTTGAAAGATATTCGGGTCTGTGCAACTGACAGATGATATCTTGTCTGGATATGAAGTCTTATGCTGTGAATTATAAACGCTTTCTCCTTCTCAGTCCTGAATATTTGACAAAGTGGGTGTGAAGCGCCTTGGGCGAACTTCAGCACAAGCACTGGTGGGCTTTGACATCTAGAACATCTGAGGAAGGGAGGGAAATCTGTGCATTGGTGCACAAAGAGAGAATATCACTTTCACCCCAGAAAAAGGAAAGAAACACTGAAAAACCTCTGTTCTTTTCATAGCAGAATCAATAGACATCGCTTTTCTGCCTTAATCCTTCAAAAAGCAACGGAAAGGTGTCATTCTCTGCTGAACAGTATAATTTAGGGATACTTTGTTGGTCTGATTTTTGATTAATTTTCTGTTTTAAACTGTTGCTTCAGGAGAAATTGGGGACCACCCTCTCAAATGTTTCTCTGACCAAGACACAACTTGGTTCTGTTTATTGCACTGAAAGTATGCACATCTTGATCATGTTAGCAGGGATTTCTCTTGTAGGGTGGGGATTTTCTTGGCAAGATGAGCGCCACAGAGGCAGCCAGATAATCTCTTCATTTCTCATTACCAGATGCTGCAAAAACAGAGAATTCATGCAAGTGCTGTGACTTATGGGGAAAACTCCCAAGCTGAGTCCTGAACCTTTTTTTCATGCACCTGTATTCCTGCAGCCTTTCCTTTCTGTCCACAGCTTCATCTGTTGTGATGCCTTTCCCGCTTTGTCCGATTCTTGTACAGACAAGGAAAACTGCTTTCCTTGACCAATTTGCAGCAAACTGCCATTAATGGCATGAAAATTGTTGTACAAAACGCTTTGCGGATAAGACGAGCAAGCATTCAAGAGCTGTAGCTGGCTATAGATGAAAAACAGTGGCAGTGGTCAGGGAGGTTTAAAAATGGAGACACAGTGGTGAAGCGTGAGGGTTTGCCTCTTGCCTAAGCTTCCTTTCCAGTTAGTATGAATATTTTCAGCATAAACCCTTAAAACAGCCATCAGACTATTTAAAGCAGTTGTGTGGTGAAGACGTGTAGCTGTGATGTGCACAGCTTAAACCTTGGGCTTTGTTTTGTAATGTCTGGTGGTGGCCAGCCTTGGTGGCTAAACCACTGTCAGCTATTTGGCCATCTAAGCTCTCCTCTGCATGAATCTTGTTTTCAGCTTTGTTCAGCTGTTCTTAACTGTTCTGATTTTCTGTTTGCTTGTTTGTTTTGATTTGATTTAATTTGTTTGGGGTTTGTTTTTTTTTTTTTGCTGGTATTCTAGAACGTGACCCAGTTAAACTTGCTCTTGTTTGATATTTGCCATTTCCACCCACTGTGGCTGCTTCTTTTTGATGAAAGTATTCAGTCCTATCGTGGATGCAGGAGAAGTGAGGGAGGAAACAAAGTCAAATGAACGCAGAGAGTTATCTGAGTGTTTGATGCACATACTTCCATTGCAGAAATGCTTAGCTGCATTTGTTTCTTTGCTGGTAAGTTAGGTTTTGCAAGCAGATATACTAGAAACTGGGGAAATCCTGGTTAATGAAACAGCTAAAGATAGGTTAGAAAGTAAGAGCTGAGGAGACAGCAGCAATTAAATGTGGTTTTTTGGCAGTCCATCAACAGGAAGGGGATTCACTTGAATGTTTCCGTCCTTTCTTTTTTTTTAAGAGAAGAAATACCCTTTTTTGCAAGGCTGGCAAAACTGCCTTCATTTTTTCTCTTTCTTTTCCCCCCAGAACACACTTAGCTTACAGGATGCTTCCTCACACACCTGCTACCACAATTATAAATTATTTTAGGATTAGACGATCAGAAAATTGAGGGCATGTCTCTGCAGAAGGGACTGAAGAAGAAATTTTGTATTTTGATTGCTCTGTGCTGATGGAGATCTTGGGGCACAGGCCAAACTGGAGATGGTGATTTCTCTGCATATTCTCTTCTTGCAGCTGCAGTATTCTTTCCAATTCTTATCAGTACTTTCAAGCTAAGCACAGTGGTTTTGATTTGCTGCTGCTTCTCCATTGGATGCAGTTGTCTGTGCTCCTTCTAATGTTGAACATTCCTAAGCTTTTTGGAGTACTTGCATTTTTCAGTAGTGGCTGTGTCAGTAGAAGATTTTCTTCCTCTGCTTTTGGAAGTTCAAATTGAGATCAGAATCCTCTGGGTTTAAATAGGGAATGCATGTGACTGCATATTGAGTCTACTTTGTTGAATTAGATCCATGTCCTTGATTATAGCCTATTCTTTGGGACAGTGTTTTTTTCTGATTCATCTCCTGGAGAGGTTAAATCCAGCAAGGGATTGTACTTCAATATCCCATAAAACCAAAGGTGACTTATTCCGGACGGAGATGAGTGTTTACATTGTTACCCCGAAGAAGAATTTGCACCTTGTCAAAGCTAAAGAATTCTGGCATCTTCCTGCCAGCGCCTTCGTTTCTTTCTTAATCTCCGGCACTCTTTTAGTACTTGTTAATTCATGCTCTCCCTGCCATATTATACTCCGGTATGTGCGCAGGCTGCTGAATTCAGGTTTTTGTAGTGATGCTGTACTTCTTTTCATGAGCTTGTGGTATAGTGTGTGGGTGGAATTGGAAAGGGAAACAATTAATTTTGGACTGAGCTTTAATACTTGACATTCTGCTTCCATCTGATAAGCAATATGAGTGGGATATCTTCAAGCAACATGAATCAGTTTAGGTCTACGCACAAGAGAGATGGGAACAGTTGTGCCCAAGTAAATTTCCACTGCTCTGGAGGGCATTTGTAAGATGTACCTTCTAAGGTAGCAGCTGGCACGTTTCACGAGGATGAAGAAATAGGGGAGTGGAAATAACCTGGAGGAGGACTTCTGTGTTAAATCAGCATGAGGGAAAACCTGATGGGCAAGTACAGATAAATGTGATTTTTTTTTTTTTTTTTTAATGTATTTTTTGGGACATAAGTTTACAGCACAGAATTGACAAAACATTGGCAGGAGCAATCTACTGGTTCATTCTGTTCCCTGCCCGAAGAATGGTGTCCCTTTTTGTTTTTCTTTTTAATCCAGAGAATATCATGAAAGAATTATAATTTCAGAATGCTTTTACCATTTTAGTGTAACAGCTGGTCAAAAGGAACATGTAAATAAGCAGCATACTCTTTTCTAAAAAGTGAATTTAATGCTAATGTTCTCAGCTACAGATAGATTGGTATGTGACTGTCCTGAACCTGACTGTTGATGCTACCCAGCCATGACTTGTTACATAGGGGGGATAGGTGAGGTACCCTGCTACCATAGGGTTCCCATTCAAGACTTTTGGCAAGATTTTGCTAGCCACCTTGCTTGTGAACCTTGTTCACATCAAGACACTAAACTGTGTGTCAGGATAATGGAGATTTATTTCTACTATTGTTGTATCAGTTTCTGGAAGATTTTGGCAAAAGGATGGAGCATTACAGAACAACAGCTCTCCTCTCTGCTTTCCCCATGGGAAAATATATGCATCACAACTGATTTCTGGCAGGAATGTGCAGATTCTGGCCACTTTTAATACCAGTGAGGGAACAGCTTGAAACTTCTTGTTGTATTCCACCAATGTTGAAAGTTTATTAAAAACAGAAGAGCTTTTGTTGGGTTCATTTTTCTTTGAATGTAAAATGGCTTCAGTACAGTAGACTGTATTAACTTCAGCTTTATCAGAGCAATGTACCTTTTCTTACTTGAAGCTTTCAGCTGTGTTTTGGGCTAGCAGTACCTGAGCAAACTTATATTCTTCTGAACTTCATAGCCACAGGATGCTCTCTAGATTATGTTTGGCTGCCTTTGGTTCTTAAAAGAAGGTACTTGTGAAACACTCCAGGTTATTCTGCTGCAGCTTGCAAGAACATAAGTAAAACGTAGTTTCCTCTTCAGGGCAGTGGAGCATGCCCTTTCTTGGGGAATATTTTGCTGCCACTTCCTCATCCTCATCATGTTCCTGTGAAAGTTCACTTTCCCCAGCAGCCTTAAACCTTTTTATTACTTAGGCCTTTCCAGGCTGAGCTGAAGATGACTATTTTGTATTAGGAGTGGTGCAAAAGATATTGTGGCTTTAATGTTAATCAAAGTGCCTTTTTTGTGGAGAGAGACGACCATCATGCATATTGGAGTGAAGTTGCCAAAGTAATAGTTGTCTGTACTTTGGTGTTTAATTAAGTACAGGAACCGTTGATGTGGTATGCTTCAGTTTAATAATCCAGCTTTGAATGAGCTTAATGTATTTTTAGTTTATAGCTAAAGGGTGAAATTGAGCAGCATCTTTTTAGAATAAATAAGTAATTTTAAAAACCCTTTTAGCTGCTTACTCCCTTCTCTGAATTAATCCTCCCTCTCCTCACTTCCTCCTCTGGAGTTTTACCACCCTTGTGAATAATGAATGAGCCTGAGGATTAAACTGCGTTTCTCCGAAGTGGACTCCTCTGTGTAAAACAGCTATAACCTAGTTTCGGTTCTGTGCAGTGCTGAGAGATTTTTGCTTCTAATGGAAATAGTGGGGGTTTTTTAATCCTTTGGCGTTCCACGTGAATCTTCTGTAGCATGTCTGACACTTATTTGCTGCTGAGCAAGTTTCAACCAGCTACAAATCTCGCAAATCCATTTCATTCATTAATAGACCTTAAAGGTCAGTGTGGATTCCTGCGTGCAAAGGAGAAGCTATCAATATTTTATCACTTTAGATTGATGATAGGAGTGCACCTACCTTTTGTGTCTCAATCAGTGGCTTTATAGGCCTCAGCCAGCTTATTTCTGAGTCTTGTTTTTTGAGTGCAGCTTTGCCCATTGCAGCTGCCTGTTCCTGTTAGTTGGTAGGAGCAGTACAGCCCAGTTTGAACGCGGTCACTGCAGACTGGCAGGCACACACTTATTTCTGTATCGCAAGTTCTCTAAGGCAGCTTTTCTGAAAAGGGGAGGAAGGAAGAGAGAGGTCTTATTTTTGTTGAAAAGACATGGTCGTGCCAGAGTTGGTTACTAAAGGATAAATAGCCTTATTCTCCCATTTCTTTGGAATTGCTTGTGCGAATTCTAGCCTTCAAGATGCCTACAGTGTGTATTCCTCCAGTGCTGCTGTGATCACCAAACTCCCCTAAAAGAAACGTGAATCCTCTGCCCGCAGAACTTGACTGGCAAGAGTGGGCAGTGCCCATACCTCTGCAGCTCTTGTTCCCATTCTGGAATAAGTCCTTTACGGGATAAGGAATAACTTCATTTCTGTGCTGCTTCAGTCCTTGCCCCTTGTGGCAGGACTGCAGAAAATACTGACAGGGGCTTCTGCTACTTTGGGGAGTAGGAGAAAGGCACTTAGGAACTACATAGAGATCAGGCTGTCTTGCTGCATACATCAGCAAGCAAGTATATATATATAACTTTTTAAATTTAGTTTACTATTAGTACTGTCTCTTTTTAAAATCTAAAAGTCAAATGACTGCTTGGTCTCAGGTTGGGGTTGGTTTTTTTGGTTGTGTTTTTTGTTTTTTGGGGATTCGTTGGTGGTGCATCTTTAGCTATCCAAATACACACAGAGTTCTTTTTCATATTTTGTAGTTGCTTTCAGGCCTGCAGGTTTAAACAAAATACTGTCTGCACCCTAGCCAGTATTTCAAATACTGAAAAATTGGCTGGCTTTTTTACCAGTGACTTCTCTTGAAGGGCAGCTATACTCTCATGCTTTGTTGATGATGAATCAGAATTCATTTTCATGTGGAATGAATATGGAAATTATGTAGTTTGTTATTGCTCTTACCTGTAGGTACATCTGTCGGAGATACTGAGGTCTTGATAAGAGGTTAGAGGCATTTTGATGTACTCATTTTACTGATGTGTTTTTTTAACAACGTGATCAGAAATTTTGTTCATAGAATGCAAGACTTTTGGCATTTCTGTCCATTGTTGTGAACTTGTTGCTTTTGACCTTGGCTTTATAGCTACCTTAACTCTTAAAAATAGAGATTTTTATTTATACTTCTAGACACAAAACCTGCAGGATGTTTCACTGAATTCCCTTATGTAACTTCTTCTTGCAGCCTGAGATTTCTTAATGCCTCTGCCAACAAACTGGAAATGCTTCCTCCAGCCACTCTTTCTGAAGAAACCCATAGCATCTTGCAGGAGTTGTATTTGACCAATAACAACCTCACAGATAAATGCGTACCCTTGTTAACGGGCCATCCACACCTGAAAATCTTGCACATGGCTTACAATCGCCTGCAGAGCTTCCCTGCGAGGTAAGTCACTGGTTTTGCTGCCTCTTGCCCACCGGTGAGAGGGCATTATGAAACGTTTTCACAGCAAGAACGAGATTGCACAGAAATGTGGTGGCACAGGCTGTGTTTTGAATGTGGTGATACTGCAGTGGGTAGATTGACCTGCTGTGCCCTCTTGGACCTTGCTACCTTCTCATGCATTACAGAGACAAGTGAGTGCTACATGTTAGTTGGTGTGTTTTGGTTGTGCTTGAAACTCCCTTCACCTGGACTAATTCAGCATGACCACAGTATGCTTTTGAAGTCAAGCAAGAAGGTCATTTGTTTTCCCTGGTTTGGTTGATTTGCTTGCACCTGGTGGGCTCCTCCTTACCAGAGGTTTGTGAGCATAGCAGTCTGGAAATGTCTCTGGAAGTGGACTAAATGCCACTAGGGAGAAATCCTCTCGTTCCAGAAGGAGATTCTGCCTTGGCAGCGATTTCTGTACCTCCAATTCACCCTGTTTTAATCAGAAATCTTTCAAGTGTAAGATGTGCTGTAAAGCTGATGAGGTACAACCTTGAAAAAGGGATGCCAATAAATAAAGGAAGAGACATCTCTGTCCTTGTGTGATGTTCTGAGCAGCCAGGCTTCAACAGCAGTCGGGAGGGAGGGAGATGAATTAGGAGGAAGAGCTGAGTGGGATGCTAGAAGGTGGGAAGGGAAATTTGGGATGAAGTGAGAAACTAAGGCTGAAAATAAGGGAAAGAAAGGAGGAAAAAGAGTGAGAGTGAGCTGGTGAGCAGGGGGAATGTAAGCAAAATAAGTAATTTGAAAGGTAGCATTAACAAAACATTGACAGAAGCAGCACACATTTTGTTCCACAACTGTGTTAGTGTCTGATGTGAGGAGAGGTGACAGGCACTGCTGTGAACAAGGATCAAAGTCTGCAATTTCATTTTCTTAAAATAATGAAAACCACTGCTCTCATCATCACTTCAAAATAAAATATGCATGTCTATTAAAAGAAAAATCCTTAAACTTGTTTTCATAGCAAAATGGCCAAGCTGGAAGAGTTGGAAGAAATTGATATTAGTGGGAACAAACTGAAAGCCATTCCAACAACCATCATGAACTGCAGACGTATGCATACTGTAATTGCTCACTCCAACTGCATTGAAGTCTTCCCAGAAGTCATGCAGCTTTCTGAAATAAAGGTAAGGAATGAATGTGCTTCAGGAGAAGGAAGTATAATGCAACTTCACCAATTCTATTCTTCCCTCAGGTCTCTCATTGCTACAGGCTAGTATATTTTTGGAAATTACAGAGATCTGACAGCCGCTTTCTCCTCTGAGGTCATATGCAAAATACTCACCCCTGTGCTGCCTTGGAGTGGAATAGAAGCAGCGCTTCAAAATCTGATTTTATGCTCACCTTGACTAGATCCTATCTTCTCTGCCCAATAAGTGTTAATTGTCTTCCTGTGACAGTCTGTTTTGTTATGACTTAAACATTTGGCAGGAGCTGTGTGTAGTTAACTCTTGTGCCTTGGCAATTGGTTGATTGTGAAGGAATGGACTTTGTTTAGACCGCGTGTTAAAAACCGCTGAAGCTGCAAAATAGGATAGGCCTTGGGGAAAGAGATAAATTCCAGGAGCGCCGGATTTGAGTATTTAGGCAAGCTACTTTAATTTTCCTAATTGCAGTCATATTTTGCACAACCAGAGGAATGCTTAATCTGTCTCTTGTATGTGTTTCCAGAATTAATCCTGTACTTTTCCTGACACTTCTTTTTGTGGAACGCATTCTTTGCTTGACCATGCTGAAAAGCACTACTGCTTACTTTTACTTGCTGTGAATCAAGTTCCTGCTTCTCGCCTGGCTGTAGTGCAGAATATTTCACGCTGTTGCTGCTGGCCAGAGCTTGGAGGCTCTTAACTCACAGCATACAAATCTTGTGATAGGACAGAAAGTCTGTCATTCTCTGAGGCTGAGAACCGATTACCTATTCACGAACTCAAAACAACTTAAGGGTCCTTCAGGCGCTCTGAGAAGTCAAAAGGCTAAGTTCCCAGACTGCTCTGCGTGCCTCAGTGCCTGGGGTCAGGGAACGCAGCAGGAGCAATAATTCTGTTGGATAGCGAATGCATGTAAAGATGAGCTTTGTGGTTTTAGCCAGGAAATCTCAAACAAACTTGTGGGTTTTTGAATACTCCTCCCTCTTTGGAACAATGGCCAGAGGAAGCAGAGGGCCATTTAGAATCAATCAGAAGCAAAGCCATTTTTCTTAGAGGAAGAATTGGGGTGGGGGAACGAGGCTCTGCACCGTAAACATTTCTTTAAAAATATGACAGTGGTGTTAACAAATAAAAAAGGAGGATAATGTAAACAGTCTGTCAGGGAACAGTCAGCTTTTTCCTTTCGTTCGTGTGTTTTGGGGAAAGCTGAGTGTTTTATAAAAGCATCAGTGTTTAAAGTGCTGCTCTGCCACAGCACTTAGCAGAAAAAGGCTCTTGGAAGACCCAGCAGTTTCTTCCTGCTGGTTCCCTACGGTTATTTAGTTCTCTTTAGCAGAAGGAGGAGGCACGGAAGTCACTAACTGTTTGGGGACTGCAGGGATAGCATGTGTGACTTCATCTAAGAGGGTACAGTGCTCTAGGACTTCACCTTTGTGGAAGGAAAATGCATGGTATTTACTTACATGAAGTGAGTTCATACAGTTGCTAGATGGGAAGGTGCCTTGTTGGGCATACGGGTTGTTCTGGCCTCTTGGTGATTTCTCTGTGTCATGGTTGGTGTTTGTCAGTTTGGAGGTCAAGCTTGTGCTGCCTGCCTGTATCTGTTACTTAGCTTAACCAGAGCTCCTTCTTAGGTAGGTGAGAGCATTTAAAATGTGCCAAAGTTAACTTCAGAATTTACTGCTGAAGTATGGATTTGGTGAAATAAGCTTGCTTGTAGCAAAACATGAAGTTGCATAGTCTCATGTCACCTATCTGTATCATATCTGACTGATGAGTTTTAATTGAGGTGGCATTCAGACACTAAAGTTCTTGGGGAAACTGTTACCTGAGGTAATGGCTGTTTTGCTTTAGTATTTAGTTAGCCCAAAAGGCTCATGCGTTACATTTTGAAGTCAGTGATACTAGAACAGTTAGAGCAGCAGTTACTATGCTGCCTGAAATAATTTCAGAAGGAAAGCTAGTATAAATGCTGATGCTTTTACGCTTGCAGTAATTCCAGGATTTCCAAACAGAAGGTCATTTTAGTGATACAGTTGTCTCTAAGCCTTTTTTACACACTACAGTCAAGGCTGCAGAAGTTATGTGTGGTCTTCTGTGTTAAAGAGCCTGGTGGATGTCTCTGAGAGATCTTACATAATACATTTTTTAGGAGTTTTAGTGTATTTTATGTCTGTTATTTCTACGGTCAGTTAGGTTTATCTGTGCACACTGCAGTGTCTTCTGTGAATGGCCGAGCAGCTGGAAGCACACGCACCTGAGTCAGTGCCCCAGCAGACTCTTCCTTACAGCTGTTGTCTGACATGGATTTCCTTGCCTTACAAAATAAAAAAGGGCCCTTTTTAATTGTTATCCAGCATCCTGGTGTTTTTTCGCAGTCCAGCAGTTGAGTGCTTGAGCAGAGCTCAGTGACCCAGGCTTGCTTTTCCCACCTGGGACCTGGCTTTACTTCATCATCCAGTTTTTGTTGACCAGTGAGTTGCTTCCCTTCGTGGCTCTCTTGCTGGGCTGCTGCAGTGAGGGTGATATGGAGGTTTCTTGTTGCAGTTCTTTGTCAAGCTTATCTTTCACAGGAGCATTACCTAGAGATCTGAAATAAGTGAAGGTCTAGTAGCAGTAGCATCTTAAAACAGAACTCCCTGTCTTTGGTAGTTTTTCTCCTAGTTAGATAGGTTAGTATCAGTATATAGCCTTCTTCAGTTGTAACTGAACATAATTCAGGTCTCTTCCAGCCTTGAAGAAGGCAGTTACAAAGATGTAAATGCAACATAAGCAAATGCTGACTATTAAACCCTGTCTTCCAGCTGGCCCATCCAGTGCAAAATCCTGTGAGCAATTGCAGGAGTTGTTCTTCTGGTGCTGTATAGGTGGGGCTAAACTAGCTTGCATTAAAATAATGCATGAGGAAATTGGGATGGGTTAGGAAATAGGCTTTCCTGCTTGCCTGGGGAGTAGAATAAGGACTAAATCTAACATAGATATGCAGAAAGTTCCTCTTAGCCTATTCTTCAAACAGTACAAATAAAATCTAAGAAATCCTAAGATGATAAATAAGCTATGTATCTTCACTAGTGCCTAGAGACTAAGGGATCTGATGTAGAGCGTTGTTTCCTTTGGCGTATTGGGCATTTAATGAGAACAATGAAATTACTTCACTGATTTTTGTACTTGTTATTCCAGCATTGCTCTTCCATCAAATTTGTAATGGCATTGAGGTGTTGAACACAGCAAGGCCTCCTGGCAGCTCCTTTAATCTGCAAAGTAATTACTGGCTCTCTGGAAGCAGCACGAGTTGCGCAGAGGGAAAAAAGCTCACTGGAATAACTGTTCTGTTAAGCTGTCTACTATTTTGTTTGCGTGACAGATTTAACCTCTGATTTCCTTATTGGGCTTAGATAACGTCAGCAGTTTGTTCTCCATAATAATAATGCCTCCATATTAGACAGCCTCAGGAGTCAAGATTTGGGTTGGAAATCTGTTATTTCCATTGCTTGTATTTAATAACAGGTTAGGAGATTTTTCTTTTCCAGATTTAACTAGGTTATCTTATGCCTTCTTGCAGCTCGGAACCCAATTTCTTTGATTATACCTACAAAAATGAAAGCGTCTCTCTTGTGTCAATGGAAATTATGTAATGGTCAAAATGTGCAGCGGGGAAAAGCCTGCCCCAGCCCTTTTCAACTTTCTGTTTTATTGAAGTTTTTGAAGTCTTACTCTTTTTGCAGGTTGAAAGTAGAAACCGGTTTTTCTGAAAGATGTGGACAGTTCTTCTATCCTCTGCCTGCTCTGTCCTAGCAAAAAAAATAGTATCTTTTTTTTCCCCCCAATTTTTGGTGCATGCTACACTGCTGGTGCTGTAACGGGGTTTGGAGAGTGGGTTTTGTTCTAAAATGGCGTATTTTTTCTTGTGTATAGACTTTCATCTGCACACGTAGCTCTAAACAATGTTTGTTTGGGGATTTTGTCATTCTAGTGCACTTGTTCTAGCTAATTTGTGCTTAGCTGGTGGGTAGCCAGCAAGTTTCTCTGTTGTTTTGTATCATATTTTTTCTGAAATATTTAAGCTTTAAATTTTTTTCACTCATTTTATTGACTTCAGATTTAAATATTAATCCATCTAAGATGACACAAATCAAAACCATGTTCAAAACTGCTTCAGTGTTTTTTCCTTTCCTCCTCTACTCCTCCTCCCCTCCACATGCATTCATAACCCTGCTTATTTTAATGTCCCTCAGTAATTACTGAATTCCTGAGAGCCTGCTCATTCTCATGCTGGTTTAAACTGTCTTTGGAAGAGGGACTGCTGTGCCAGTGGCTTAGAAGCTCCAACTGTATTTATCTCTGTTTCCTTTGTCTATTAAAAGACTGGTTTCGTCAGTAATACTTTCTCTTAAATACTTGAAAATACACTGACCACCTTTGTCTCTGTGAAGAGCAAACAAAACTTAATAATTTTGTAACAAGATGACACCTGGTCAGATGGAAATGGAGGGAACATATTTCTAGGTATCCCAGACATCTGGTAAAATGGCTGAATGCCATATGAATTTCTTTGGTAAGAACTTAATGAATGGTCTTAAATGAATGGTCTTTGTTGCAGCCTTTGTTGTTTATGAAGCACGCATTACTACATTTAATCAAAATTTGTGTGATCTTGGTAACATCTAAATTCTCTTGCTTTCCTTTTACAGTGTGTGGACCTAAGCTGCAATGAGCTGAGTGAAGTCACATTGCCTGAAAACCTGCCTCCAAAACTACAAGAGCTGGACCTGACTGGAAATCCCAGATTAGCCTTGGATCACAAAACCCTAGAGCTGCTGAAGTGAGTTACCTTACAGAGTAGGGAGGGGGCAGTGACTCCTGTCACTAGGATGTGACAAAACCACAATGCACAGAAGTGTAAATCTCTTTTAAGGAGCGTGGCTCCTTGTTGTCAGTGGATCGGAAAGTAACAGGTTGTGTGGGTAGGTCAGAAATTGGTGCTTTGTTAAAGAGAATAACTTTACCGACTTCAGTGCAATTGCTTTCAGCTGTAACTTCTGCAGAGGTCTGCTAGTCTGGTATGACCACTGTTTGGCCAGTTTGATCTCCATTTTACTTCTGACATTAGATTTAACCAAAATACTTACTTATTGCACCGCTGACATGCAAAAGGTAGCAGCTTGCTGCATCTTTTCCTTCACATTCATCTGTTTGGGTCTGTCTTTGCCATTGTGCTGCTTTTTACCTCTTCACGTACTGTTTCTTGTTACCTTTCATGCCTCTCTGCTTTTGTCCTAGAAATATTTATTTTTCCCATATTTAAACCTCTCCTGAAGACTTGCATCTCCCAGTCTGCTTGCAGAAAAGCTAGTTCCCTTTCTTTGGGACCCTCCTTTTCCTTCCTATCTACCTGTTTGTTTCCTGCCCTAGAACTTGTGTCATCCACAACTGAAATTCGCCAAGTGCCTTTTGCCTCTTTCTGCAGTTGTTGAGAAACTGTTGTGCTAAACCAGATCATCTGTGGACAATGGTGCTGCCTTGAACTTTTCTTAAGTCCTGAAGGGAACTGCACCAGCTCCAAGTTTTCTTCTCAGTCTTTTTGATCCTTAAATACTGGATCATTCCAAGAAGGGTTGATTTACTTTTTAAGGGTTGAGCAGTTGCTTCGTGTGGTTTGCTTTTAAATTGTTAAGATCCAGTGCTGGAATAGTAAACCTCATCTGTTGTACAAGCAAGGGAAACTTCCAGTTTGAGTTTGCTTTTAGCTTGAATCATCAGATTTATCAAATTAAATGGAAATTTGAATGATGATGAGTTTTCACAGATAAAAACAAGAGTCCATGTTCTGCAGCAGACAGCAAAAAAAAAAAGGAGCACTCCTCTATTTTAGGAGCCGCTTCATCATATTCAGGAGATCTTCCTGAAGAAACAGTCTGTAATGTTGCTCTGGTTCATAGAGGGGATGTTACAAAGCTAATTAAGTTGTATCAAAAGTTAAAGATCAGCTTTTACTGTTTATAACCCAGCAGACAAGATGGGCAAGCCAGTTTCTCGCCACTTCAGTATTCAGGCATCACGCCCTATAGCAGTATTGTACAAATTTAAGTCATAAGTAGCAAAAGAGTAGTGTGGCCCAATTACGTGCCGTGTTTTCATTGGCATATGCATTGTCTTTAATTCACAGGAAACTTCTTTCCTCTTCTGTGGAAGAAGTTCCTTGGTTATTTGTGGGGTTTTTTTCTTATTAATGTTGGGGGGTGGTGTTTTTTAAAAAAAACCCCAAGTTATTCTTAAGACCTAAGGTTTTCTTCCCTGATATTCATTAGCCACAGTCTTTGAGCGGCTTCTGAGTGTCTGTACTCATATACTGCACTGACTTCTACGGTGTACTGCTATAATTGACTGTGAGGGAGGAGGTGCTCCTTTCGCTTGTTTTTTGTAGCAGGCACAAAAATACTTGTACACTTGGTACTTTTTATATCTTCCTTCTGCATGTGAAAGGCAGCTCTCCATCTGTGCCCTGGCAGGATTCAAGCAGGTAGTAGGTTAATATGTATTTTCAGTGCTGGCGAGAAGAGCCCTGTCATGCATGCTTGCTTTTTTAATATGTATGGAGATCTTAAAGGAGGCTCGCATGCTTAGGAGGATGTTACCAAGGGATTTATTGGATGTAAGAATTTTCAGTAGGAATTCAAATGAAAAAAAAAAAAAAGTGCTGCTACACTGATTTTTGGGAAGAACGTCTAGTTCAATTGTAACAGTCAAATTAGAGGTAAAATAAACTATGCTGTCCAGAAGCCCTAGCCCGTATCCCCTGCATTGGGTGTGCTTCCGGATAGCTTTCCTTTCTGGGCGCATGGTCTGTCTGTAGTGGTGCCACTGAGGGAGCTGCAAGCAATGCATTGAAGTAGCTTTTTTTCACCACTGCTGGGAAGGCTTGAGATGACTCTAGGCTCTTGACCTGCCCAGGAACCAGGGGTCAGTCAGCCCAGTTAAAAAAGAAACAAACAGAAAAACGTTTTTGATCCACATTCCTCTGCCATGAAGGATAAGTGCCTTGTATGAGAAGTCTGCAAAGAAAGTGTTTGCTTGTGTGTGTAGTATAGTGCAGGTGCAGACAGCATTAAAATCTCTGCTACTTCAGAAGAGACCTAGGTTTCCAGTTTGATTTGGGGTCAGATAATCTTTTCTAATGCTCTTGGCAAGATGTATGCCTCCTGTTTGACACACCGAGGGCTGCAAAACCAAGGGCTTAAAACACCAGTTCTAATGTTATTTATGTAATTTGTTTGCTTTTTAATCTGCCCTCGCTGATGTGCACATCCTGACTATTAGTGTAAAAAGAAATTGAACTGGATGTGACAGTACTTCAGGTTATTTGAGGAAGGCTGTGCAATGCTGGAAAGACTTTTCTGTGTGTTCAGGTCAGGTGGGGGCTTGGATGGAGAAAAATGAGTGCTTAGAGTGAACAGTTAGACCTTTCTGCTTGTGCCCTTTTATGATTCATTTGGTTCATGAAAGGTTCATGTGCCTTTGAAGTGTCTGCGGCATGTGGGGAGCTCCCTTTCCCTGCCTTTGGAAGAGAGCAGTAGGGAGCAGAGGGCAGGTCATCTCTCCCCAGCAAAGTAGGGCTGTGAAGAGAAGGGTATAAACAGGGAGGGCTGGGCCCTTTTTAAATCTTTACTGTGCTCTGTGAGATATTTGAAGCTTAGGCTAAAGGCTATGTTGGTAGTAAATTGGAGGGTAGAGGATCAAGGGCCTAAGTAAAAATTGGCCTGCACAACTGGGGAAGAGAGAAGGGCTGTGCCCGCTGTCAGGACCGCAGGCTGGCTCTTGCAGGGTGGTGCAGGACTAGGATGGAGCAAATTTGTTTTGTGGGCATTTTCATGGAAGGCTGTTATTACACATTGCTACTTCTAAATAATTAAATATTTTCCATCCTTCCCCCCTTTCTGTCTCTCCACCATATAGGGGATGGTGTGGGTCGTACAGGAGGTTTCATTTGGGTACAGTGAAAAGAGCCCAGAGACTTGTTAAAATGGGTAGGAGAGATGTATAATTGAAAAAATCACACCCCTGTACTGGCTTTCATCAAGCTAGTGACAAATTTGCCTTGTGTTTCTACTGGGCCAGGTTTGAAACAAATAGCTCAGGGGTGAGGGCAGGGAAAGAAAAGCTGGCTAAGTAAAACAATGCAGCTTGACACCCTCATAGAGACTCAGTTTTTTACTGCTTTTTTGTTCTTTGTATACAGACATTTAAAAGTAACCACTTTGGATGTCCTGCTTCATTTTCTTTTATTAAATGTATTGCATTAAGAACTGGGAGGGGGGGGAAAAGGTGTTATCTTCGCATTTTAAGCTGGGTCATCTCAGCGCTTCAATCCATTGCATCTTTCCCCTCTCCTTTTTCCCTGTAGCAATATCCGTTGCTTCAAGATCGACCAGCCCTCGGCCGGTGATGCTTCAGGAGCGCCGGCAGTGTGGAGTCACGGTTACACAGAAGCATCAGGCGTCAAGAACAAGTACGACCTGGCGTGGTTTTTGTTACACGACCGTCATCCTAGCAGCAGAGCGCCTCTGTGCTCATGATACAAAGAAACCCTTTTTTTCAGTGAAAGTTTTGGGGAGATTTTGGACGTCACAAAGGCAGGGGCCATGCCATGACTCTATATTTGTGTACTGGGCCCCTGGCTAGCTCTCTACTTTGGTCTTTATTAGGGAAGTTGCTAAGATACGAGTGTAGCCGACACATTTTGTCTATGCAAGACTCCGGTACTTGCAAAAGATCTGAGTGTTTAAAAGCATTTTCCTCTTTGCAAAGCTTCTTTATCTTCAACCAAAGGATGTTTACCAAGCAAATCAGAGATACTAAAAGAAGAGGCAGAATGGCCAAAACTCTGAATATTCATAGTGTGCAGAGCTCCTGTGACTAAGGCAGCACTTGACAAATAATGTACCAAGAGTCTGCTAGTCTCTGTGTTGCTGGCAATGTGATGAATCTTTCTTTGTTCCTCAAATACCTTTTTAGAAATCTTCTGCTACCTCGGTTTCCGTAGCAAGTGCCAGCATGCCTTTACGTACCGTTAAGGGGTAACTTGGTCATTGGCATGTTAAATCACAAGGATGGCTTTTGGGGGAGCAAGTGCAGTTTAAACTGATGTTATTTCAGAGATACTTTTCCCTCTTTTTCTGCAAATAAGAGAGTTGTTCACATGCTGAAAAGGAGGAAGAAGCATTAGAGCTTGACTTGAACTACCAGTGTAGTTCTCTCCACATCTTAGCTTAGTTCTCTCCACTGTGATGGGCCTGACTCTTCTCCACAGCTCAGAAAGCAGTCCTGAAATGCATATGAACAGAGGTGGTTGAAACTAGCTCTCAGACTGGGCTGCATCTCTCTGGTCAGACTGACAAGATGAGAAACTAGTAGTAGGTAACAACCTTGATGTTCTCCTGTTTTGGTTTTTTCACTAGGCTGTGTGTGGCAGCACTTTCAGCCAATAACTTCTGCGACAACCGGGAGGCACTTTATGGTGTTTTTGATGGTGACCGCAACGTGGAAGTGCCGTATCTGCTGCAGTGCACAATGAGCGACATTTTAGCAGAAGAGCTGCAGAAAACAAAGAATGAGGAGGAATACATGATCAACACTTTCATCGTTATGCAGAGGTGAGTCTTAGATTTGAAGCCTCTTCTATCTTGTGTATGCTCACTGGGCAGTTTATTCATTTTCAGGTCAGACACCTGCTCTTGCTTCAGAAAAAATGCAAGGCGGGGGGAAAAAGCCTTGGGGTCTGGCTGTGGTGCTTTATTTTATTGCTGGTTTGGGGAATATTGCCCTCTGTTCCTTCTGGGTGTGGGGAGAAAAACTTCAACACCTCCCCACCCAAACAAAAACAAAACAAACCACCTGCAAAGTTACTAAGTGGTGGGTGGAGGTTTACTTCTTTCTGGTATCTTCTTTAAGTCTTACAATTCACAGTTGCTGTAACCAAGTCAGTAGTATGAATCTCTTCGTCGTGTTTTAAACTTCCTTATTGTTACTGGCTGCAAAGCCTGGGCTCATCCTTTCTGTTTTTCTGTATCAATTCAGGTTATTTAAGGCTACACAAATATTTAAAACATGTAGTCTGACTCCTTATAAATGTCTGTATGCTGTCATCCCTTTCACCTTAGAATATTACTTGAGCATGGACCTATCCAAAGAGATTGTGATATGGTAGCTGTGAGTATAATAGTAGCTCTTTGTAGTGGTTTGGAAACCTGCGTGCGTGCCGCTCTTGACAGAAGAAGAAATTGTGCCTGGGGAGACACCAAGTGAAGCAGTATGAAGGGAATTGAACAAAGGAGAACGAAGAGGTCAGGGAAACAAAGGAGAAAGCAAATAAGTAGCTTAGAGGCTGAGGAAATGGATCAAGTTAAAAGTAGCATTGCTTATTGTGGAATTGCTGTACCTTCAGAAAGGAAAAATACTGAAGTTCTAGTATCAGGAAAGATCAGAAGCAGTAGGGTGGTACTGAACCTAACAAACACAAGAGAGAAATGCTTCCTTCCCGTAATTGCTTATAACAGTGCCTCAGACCGGTAGCTGCGAAGGTGGTTGCTGTATACTTAAAATATTCAAACATAATAACAAATTTGAGTATCAAGAGTACTTATTAAGTGGTTTTGTTTACTACTAATGCAGTTTCACAGGAATGTGGCTTTCCTACAAAAAATTGCTGATTTTTTTGGTTGTTTTTCTTTTTGGTTTCAAGTCAAAATAAGCTAACCGCTTCTTTGGAGAAATAGCATTCATTCCACTTGCATTTAATCATTCATTGAGGATTATTACAGATGATATGCAACACTCCTGAAGTGGATTTTTAAAAAAGAAAATAAAGAAGCACATTGAAGCTTGGTTTCAAATTTAATTGTGCTTTCTCTCCCCAGATTTTGAATTAAAAGTTCTTGCCAGCTATACCTAGCCTTAATACAAATTTTAATAACCTCTGTAATTTCCTTTCTAATTGCTGTAATTCCTAATTACTATAGGAAATACTGGGATACCGGAAAGGATGGATGTTTTTTCACAATCTAGTATTGAAATGAGTTTACATTCTAATGGCAGGACTCTGAAAACTTCAGTTTTATCCATAGATTTTAATTTTTTTTTCCCACTATAACTCCTGTTAAACCAGCAGGCTTAAATATTTCAGAGAACCTATTTAACAGGTGTGCCTTCTTATAACAGAGTTAACAGCCGCTCTGCTTTTTTGGTCATCATTTGATACTTTAAGAGTATTATTCTGAAGACATCACAAAGCAGTGAACCTCTGCTTTCTGGTTTTGCTCCAAAATAGAGTTTTTACAGTTAGAATTACTATTTTCATAATAAAATCTGTAGCTTCAGAAGTCAGAAAAACAGCTGGATAATATGAACCCCATTTTTAAGCTCTACCTGTATTAAATTAATAGTCCTCAGTACTTTCCTGATCCTCTCCATTTCCCTCAGTCTGACCTTTAAAACAGTGTGTTTAAGATGTAGAGGAAGACACCTGTGCAACTCTTAAAAGTGCAAATTTTGTTGTTCTAAAATTGAGCAGATTTGAGTATCCACATATGTGTAAATAACCCCTTGCCTGAGAGTTGCACGTGTCTCTGCACTGCTGCAGTAGTGTCACAGTCTTCAGTGGAGACTTTTGTTTCTGTCCCAGTGATCCAATAGAGTCAATGCACCGAGTGCTTGTGGTTGCAGAACAGCGGCTGTTTCTCCATAGTACCCGTAACACTTGTTTTCCAATTAAAGGACAATCACTGTTTTGTTTAAATTCCAGGAAACTTGGAACAGCTGGACAAAAACTTGGAGGCTCTGCTGTGCTTTGCCATATAAAACATGATCCCATGGACCCTGGTGGATGCTTCACGCTAACCTCGGCAAATGTGGGGAAGTGCCAAACCGTTCTCTGCCGGAATGGGAAACCTCTGCCTTTGTCCAGGTGTTACGTGATGAGTTGTGAAGAAGAGCTGAAGAGGATTAAGCAGCATAAGGCCATTATCACAGAGGTTAGAGAAAAGTTAGGGACTGTTGCAGCTTGCAACTTCCTTGGAGAGCAATGCACAGCAGTGCATGAAATTACATGTTGTTATTAGTAAACCTCTAAGAGGTAGTGTTAATGGTACAGATTCTAGAGTTGCACTTTTCCTTTCAAGGTGATTTATATCATGCAATCAAGTTATTGTGTGATAAAGTTGCTTTTCCATCCCATTGCCGTGCTGGATTTTGGTTAGCTTCAGAGAGTGAGCAGCTGTGAGCATGTTGCACTAAAACAGGAAAGCAGACACCCTCTTCCTCATGGGGAGAGGAATTGCTGTGTTGGAGCTGTCATGAAGAGCCTCTGCAATTGAAAAGGATGACAGGGCAGAGCACTTGGAGCAATGCTGTCCTTCCCTTAGGAGGCTCCTTGCTTCTGGCAGGCTGAATTTGCTTTCTGAGCTCCTGCATTCCCAGAGCTGTCCTTTGATGGGCAACTGTCAAAGAGAGCACTTGCCCAAAGGAAACCTCTTCCTGTGCTCAGCTGAACCATGAGAAAGAAGACTTATTTGTTCCCTTCTTACAAGCTTGAAGCCACAGCTGTCAGTTTTACTTTGCCCTGTGTGACACATGCACAGGAATAGATAAATATTGAATCCTCCTAATGGTGGAGGAAAGGGCAGAAAACTCACTCCTGTATGCCCGTGAGCAGGGTGTGCGTGTGGTGGGGAGGTGGAATAAGTCATGTGCCTATTGATCGAGCCAGGGAAAGGTGGCAACTGGGATCTCAAACGTGACAAGTTGGGAGTCACTCCAACATAGTGTGCATCTCTG
The DNA here is from genome assembly GCF_004027225.2 of Strigops habroptila. Classification (NCBI taxonomy): domain Eukaryota; kingdom Metazoa; phylum Chordata; class Aves; order Psittaciformes; family Psittacidae; genus Strigops; species Strigops habroptila. The sequence goes on from NC_044277.2 coordinate 84,059,458, forward strand.
AGGCACGCTTGTTGTAGAGGAAAGGGGAAATTTCTGTGCTGAATCTGAAGATGACTCACTGATTTCATGCATAAGTTAATGGCTTATCACTGCTGTCAGCCTTCTAATGGGGAAGTTAACAAGGTTTTTTTTTTCTTCCGAGTGGTTTTAAAGGGGAAGCTTTTTTTAGTCTTAATTCACATCTCTGTGGTTATCTGCTTTATAATAACCACTGCAGTCATCAGCTGGACCAAATGAGTGTAAATCTTCACATTTGTTGTTCTTCTCAAACACGCAATTAGCAGGATGCAGCTATCCCTAGCAAGCTGACAGATAGCCAGGCTTGCTGATCAGACACTTGCACTGCTTGTTCTGAGAGCTTGGATTCTAACCAGGACAGGATCCTGGGATTTGGACGCGCATGGGATTTACTTCTCAAATACATCAATTTTTACTGATGTTTTCCCTTCAGATACTACTCCTCCTCCCCTTGGAAATGTCATGTCTAAGTGGGAATGTAGTAAGTAATTGGGGCATGTAAAACATTTCACTACAACTCAGCAGACTGAGAAATGCAGACTTGCTCTGTGCTGCATTTGACTTGCATGCTTCATTTAAAGTCTTTTTGTTTTGGTTTTTTTCTAAATGAACTTTTGTTTCTGAAGTGATGAGCCAGGATGAAACCTACGAATGCTACAGCTGCAGGAGAAGAGTCATAATTGAATGACCTGCCCCTGTATCAAATGGAGCTGTGTGTGGCGTTGCCTTGTATAAAGCCAGATATCGTGGGTGGAGGAGGGATAAGTCTGACTCACTGGTAAAACATTAGTCCAGTTGGCTCTCGCAGCTGCGGGAGCGGAATAGATGGCTCTTTGTTGCAGACTTCGGCTTCGTTGGTCTATGCATAGGTGATGCTGATGATAAATCAATAGGGTGTAGGAGGTGTGGTGCAGGATTGCAAACCAGCCATTGCCGTGTTCTAATCCCAGCTCTGTTACCTCCTTGCAAGTCACTTTGCTTTTCAGTCATCTTGTCTGTAAATGGCAGTGTTGGGATTATGCAATAACAACCATCAGTAAAACACAAGGAGATGCAGGTGCTGTGTATCCTTGTCTGCTTTGTTCCCAATTTCCTGTCCTTTCTAATTTCAGGATGGCAAAGTGAATGGTGTGACGGATTCAACAAGAATCTTGGGGTACACCTTCCTTCACCCGAGTGTTGTGCCGCGTCCTCACGTCCAGTCCATCACCTTAACTCCGCAAGATGAATTCTTCATTCTGGGGAGCAAGGGGCTGTGGGACAGCCTCTCGATGGATGAAGCAGTGGAGGCAGTCAGAAACGTGCCTGATGCGCTGGCAGCCGCGAAGAAGCTTTGCACTTTGGCCCAGAGTTACGGCTGCAACGACAGTATCAGCGCTGTCGTGGTTCAGCTCAACGTGACGGAGGACAGCTTCTGCTGCTGTGAACTTAATGGAGTCCCACCCCCTAGCCCAGGCATTTTCCCCCAGTCTGTCAATGTGGTCATCAAGGACAGGCCAACAGATGCGCTTGGGATGCCATCTTCCAGCAGCGGCATGGCTTCGGAGATCAGCAGCGAGATCTCCACCTCTGAAATGAGCAGTGAGGTGGGGTCCACAGCATCCGACGAGCCTCCGCAGGTAGCCATGAACGAGAACAGCCCAGCCTACCCCGGGGAGCAGCGCTGCATGCTGCACCCTGTCTGCCTGTCCAATTCTTTCCAGCGGCAGCTCTCCAGCGCCACCTTCTCCAGCGCCTTCTCCGACAACGGCCTGGACAGTGACGATGAGGAGCCGATTGAGGGGGTGTTCACCAATGGCAGCCGCGTGGAAGTGGAGGTGGACATCCACTGCAGCCGAGCGAAGGAGAAGCAGCTCCTCCAAGTGCCGGTGGAAGCCAGCGACGAAGGTATCGTCATCAGTGCCAATGAAGACGAGCCCGGCCTTCCCAGGAAGGCTGAATATTCTGCCACGGGCACAATAGGGCGCCGGCGGGGCAACGGTTCTGTGGCTCCACAAGAGAGGAGCCATAACTTAATTGAAGTTGCAACAGATGCGCCGCTCAGAAAAACAGGGGGCTACTTCGCTGCTCCAGCACAGCCCGATCCCGATGACCAGTTTATCATCCCACCAGAGCTTGAAGAAGAAGTCAAGGAGATTATGAAGCAGCACCAGGAACAGCAACAACAGCAGCAGCAGCAGCAGCGGCAGTATCCGATGGACCACCTGGCAGACTATTACGACACACCACTATGACCCACTCTATTCACTGCTCAGAAATAAACTAACAAACAAGGAGACTTGAGTGCGGGACCCAGTGGGCTCGCATTACAGCAGGGGTTTTCCTTATCCTTTTCCTTTATATACTTCCTTTTCCTTATCCTGCCACTACAGATAACTGCAGCTTTTCAGTTTGTTAGGTTTAATATTCATTGACTTTCTTCTAGAGACGCTTGACCAGTAAAGTTTAAAATAGTTAACCTTCCCTTAACATATCATGTGTAAAAACAAAAAACAAAAAATAATAAAAAAAATAATAAAAAGGTTTAATATATTGCTGAGAAACAGATGATGATGTAATATTTTTTAAAATGGCTTGTTTGTTTTGTTTGAAAAGCAGGGCAGTAGCCAGTGCTAAATGATTTAAGTAATATTGTAATACTGTATTTCTTTGAGAGAAAAGGCTTTTTTTGGTCTTGAAAATGATAGACATTTGTAGAATATGGAGACTAACTCCTAGGAGTTGCTTTACTCTTTCAGGTGACTTAAGTCACTGAGATTCACTAATTTTCTCTGAGAGAACAGTTGATTGGGGAATTCCTGTAAATAGCTCAGTGTTGTATAGTGATGCTTACATGTTTTGTAGCCTTGGCATTAAGGACACAACCTGAAAAATTGACCTTTTTTCTTAAGCGACTCTTTGGGCCATGGTCATTAAGCGTAACGGACTGAGTGGCTGTGTACAAGTTAGCTAGAGCTGAGGTGGTGTAGACCATTTAAAGAAAAACCCACTTTTTCCTCTGGTCTCTCGCTTTCCTTACTTTTACAGACACGTTTTGTTTGTGTTCCTTACTGCTGCCACAACCAGCATGATTGTATAGAGCTCATTTGCTGTAGAACATTTACATACCAAGAGTTATATTAAAGCCGAATGCACAAATGAACATGTCATAATTTTTGTTATAATAAATATGAAATTTACACCTGATGTCTGCTTCTATGTCTGGATAGCTGAGCAGCAGCTTTCAAACAGTAGCTTGCTGTTGTTCATCAGCGTGCTGCTCAGTTTAAACCAAGAAGTGTGGAAACTTCTTCAGCTCGATCGCATTTTTACACTAACTGCAGAAGCTCACATGTACTTCTAGAATTTAAAGGCCGTGCAAAATGGCCTTTAAAAGATACAAAACAACTCTCTGAGGAATTGACTTGTTTCTCTTTTTCTTTCTCAGTACTAATTCAGCACTATTGATTTGCCCTTTGCCACAGTATTGACAATGCCACAAGACCGAAGATGAGTGGTGCTCTGGCTCTGTCCCACTGGGACCAAGTAACTCAAGATAGAAATGATGAAGAAGGGATAATGTAAGCTAAGAAAAGAGAAAAAAACAAATCAAACCATTGGGTGCGGAGAGAAGAGGGGAAAATAGAAGGTGGAAAAGTGAAATAAAGCTTCCTACATAAACTCAGAATTGCTCGAATGCGTTGAATGAACATGAGTTCAATGGCGGTGTGACTTTGGTTACAAAAGGGCATTTTTGTGATTGCTGTGGGAAAGGAGCGACACCCTTTTCCATTATTTCCTCTAACCAACTGCTCCATTTTACTTGTCACACTTTACAAAGCTGAATTAGTGTGTGATCATGACAATGTGTTGCTCCTGCTTGACGTTTGGTCTGTATTTTGGGAGAGAATTGTGGTAATAGGCTGTTATCCATAGGGTGAAATAGCCAAGTTAGGACAAGATTGCTGTTAACAAGAAATTTGGGGTTTCTTTTCCTTAAATAATAACAGCAGAGGAGCAAACATGAAAATACCTGGTTTGGTAAATGTTTGTAGCGCTGTCCAATGTAGATCTAGAAGATTGTACTTAATTGTAATTTGAGCTTCAAAATATCTCTTTTCTTAAACCTCATTAAATAATGTATTTAAACAAAAAGTTTATGGCTTACTGGCTAGTAACTCTTAGGTGTTCCTTGGTAAACCATTTGTGTATTTCAAATTTTGTTGAATGATTCATTTTCCTTGGTGTCCTTGGAGATAGTTATCTTTTTTTAATTCTGTTTAGATGTTGCTTGAGGCTGAAGGTGGTGACTACCATGGCCTAGGCAAATGAGTACAAGTGTAGAGTTTCCTGAGGAAGCTGGAAAACCCTCTGTACCTTAAAAAGAAAAAGGCCATTCTCTTCCATGTAACACCCACTGCTAGCAGAGGACTAACCTTGCTGCTGCCTGTGGTCTCTAGTTGCGCTAAGGTGCCTCTGGTATGCTGCAGAAGGGTTACTCCGGAGAGAGGAGCAGAGGTCAGAGTAGCAGTGGATGAGGAACCATTAGGTGTGAGCTAAACTTTGGCCCAGAGCTGAGAATTGCCTCTCCCCGCTGTGCCCCTTTCTCGTGTGAATAGGAGTACATGCACACAGGCTTCATGAAGACTTTCCCTTCCCTTCGTTTAAGGGACAGACTCCAGGAACTTGTGGCTTTTGCAGCTTATAGGCAATAGTGCTGTTTCTCTTTATGCCCTTACCTTGAAGCATGGATGGTCAAAACTGGCAGCCCACCAAAGCCTGCCCCTTTCAGCGTGGTACCTGCTGTAAAGTTAATGATGGCATTTGGAGTCGGGGCTTCTGCAGCATCAAAGTGACAGGATTTTGGCTGAGGACCTGTACCCTTTGGGTTCCTGATCTGCCTAAAGACGTTTGTGGTAGTAACCTGTCTTAACAAGTCATAAGGAAAAAGATTGATGCACTCATAGGGGCCACTTCATTCCTCTGCTGGGATTTCCATAACGTGCTGAACTAGATCCATAGGGTGGATGGCTGGGAGCATCTTTGGAAAGTTCAGCGTTTATTTTTAAACAAGGGCAAAGGGTATTTTGTTCTGGCTTTAAACTGGAACTTGGAAAACAAGGTACAGTTGTTGCAACTCATGACTTCTCTGGACATCGCTGTCCTCTTTCACGGAAGGGGGTTAGCATGTTCTCATCTCGTGAGGACGGAAGCTGAAGTCATTGGTTTAATCTAGGTGCATACGTGATTTTATGATTGTGTGCACAGTATATTTTACACAATTTTGACCTACTGAGAATTATCTGACTCAAACAGAGAAGTGGATTTGTTTGCAGAAGTTGACAGCTGTACTGCGAGCAAAGGTTGGGGCCTAAACAGAAAGGAAGGCTTTCAAGTGGGGAAAACAGAGAGCTGTATTACATTTATAATCAAACCTTTCTTGTCCTTTGAAACTTGCTGATTGATAGCCATATCTGAGACAAGCAGAAATGTGTGAACAGGAGGTGGTAGATGGCTGGTGGCAGAAAGATGAACATATTTACATTATTTCCTGGAAGATAACTTCCATTGGGAAGCTAAGATGGTATTGAGAAGTAACCGAGTTGCTTATGTGCTGATATATGTGAGCCTTTTTTGTGGCATAAGGTCCTTTTTCTTGCTTTCTGCCATAGTGCTCTAACATAATGCATTTTGTTGTTCATGGATAACCTGTTGGCATTCTGCTTGTGCATTCCGCGTGTGGCACCATGGTCTTCTTGTTGGTAACCAGTGCCATGGTGGCACTGCGGTCCTCTGGCTTACTGCTCTTCACATGCACCTTTTCCATGTCCATGTTGTCTCCCACACTATGAGAGAATGTGCTGCTACCGCAGTGCCCTGTATGCTACCCTTTAAGTAGCCTCTTTGTAGCCACTGTGCTTACAAACCATATGCAGAATTTTCTAGGAAATTGTACATGTTTCTTTTTTGAAGGATAATTTTGATACTTGGGAAGCACATCCCCATGGGGGTGGGTGTGAATGAAGTGTCACGCACACCTTTGGAGGTAGTTTCTGCATCCCTGCCCCAGTCATGATGGTATCTTTTGGGTTCAGCCTTGCAGGTCTGGGTTTGCAAATGTTCAGTTGGGTGGGTTGGTTGGGATAACCTTGTGAACAGTTTACAGATCTGGGGCACAGAAGGGCTTGAACTGATTCAAGCAGAGCAGTACGATTCAAAGGAGTAAACAGAACAGTAACTTTAGCCTGAGCAGCCTCATTTCCCTGGACACTGCCTGTTGTCAATGCAGAGATGAGCTTTTCTAAGAGGAGGAGGCACTCAAGTCCTCAGGCAGCTTTCAGCAGTGCTGTAGGGTTGGGTCTCTCTGTGCTTTGGCTGCAGGGGGAGCCGTGGGGACAGAAGTTGGTAAAAAAACATATTTTTTGGGCTCAGCTGGAGCCCGGATGTCTTGGTGTCTGTTAAACGACTCTATGCTTTACTTCTTCTGCTTTACTGTCCTGCTTTGTTAATTCAATTGACTTGCTTCAGAGCCAATTCAATCCAATTCAGTGCACTATTGTTGGATTAATCGATTTCTTACTGATTTTTTTGACATGCATGCTTGCACTCCTTGCAGTGCGGATTTCACGGAGTGCTGCATCAACCAAGCTGTTCCTCTTGATTGCTTGCATTGTGGTGAGGGGGTATGCTATGTCCTTCACTGAAGGTGTAAGTGGTCAAATACCCTATACCTAACAAGGCTGCTGCTTCTGTGCAAAGATGAAAGCTAGAGTCCATCTGCTGCCTGAGAACAAGTAAAACCTTTAGCACCCATTCCAATCAAAAGATGGGGGTGGAAAAAGTAAGTATTTCATAGGTTAGCAGCAGACCCAGGGCAGAATCAGGATACCATTTACCTAGAACACTAGTGGGGGAAAGGTTCCTCATTTGCTCCAACTCCCTGGTTTAAGTGATTGGTCCCTACTTTACCCCAAACCTTTTATTTATACTTCCATTCCTGTTGAGTTCAACAGTTCATCCTTTAGGTCATCCGTTGTCAGGCTGACAAGTTGGGATTCACCTGCAGTTCACTTGGATACCTCATCCTACCTCTTCTCTCCCGCAATGAGTTAAGCTTGGTCTCTAGGTTATGACTGAGGCAGGATCTGAACGGGGCAGACGCTGTCTCATCTTTTTCCATATTTCCTTATATTGCGAGCTGAAGGGAGATGCTTAATCCACAAGAGCTCATCAGGAGCATGACAGCACTGCAGTGGTGAGGAAGCTGCCGTACAACGGCAACGTGACAGAGACTGGGATGGGCAGGGCTGGTTTGCTCCCCAGAAGGGAGACCTGGCAGTAGATGAGCCCCTGAGGGTATCTGCTGTAGGAAAACCAAGCAGCTGGGTTTCCAGCCACAGAGCCTGCACCTCAGGTTGAGGATAGTGGATGAATTCAACAGTACCAAGGCTGGGAGGTAACGCCTACCCGTGGATGAGGTTTAGCTGGTTCTTACTGCTCCAAAAGTTCCCAATTCCAGTGTCCTGTTGCTTGTCACAGCCCCTGTGTGTCTCTCGTGTTTTCATCTGAGTTTGTTCTTCTATGTCAACTTGCCCAAACGTAAGGAAACAGCCAAAAACAGATCTTTTACGAGTGGTTCTGTGGAATTGCATTTGGAGGCCTGTGTTTAGGGTATGTAGGTGCCTTAGGGGTCATGGTGCTGTGGAGGCCTTTGGGTGCCCCTGGGGTCAGCTGGGATGCAGCCCCAGAATGGAACCTGGGCACTAGACATGATGCACAGCAGGCTTTTCTCTCCCCTGTTAGAGTAAGCACAGCTGCACCAAGAGAAATATGTGTATTTTAACAGTAAAGTTGTCAGTATTGACTCACAGAACAGATGGAATTGTTTTGCTAATTAAATGTATGCTGTTGAATGCTTTAAAGAAACTTGGGATGCAGAACTATGAAGGAAGGAAGGCTGGTGTAGCAGAAGTATGCGGCTCGGTGACTTGTGAATAAGATGCTTTTTCTTTGTAATCCCTCCTAAGGAGAGAGACACCAGCATCTTGTAAAAAAAGGAATCTTAAAAATTATTAAATATTAAGAAATGTGCAGTTAGTACTTACCTTAGTCCTGAAAAACAAAATGTATCGGTAGAATTACAGAATATATAGTAACATCTTGTGCATAAAATAGTGCATTGAATATATAGAATTGACTCATAAAATGGTTTGGGTTGGAAGGGACCTTAAAGCTCACCCAGTTCCAAGACCCTGCCACGGGCAGGGACACCTTCCACCAGACCAGGTTGCTCCAAGCCCCTATGTCCAACCTGGCCTTGAACACTGCCAGGGATGGTGCAGCCACAGCTTCTCTGGGCAACCCGTGCCAGGGCCTCACCACCCTCAGAGGGAAGAACTTCTTCCTTATATCTAATCTAAATCTCCTCTGTTTAAGTTTGAAGCTATTCCCCCTTGTCCTATTGCTACAGTCCCTGATGAAGAGTCCCTCTCCAGCATCCTTGTAGGCCCCCTTCAGATATTGGAAGGCTGCTGTGAGGTCTCAAGAAGTGAGGTCTCCATATAGTGAAGTACTCTGCTCAAATGTATTTAAAATTGAGTGGCAAGGGAGAGCATAAACTGCTGTGTCTTTTTGAAGTGGCCGAAGGTGTCCTGAATGCAGCAAAGCTCCCTGAAAGCCAGCTTTGTGAGCCCAGCTGGCAGGGTCATTTAACAAGGGGTGGAAGGATTATCCCATTCTCTCACTTCTGTTGGGCAAAATTTGACCATAGGGCTATTCAGAGTCAACTTGGGTACCAACAAAGTCTTTCCCCAGCATTCTTGAGTGCCTTGAGATGACAAATTAGAGACCTCATAGCAGCCTTCCAGTACTTGAAGGGGACCTACAAGGATGTTGGGGAGGGACTCTTCATCAGGGATTGTAGTGATAGGACAACGGGTAGTGGGTTCAAACTAAAACAGGGGAGATCTAGGTTACATATAAGGAAGAAGTTCTTTACTGTGAGGGTGGTGAGGCCCTGGCACAGGCTGCCCAGAGAAGCTGTGGCTGCCCCATCCCTGGCAGTGCTCAAGGCCAGGCTGGATGGGGCTTGGAGCAACCTGGTCTAGTGGAAGGTGTCCCTGCTTATGGCAGGGGGGCTGGAACTGGATGAACTTTAAGGTCTCTTCAAACCCAAACCATTTTATATGATTTTATGAAAATGTGTCCATGGCCCATCCTGCTCCCTGGCCCCTCTTCAGAAATGGGTACGTGTGGGGAGCAGCAGCCAACCTTCCCCCGTCCTGGTGATCTGTGGCTCGCACTTGTTTGAACCAGGGGCAATCTCCTTGTGAAGATAAGAAATGGCTTTCAGGTCTCCTGTTTTTTCCGATTAAGAACCGAGCCTTTGCATTTGGGGTAGAAAAAGCCGTATTGCTGCTGTCTGCGCTAGTTGAAAGCTGCAAGGGCTCCCCCTCGTGTTACCGCAGGACAGGACCAGAACTGCTGCATCTTCATCCTTGGAGATAAAGGAGGGCGTCTCACATCTTTGTGCACCCCACCGTGCGAATCAGGCAGGAACAGCAGCGGGCTGGAGAAGCTTTCCTTCAGCTCAACAAACAGCAGCAACCGTGACATGGCAGGTACCTGCTTCATACAGGCCGAGGACCCTCATGCACGCCAAAGCCTCCTGAGCTTTAGAAGCGATTGCCACAAACCTAAATGGGGAAACAAAGGCTGAGGGAGCCATGGGAGCTACATCTGCTACTGCTCATAGAGCATCTGCAGTGCTGCCAGGTGAGAAGATGGTCTTGGCGAGCTCTCAAGTAGTCTTAGTGAACAGGCAATGAGATCTTGATCAGAGCATGCTTTATGTATTTGGACCAGTAAATTGCCTGCTCTTCACCATCAGAGCTGAGCCACCACAGTGTAAAAACCTGAATCTCCTTCAAGTTGCTCAGGGACATAGGGCCAGCTTGTTGGGGAGCTATTTTTGCAGTCCGAAAGAAGGCAACCCCCCTTTTTACTGTTTGTGCTCTCTGTCCCCTCTCCCCATGGTGACCAGGAATGCTAACTAACCTCCACCTAGAAAATCTTATACTCACTAATTTTCTGCCACCAGCTCTTCCAGTGTCTGATGGCTTCCATTGTTCTGTGCTGAGGATCCTGCTCTAAAATACTGAGTATTTGGAATTCACTGTGGTGGGTCCTTCATGCTTGCAGGTACAGGCTGCTGTGGCATGAGTGAGAAGTGGCATGGGTGTGCAGATGATAGCACAAAGCTATGCTTATATCTATAAATCTGGGTATGGTGGGAAGCCTATGAGCAATGCATATGTAATGCACAGCTGATGAAATTCCAATTTTTACTAAACAGCTGGACAAATTCGAGCCTCCTTTTTTCCTTCTGCATTTCTATTATCCTTATTTATCTTGGAAGTCAGTACAGGATAGCAAAAAAGTCAAGGTTTTATATCCCTATAAGTGCCTAAACACCTCTGTTATACAGTTTCTCTTGTAGTATTGAAAGTAATATATCCAAACCAGTTTTCTAAAGCCTGTTTAAAATATACAGTCTTTATCTGTGTGCATCTCTCACAAACCTTTCTACATCCTTCTGAGAAACCAGTTACCTGTTAAAGGCATGCATGCCTTTCCCTCACTTGAGCCCTTCAACATGGCTGAGAGTTTTGGGAATCCAGTAGCAGGTGCAGGTCTGCATGCGACCGGCATCGCTGGAAGTGGATAGCCCATTTGTAGCAATGAAGGGCATCCAGTGACTTGCCCATTTTGCTCTGTCACACACCAAAACCAATTACACCAAACGCCCTGACAACCCACAGACCTTGCAAAGAGCCTCATGCTTTATTTATGACAGGTGATGGTGAGCATCTGTGACACTTCTTGTGCTGTGTTGGCATTAAGCTGCTGCAATACACTGAGCACCACCTTCTCTTGGATGAGTAATGGCGAATGTCATAGCTGTCATAAGCAATGCGGTCATAGGCCCCTTCAATAACGTACTTGAGTCTTGAACAAGGAAAGGAGACACCCGAGTTCTGCAAATGTCATTGAGAGATCGGAGTTACCAAAGGCCTGCTGTGTATCCGCAGCTTTATTTAACTTACGGTGAATGTAAGTGTGGAGGAAAACTACCAGAAAAGTAACTTTAATGAAGATAAATCTGAACTGGGAGTAAAATACATGGATTATGAAAGAGCAATTTCCATTCAGGCTGTTCTTTGGCACTGTAATCCCTGTATGTACTCTCATCACTTTAAAGCAGTTTCTCATGTAAACTGAGATCCCAGTTTTTCTTAACACTAAGCCTTTAATTCAATTTCTCCTCTTGCACAACCGGTTTGTGATCCTAGTTGTTTCTCCACATTGGATACACTCAAACTCTTCTGAAGAAAGCTTAAACTGTGATAAAATCTAATATAGTCCAGGAATGTTTTCTTAAACTCATTAAGAAAATTGGAAAACTTGTTGTTAGTCCTTATCAGAAAACTTCCTTTTGGTGGATGGTACGAAAGTGCTCAGCAGCAGGAGGGCAATGCCCTGACACATGCAAATCTTCCAGCAGCACCAGATCTATAGTGTCAGATAGATACCTGAATTATTTGGTAAATGTAAAGGTTGTGTTAAGCCTATTTGGAGGAGTGAACATTCTCTCTCCTTTCCAGCCTCACCCCCCTCAATTTTGGTTTTTACATTGAAACGAGCCACCTGTGCCTTTAGATGCTGATTTGCTCTGTTCTGGACAAGGTTCCCCCAGACTGAGCTGCCTTTATGAACTACTATTTGAATGAATTTTACTCAGCGGTGGGATGCAGAACCAGGTGGATTGTTAATCTTGTTTGTAAATGTAGTCACCATAACTGTCTTGTGCCCTGCTTCCCCCTCCAGATCAGAGCATGGAGACGCAATTTTTCATAGAGAGATTGTTTTTCTCCAAGGCTCTTCTGTGTGGAGGGGTCTCTTTGTGGACAGTTAATGGCCAGGGAGCTCAGCTGGAGGTTTTGCTTTCAGACTAAAGCTGTTTGCTCCTGTGTTGAAGGAGACAGGTGCAAATTGATGGGTTAAATCCAAAGGGGCTGGCGGAGAGTCTCACAGGTAACTCTGAGATGATAAATGAGCTACTCAGCTCACTTGGCACCTTGCACTGGTGACCCATCATCTGCAGCGGGGCTTTTCTCCTGCTGGGCAGCTCCAGTTCACCTTGCCGCCCGCATCCATTTCCTAGCTTCCCCAGGGATGGTGGCCATTTTATTCTTCTTTTTGAAGGTTTAGAGTAGGCTTGGTGTGCCAGAGGGTTTCCTCTGCACCACTGGTGGGGACCCCAAGGCTTTTATGTTGAGAGAAGCCATGCTGTCCACCCACAAGACAACCTCTCAGGGAAGTACAGATTTGACATTTGCTATCACCATTTCCCTTGCAGCGGGTTATAAGCTGATAGTGGTCACAGTGGGCAAGCTGAATACACCTTGAGGATCCCTCTCACCAAAGAGGGACTGAGGGTGACGACTGTGTGAAGTGCTCTGGTTGCAGGGACTGCTTCAGAGGAAGAGGTGAGTTTATGATGTTCAGTGCTGACCTGAAGGTTGCACACAAGCAGCACATGCATGCACAGGGCAGGCAGCAGGGAAAGGGTAAAAGAAATGGCAGGGCTGACAGAGCCATTTTCCCTGCCTTTGTTTACTGATCCAAATGCGGATTATTGTCCTGTACTAAGTGGCAGTCACTGCGCAGAGGTATCAGTGGGGCACAGCCGTCTGCAGCAGAAGGTGGGAAGGCTAACCTGCCCTGGAGGGTACGACCACCTGCAGCGGCAGCTGGGGATGACAGCCTGTTGCAGCCTTAGTCATTACGTGTGCACCAGAAAATCCCTGCTCTTGTGTTACACCTTTGCAGCTCGCACAGTAAAGGTTTTTACCAAGCATGGTCTCGTTACAGTTGGAAAGCAGGGTTGTTTGGATTGCTTTGATGGTATATGGCTTGCCCTTCACCCTGCGGGGAAGGAAACCTGCTTCTTCCCTGCCCTAGTTCTCTGAGGAGTATTTCTTGGATTTTCCCTTCTCCTCTCCTACACTTGACTCCATGAAGGTGACTAGAGGAAACAGTACTGAGGTATATTTCCTCTCTGCGATTCTTTTCTGGTGGTCTTTCTCTATGGTGGCAGGGAAGGAAACAAATTTGAGGCACAAAGCTTTCAAGAAGCTGGCAGTCACCAGGTTTTGGCTTTCTTTGTGGTCCCTGCAGAGCTTTCGGACCTCAGCATGTGGCTGACACCAAGCTGAGTGGTGCAGTTGGTATGCTCCAGGAAAGGGATGCCACCCAGAGGAACCTGTAAGGGTCTCAAGGCTTGAGGGGTGGGCCAATGTGGACCTCACAAAGTCCCAACAAGGCCAACTGCAGGGTCCTATACCTGGGTTGGGGCAATCACCAGTATCAATACAGGCTGGGGGATGAAGGGATTGAGAGCAGCCCTGCAGAGAAGGACTGGGGATACTGGTGGATGGAAAGCTGGACATGACCCAGCAATGTGCGCTCACAGCCCAGAAAGCCACCTGTACCCTGGGCCACATAAAAAGAAGTGTGGCCAGCAGGCTGAAGGAGGTGATTCTCCCCCACCATTCTTGTGAGGCCTCACCTGCAGTACTGCATCCAGCTCTGGAGTCCTCCGTACAGGAATGATATGGACATGTTGGAGCAGGCCCAGAGGAGGCCCACAAAAATTATGAGAGAGAGAGAGCACTTTTACCCTGTGAAGACAGGCTGAGAGAGTTGGGGTTGTTCAGCCTGGAGAAGGCTCCAGGGAGACCCTATTGTGGCCCTTTAATATATGAAGGGGGCCATTAAGAAATACGGAGGGAAGCTTTTTACTAGAGCCTATAGTGACAGGACAAAGGTTAACGGTTTTAAACTGAAAGAGGGTAGATGTAGATGAGATATAAGGAATAAATGTGAGGCTGTGGAGGTTGGAAACATGAGGGGCTGGTGAGTGCAGGGAGGCAGCTCAGTGAGGAACTGAAAGAACATGACGGGCTGACTGGATGCTCAGGGCAGTGAGTGGGTTCCAAAATCTCCAACTGAGCTCCTGTAACTAGCAGCTACTTTTTGACTCTCTCCATATAATGCATAAAATTGCTCCTGTTAACAGGAAAGGGGCCCAAAATGGATTGACTGTGAAGAAGCCAAGTGTCCAAGGAAGGAACATTATAGCAATAGTCCACAGGGAAACTTTGTGCACCTTTTTCTAAAGACTGAATTACCTTGCAACAAACAAAGGAGGCCTTTACCACACACACAAGGCAAAAAGAGACAGAAACAAGACTCACAGAGGGCTACTGCTACTGCATAGTGATGGCAGGCAAGCATTTAAAAATGAATGGGGCAGAGTAAGAAGCCTTGAGATTAAAATTCATATTGCACATGTATTTAAAGACTGAGTTAAGATTTATACATTATCCGCAGTGTTTGCTAACCTTTCGAATGTGTCACTTCAAGGAGCTGCTTTTTGTTGTTTGTATAAGTTAATAACAGTGTGTCATCATGTTACCAAGCCTGCATTCAAAATGTGCAGGCTGTAGATGTAGCGCAGGAACAAGCATGCAGGCAGAAATGCCTAGTGAGTGGTTAGCTGCAGCTGTAGCTGCGTGACAGACATCTCTGTAACAGACTGTGCAACTGGTTACCACATACCTGTGAAGGTCTGGGTTTGGGCAGAAAGCTGGGAATCTTAATTTCATAACTGTATCGCTACTGTGAGCCATGGCATGTTTGGAAAAACTCTTCACTCTGTAAGCATAATAATGCTATGAAGCTTGTTGGTGTTGAAAGTGTTAAAAAGATGCTTAAGGTATTATGTAAATACTTAAAGTCTCATGTAATCACTTCTAATCAGAACTACGCTTTTGGTTTGTCTTATATTCCCTTAAACATAATCCTTTGAGATCTATGTGTGTATGCGTGTATATATGTATGTGAAATACACAATAAATAGCTCTACTGAGGTTCAAAAAAGCCTCATCTGGGTAATGACTCTGAGCCAGACAAAACCAAAAAGAGTGAGCACAGCCAGAATGAAAATTGCCTCTTCCCTCCTCTCAAGCTGACAAATCTTAAGTACTTTGAGCAGCCTTTTTCCTCACTCCCTCATCTGTGAAGACCAGTGATCTATTTCATTTGCCTCAAAGGGCTCTTGAAGGATGTTCTCTTCAATCTATTTTCTCAACCCTGGGGGCACGCAGTTACTGCTGTTCACTCATGCTTTGCGTGTTTAGGTATTGGAAGTACGCATGTACTTTCTGTCATTGTTACAGCGTTCCCATGGAAAACTCTGGGGCAGCCAGTGTGTTCCCGATTCAGTCTCTGCCCACTACCAGCTGTGGAGTCAGCAAGCTCAACCTTGTCTAGGTGGTTACAGAAGCAAGTGGTATCTTTACTAAGCTGATAGCTGACCAATGCGCTGCCTCTCAGGTTCCGATCTGTGCTCAGTGAGATGGAAAAAACACAGTAGGGAACTGGAGGAAGACTGAAACACTGCCTTTGAAATTGCAGCTAGTTCCTCCCAGCAGCATTCCTCAGGGAGCATATGATTGGCATGTGCCAACCCCTGTGACTGAAAAGATGTAGAATGCTTCACTAGCCCAAGTGAAACAGGTCACAAAGGTATCTTCGGCTGTGATTCAGAGAAGGACTTGAGTGTCCTCTGCTTTCTGAGCAGTGCGGCATAAGGCAACAGGACGAATTGACAGGCACAAGATCTGTTGAAGGCTGCCCGTCCTAGCTGTGTACTCAATTCTTGATGTCATGGGAGGGGAAAGGAAGTGGGTTGTAGCACAGGTTTAGCAGTGCTACGGTTGCAACCTGTTAACAGTCCATTGCTGTTGGATTGCTCTGTGCAGGATGAAGACATTAGAATCAAACACATTTTAAATGTAGGAGTCCAGCTTGAGAGACTGATGCAAACCCCCTTGTTAAAACATCTGCTGAACATCAATTTTACTACATCATGTGATAGCAGTATTGTTATATTTGGTGATTTGATACACACTTCAGCAACATGTAGAACAATGCATTGTGGACTGGTCGCCAGTTTGGCATGTGACACCCAGTGTCTGTCTCTTCCTGAAGCTCCAGCTCTTTGGCACAGCCTGAGAGCTGACTTCACACTAATGTGGCAAGAGCCTGGATGCTGTGGGAGCTTTCTGAGGTCCTGCTGGCGACATGGTGGTTTCTGACACTTCTGTCTCTAATGCTGCTTTTGGGGCTGTGCTGAGCCTTGGCCATGTTGCTCTGGAAGGCACGGACAGTTCGGATAGCAAGGATGCAGACCACAAAGCTGGCAAAGTACAAACAGGCAGCAACAACGCCAAAAAGGCCGACGGCTGCATCGCCACCCTGGACCACACAGTTCATGGAGGTGTAACCACGGCGTGCATACAGCCTCTCGCGCCTCTTGCAAACCTCTGTGGAGTTCACCTGGCTGACAAAGTGCAGGTAGAGGCCGACCGCCGCAACGTATGCCGCGCCAGCCAGCAGGTTGAAGGCGCATTCGCCTGCCAGCAGCCCCGTCCTGAGCTGCTGGATGGGTTTTGCCCCCACGACAAGGAAGACAAGGGTAAGTGCTGCTGCTGTTAAACTGAAGGCTACTCCACCATACACACATGGGGCTCGCATCTGGGTGAACTGCATGTCTAGCTCCCTCACCTCCTGGAGCTCCGTGCCCTCAAAGGGGCTATAGGCTGAATTCAGGCTAAAGGAGCTGGTGCCAAAGCCACCAAGGGACGTGAAGCCTGCAACAGAGGCTTGGGCAGCACCCACGCAAATCAGCACCAGGAGGTTGACCATGATTTCCACAAACTTCAAAATGCCTGTAAGGAGCAGAAGGATGGAAATAGGTGTCAAAACCATGTCTTGTGCAAACTGGATATGACACAAGTACACCAAACCCATGGAAAGAGCACTACTACTGTGATACTCCCCTTGGCTACGGCTGCTTTAAAAAAACCCTAAGCATAAGCTGTCGTGGGTACATTTCAGAGGTTGGGCAAATTACTTTTTTAAATTTGTCAGTGTGTTGATAAATGGATCTTCACACGGGGAAAGAAATCCATAAAAAATTTACTGTGCTTATGTTATTGCCAAGGCAAGCACACAGTGATTGTATTTTGGCCTGCAACTACTTGGCATAAACACACTGAGCAAGAAATATCCAGTATGAACAAAATGCTGAGGTTAAAGCTGACAAAAACCTAGAAGCTTCTAATGGCTTAAAAAAATTGGGCAAGTTATTTAGGTCCTTTAAAATGTCTTTACTGCTTTAACTTACACCTCCTTTTTGTCTAAGCGTTTGTTAAACGTATTATCTAACCAGCTGCAACTTCCACTTCATCTCCTTCAGAGATAAAAATCTCTTCATAGATCTGGAGAAGCAGTTCCCAATTGCCCAGAAAATGAGGAGGGAAGGAGGAAAAACTCACTTTATATGCAAAGGTAAGCTAAGTGAATTTGCTACCGGGTCATTTGTTCTCTTCCACACCCCCACATTCAGAAGAAAGGCTTACGACTTCTGAGCTGATTCTTCTTTTTCTTATGTTTTGCTACTGATAAAGGTAACTGCGGTTTTCTAAGGCGGGGGGCGGGGAGGGAGTAGATAAATGACTTCTTTTTGTAGTAGCCACCTGTCAGGAAGGTGCAGCATCTGTTAGATGAATCTGATTATTCTGTGACAGCTCACTAGGGGTCAGGCTAAGATTAGTAAACATGACAGATGTTGAAGCGTAGCATAGCTGGAGTTGCCTATTCGGGAACTGAAAATCCCCAGTGTATCATGTCTGCTGCTCCTCAAGTTCTGAAATTGGTTACAGAATTGTGAATCTTAATTCTTCCATTGCAGTCTGACAGCCAAGACCATAAGATGCTCAACAGAGCATCTTTTAAAGTGGGGCTGGATCTACAGTTTGCATACAGACTTCCATTTTATGCTGCTAACATTGATCAGCATGGCATTTTCCTCTTGAGCAATGGCTCAGTTGCTGTCAAGGCTGTAATGCCCTTGAAAACAAAGGGATGAAGCAGCACACTAGACAATTGGACAAATTCCTCTCGTCTTGCCAGATGCTTCTAACCACGATAGCTAGTGACAGCCACCATGAAGGATTATTGGATATTCCCATTCTGCCCCTTCTTATTTCCTCCAGACAGGGCTGAGGTAATGAGCACCTTCCTGCTGCCACTTGCTCTTCACAGGAAGATGCTTGCACTGCTTTGACAAGGGTCTTTGGCCACTTCAGAAGCTCCTGCTTTCCCCGGTCCCCAGATTAGTCCCCTCACTTCTCCTACTGCAGGTAGGTACAGGTAGGTACCTCCTAAGTAGGTAGGTACTGAGCCCATTCACATCAGGGCCTTGCAAACCACTCCAGAAGCACAAAGGCGAGCAATGGTAATAGCGGTAATACCTGAGAACAGCATATCTGAGGCTCATTCAGCATGTTTCAGTTTGTGTGTGTGTGTGTATAGACAAGCACATATATTATAGACTTCATACCCTAAAAGGAATTAGGTAAAGCAGGCAGAGAAGACAAAGTGCTATTGCTGAGAAGGAACTAAACGTGCAGTTCTGTCTATGTGTTCTTCAGAGGTGATGCTGATTTTTGCATGACAACATGCCTTTTCTTTGACCATTCCACACAACCATTTCTGTGAAGCAGGTCAATAACAATGCTGGTTACCAAATCTGTTCAGGCGGCTTCAAGTATTTCGAAGGAAATATCTGCGAAGCTAAATGTAAAGAGAAATTTAAATCCATGAGGCAGATTTGGAACTCCTTGTACCAAATTCAAACAATGCAGCCAAATGACTCAACGTTTTTCATGGGTACAGAACCATCACTTTACCAGGACTGTTCAAAATATTTTGAAAGAGTAATAGCTGCACCAGGACATCCACTGGAACTGGATCAAGTACTTTTTGTTTACTCATTTGAGCTGTATAATATGCCTTCCAAACACAGGGAGTCAATGTAGGCCCTCAGGGCCCTCGGACAGTGTTGCACACAGAAGGCCACTTCCCTTTTTAAGGGCTGACTACTGTTTTCACAGAAACTGTTCCATCAGGAAGCAGTTCTTACAAGTCTACAGGGAGGAAAGACCATTTGATTAAGGGAAACATAATTTTAAATATGTCTGGGAAGTTGGGAATTCATGACCAGCCCAGCTTTCTTCTACTGTTGTCTTCAAAATTTCCTTTTCCTCTATGACTGGTGAGGCACTCTGACCTGCTGAGCATCAGCTTTTCCTGTACATCACCTTGCTGAGCTTTAGAAAAGGCAATTTTCTCTTGTCAAAGCAGTCAGCACCTGCTGCTAACCTCCCCACATTTGTAATTGCCCCCAGTCCCCAATGATGCTGTTCCAAAACCTCCTATGTGTTCGCACAAATTCTGCATGCAACCCCTTTATTTCACTGCGCTGACTGCCAGTACCACAGTAGGGCTGTCTCTCTTCTCATGCGATAACACATAATCAGTGCAGGTCCACTGTATTTTTAACTGCAGCAGTAGATGCTTTCATGGCATGCTTGAAAAATTCCCTTAGACAGGGCGTTCAGGTTGGGCAGGTTTGGCATGTACCTGAACAGTTTTCACACACACCTGCTACAGAATTGATTAGAGTAACTTAACAATGGAGAGAGGTTCATTAGTATTTACTCCACCAGTTACTTACATCACATGTATCGACTTTAAAAAAATCCAACACCACCACCACAACAGAAAACATGCAATAACAAAGCCTCCTGTATTAAAGAAAATCCTATCATGATAAGCAGTATGTAGAACGAAGCTGTGAATTACAGGTCTACAAGGAGAGTCAGCAGGGCTTGTGAAAGTAGCAGACAACTAGTGGAAATCCCTAAACCCTTGTACAACTGTCAGGGCTTTGATGGAAATATTAATGTTCAGATCTTGACAGGTCCTCCCAAAAGCCTCGTGCAACCTTGATCTGTGATAGTTACAAGCTGATACTTAATCCTACTATACTAGTATAAACACGATAGACAGACTTGAGAAATCAGGAATAAAAGGACAGTGAAGTTTTAGGTCTCAGCTCTGTCAGCGTATGCTAATGCACACTTATTGGCAGTGACCTATGTCAAGCAGTGAACTGCTGGCAGAAAGGGCTGAGTTAAAAGCCACTCTTCTGAGTCTGTCTTTCTTGTCTTGTCATTCTTGCTTTCACAGGCCAGTTAGCTATGTCATCTTAAGAGTTATAGCTGCAGAAACTAGGCTGCCAATAGGTCTTCCTGCAGGGAAGTTACTTACTTTGGGGCCTACAAGGATGCTGGAGAGTGACTCTTCATCAGGGACTGTAGTGATAGGAGAACTAACCCTCCCCATACTGAGCAACAAGCAACAAGCCTCGAGTCCGGGCTCCTGGATTTCCATTTCCTTTCCCATGCTTCTTTCCTGCACTGACTTTCAGCACTGAAGGTGAGAACGGCTGCAATTTAAAAGACAGTGGTTGTTGCCAGAACTTTCCAGATAATTGTTTCATTCATCCCATAAAACCTCAATCTTATGGATAGTGATGGACAGTAAATTCAATGTATCATATTTGTTAACTTTGCTTGAATCCAGTCTTTTTTTGCTGTGAGCAGGCTTCCTGCTATAACGAACAGCAGCCTTCCAGTACTATTAATGTCCTATTCATTTTTTCTTTCCCTTCTGTATCAGGTGCATGCTGGGCTATTGCCACGGTATTAACTGATCAATGGGGTTGTCTTCTGTCAAATGGTGGGCTAAAACTTCCAGCAAAACAGGCAGGGAGGCTGTTAAGGGTACAGATCCACAGGCAGCTGACCTTACTCTAACAAACAGCTACCCTTGGCTGGGCAGTCACCACTTTTCTCCCCTGCTCAGTAATAACTCTGGTCTAGCATTAAGCCCTTCCGAGAGCTGTTTCAATAAATTAAAATAACAGGAAACAATTCAACTCTTTTCTTGTGTGCTGCTGGGTTGTTTTTTTTTTCCTGCAACTTTAGCAACTTGAAGTGACTCACAGAGTATCTGATGAGCAATCGTGCTGGCGTAAGTTTAGCAGGGGAAATAACAGAGCCAGAACCAGAGAAAGACCAGAAACTCTACAGGTGAGGTGAGCTGTTAAATCTGTATGTTCTGCCTCATAAAACTACACTGTGGCTGACTGTGTGGTACCCAGTAACTCAACTATGTGCTCAGGTCTCATGAGATTTTTCTGCAGGCACTGCTGCAGGATGGCGCCAGTGTTCAGGTGTCAGGATCACAGTGTGTGTACATAAAGTAAAATAACCAATTCATGTTTGTTCCTGTGTTTCCGCAACTGTCAAATTTCTGGCTGTTTGTGTCGAGCTCCCCTCCCACGAGGACCTGACTAATAGAGGCCTTCAAAGCGTCTCCCTCCACTGTCTCTTGGCACAGCAGTCACTTTTTTCCTTTGTTGACTGCACGTGGACTCTCTCCTGTCTCTTTTGGTATCATTCCCCCCTCATCCGTTAACATCCCTGTGTCCTTCTAAGATAATTAATGTCTTTCATTCTCCATTCTAGTTTGCTTTCTCCCTCTGCTTCCTTTGCAGTAACACCAGGACCAGCAGTACCCAGCCGGCAGCCCCAAGGGGTGCCCACTTCCCCCCTCGGCCACCTTGACAGCAGTGGCAGGGCAGCAGTGCTGGTCAGTGGTGCCTGTGCTGCACCCCATTAGGGGTCGCTCCAGGAGAAGGGATGAGGGGAGTTAAGAGGCTAACCACACACATTAAAACTCATTCTCCCAGCCTTCCTCACTGAAAATTGTCTTTGGTTTATTTCCCAGTTCGGGTAACTTTCCGCTTTTCAGAGGTATTTCTTTTTTTACCCCCAAAGAAGCGGACACGTATTTTGACCATATACAGTGACTTACAAAAGCAGCTGTCAGTCCTGAAAAGGATCTCAAAAGCTGAACTTCTCTTGGCAGTGCAGGTTTGGCATTCCCCAGAGTGTAAAGGCACAGCTCAATGTGCAGCTTTGGTCACCTCTCTGCTGAACTGAGCCGGTGATGGGAGGAATAGATGAGGAGGAAGGGGGAGAAAACACCAAAGGGAAGAGAGGTTTTGTTCTGCTTCAGGAAGGGGACAAAAATGTGACAGAAGTGGGGAGGAACCAAAACAATGCAGGACAACTGAACAAGGGGTATGAAATGGAGACAACAGTTGCAACAGATTAAAAATACTACACCTGGATGCAAGGTAATAAAACACCTTGCTAACAGTATTATTGCCCTCACGTATACCAGTACAAAGCAAGATCTTACTGAAACCAGTAACAAGAATTCAACATTCAACCACCTTCACCCTTGCAGGATCAGGGCAATACACAGCTTTGTCATAAACAAACAAATCTCTCCCCCCCGCAAACCCCCACCCCACCACTGTTTTTGTAGGTCTCTGTGTTCTTCAGCCAGCAGTGGATTTAGCTTTCACTGAGTTACATTAAAATCTCCCTAATAGAGTAATGTTCAAAGGCAGAAAAAAACCACAACCCAGCCCTAAAACACAAGAGTTAGGCAATGTAACACCAACAGAATCTTGGCTTTTCAAAGGACCCGAGGGAACTATGTACTCAGAGCCAACTGAATTTAAATGGCATGAAAGTGCCCAACACATTTATGCGCATTTGAGATATCGATCTTACTGGAAATTGTTGGAAAAATAGTTAAAACTGGGAAAATTAAATGATTTATGGGCTTGAGAAAGAAGCCCTTTTATTATCATTTAACAAGTTGTTCCTCTTTAGTCAAGATAATCACTTCATTGGGAAATCTCAAAGGATGACCCGCCTTGGTTTTAATGATTCAGAAGAGCCGTACGTTCACACAGTGCTGCGATCCAAACATATTGTCCTGTTTTTTTCTGTGTATCATCTTCCCTTAAAGACCTACTGTCCCACCTGCTCTATTCCTTCTGCTTAATCCCCTCCCATCCTCTAAATAGTGCTGTCCAATTTCCACAGGAAAGGGTGGACTTCATTTGTAGAACTACTGCATCGGCCTCTATCCCCATGGCTTCCACCACTGTATGACACTCAGGTTTACTTGCCATCAAGGCACAGTTTCAGCACAACCCAGCCCCCGCCTGGGAACAAACAGCTTTGGTTTACTCGTTCCCAGTAGTTCTTTAAAGCATCACTTCTAGCACGTTCTTGATCTCTCTCCTGTTAACAGAGCATTAGTCATCTTCCATAATTTTGGAGAGGGTGGGAAGCAAAAAGTCTTGCATTAAACTGTAATGTTTGGCAATACTGATTTAAATACAATGGCTCTAAAAAGCTGTACATGCATCTGTAGTACTGGTAGGTTTCTACACAGTCACCTCACGTTCTGCCTTTCAGGAAACGGTCTTTCTTCTTCGTAATGTACTGGTAGTTCCTTCAAGCAGTAAACAAATACCTTGGTATTGAAACAAACTTGTGGGAGGTTTGTTTTTTTTCTTAAGAGTTCAGAAAACAATGAACCACTCTTGTTCCTTATGCCAACTTTCCATCGCCACTCCCTCCGTTTGAACTGAGACTGAGCCGCCTTTAGAAAGTGCAAAGATAGGGGTGTTATTGCTCTTTAAGCAATCATAGTCTGTTTAAAGGTAGGTCAGGTTGGAGGCACTTGTGAATCTTAGCTTCTCATTCACTGCACCAGTTGTGGGTTGTCACACTTGGTGAGCAACATTCCTGACTGGGTAGATTTTTCTCCTTTAAGTAAGCCAACGTGACCTGCTCAAGGAAGAGAGCTACGTGCAATAGGTAGTCAGTGCGCTGTATCAACTAGCTTTGAGAGCCACTTTTTAAAGAGTTTTTCTTGGTTCCCAGAATTTGGGCCAGATGTGGGGAAGACAAACCCAGTGGTCTCAGAGGAAAGATGATGCAGCTCCTGTTCTATACTGGTAGAGAGTTAAGATTTCCCAGGAGGGAGGCACGGGCTAGAATCTAACACATATCCAACAGCTAACATCAACTTTGACAGTATGATCAACTTAAGTGAGTCTTCCCAGTTATAGTTCTCCCTTCTCTAAAAACAATAGTGTACCTGTTAGAACAATGCCAAAAGTTGGATGAAATAAAGATGTGGGCAGCGAGAAGTCCCATATGTTGGCAGGACAACAGTTTTCTAAAGGTAACATTTGGCATCTGCAGCTCGCTCAGCTCCCCTACATGTTTTTATAGCGCTAATTGCTCATGGCCATTTGTATTTCACAGCAAACAGGACTTACCACCAAGTGAAATACTTTAAATTCAGAACAGGAAGGATACCTGCAGCTTTGTCACTGCATCTTGTTACTGCACAATTTTAATTAGGCATTTTGAATAACTGGGATAATTTCAATCTGTACAGTTCTGTCTAATTCCCACTACTAATATCCTCTGTCTTCACAATTACAAGATTAAAAACTTATTGGCAGATTCAGTCTGTTAGTCACACTATATTTAAAAATACTTTGTAACAGATAGGAAGGGGAAGCCACCTAATTACAATGAGACTATAGGGGACCTCAGTGTCCCCTTCTTACATAGAAATACATTGAAATTAACTGCTGGAGGAACAGTGCATGACAGCTTTGAGCCCAGTGTAAAGGAGCTAAGCACGGCAGACTGCAGGGACAAAATGTGAATATAGTGGGCTACAAAATACACCAGTTTCTAATCCTATGGGTGCCTCCACCGAAACATAAGCATCCTTCTGACCACTCCTGAAAAGACGTAACATGTGCTGCTGAACATACTTGTCAAATGTTTTTTTCATACACAAAGCAGGTTACCTGCATTATGCACATTTAATGACCCTTCAGTGGTTTATAGGTGGTCTTCTACTCCAGTCCAATGCCTCTTGCAGACCACTGCTTTCCCGCAACATCTCCTCAGCACTGGAAGGGATACAAGTGCTCTGCAAAATATTTTTCCCCTCCTGCTCTCATGTCTGAGTCCAAGAAGAATGGTATCAGGACATCACAGAGCAACATAACAGCAGCAGTATAACAGTTATGAACAATGGCATTAACTCAAACCAAGCATCTACTAGTGTGAACCCTGTATTCAGGGTGACTTTTCATCTCAGTATTTTTTCCAGTCTGAGTATTTGCCAGCATTCATAGCTACAGGAAAAACAATTGACTGTGTTTTAGAAAAACAAAAGCTTATAGATGTTTACATTTCAATTAATGTTGGCTTGTTCATGCATGAATATATCCTGGAGAACGTAATTGTTACTCCCTAATTCTATTTCCTCCTCCAAATAAATTCAGTTCGATATTTCCTCCCGGCTATGCTTGAAATTGGAGACTTTTCTTCTTGTTACAAACCGTAATGCCATCTTTTTCTGAGAGGAAATTGGTCTGAAGGTTTCAACAATTATGTATGTTAGAATGTAGGCTAAAGGCCTGATTGTTTGGAAGTGCCTACAATATGCTTAAGAAATCTGACACTATTCATGGTGCAAAGCTGTATTCATGGCAGCAAAGAACAGGGATTCAATTATACTTGCTCTCCCACAAACTGTTTTCTAACCTTTTTAGTGCTGTCTCCCTTAAATGCCAAGCGGGTTGAAGAATTTTTAAAAAATAAAAAGTTATTAGCTCAGAAATGATGACCAGCACAGCACAGTCCTACACAAGGCAAAAGGGCAGGCATTTCCTGAGTCGCACACTGATTGAGGATGGGAGAAACTTCAGTTTTAGGAAGCATTATCCTGGAATTGCATTGTCCCATCTCTTTCACACCAACATACACAATAAAATGAGAAGTTTTCAAGGTCGAGTGACCAAGTATCTATGACTAATTTAAGATCGACCATCCACTCTTCTGTCAACTCAGATTCCAGAGGAGAGCTCACTCTTTACTGGTCCAAACTCTAATGGCCCTCCTAAGTTTGCACTCTAGTACATTATTTGAGAGGATGCATAATTAGGTGCCTTGTATGATCCAGCCACATGATCCTACTTGGATGGTTTTCCACAGGTATTGTCATAAAGCATTTTAACAGACTTTTTCCTTCTGTTTTCAAGAGGAAAGGATTAAAAAAAGAGAGGAATGTTTTGAAGTTTCTTAGATGGTATCAAATGTTCCTACCAGAAAAAGGGGTCAGTATCAGTTGTTTTTTCATTAGATTTGGGTTGGGTTTATTTTGTTAATGGGGGGGGGGGGGAAGAGGTGGTGATTAGGGAGGGAAGGTGGGAATAACAAAGGTAGGAGAAGAATGTCCTTTTTTCTGCAGCTGCTTGCAGCTAAGGCGTTTGAAGGATCCCTGCAAAAATAACCGCCTGTTTCTGAAACTCAGCTTTAGCTTTTTGGGCTATTGCTGGTGGAAAGCATGGATGAGGAGGCTGTATCTGGGTGAAGCAAATACTCTTCAGAGCTCTGACTGTTTAGAACTCCTCTCTAGTATGCCAAACTGGTCAACATGCACAAAGAGCATAAGTATATATTTTTTTGGAACAAAACCCCAACAAAACAAACCCATAGTGAAAGCAGAGTGATGTACAGTCAGGAACTAAAGATCACATTTCAGCTGTTGCTTTGGAGAAGACTGTGGTACATCACTTGATTTCCTGGCCTTGTTTGATACCAGTTTATTTGAGAATTATGGTGATCGGGAAGGGGAAATTTCACCAGAGTGCTGATAAATCACTGGCAAAAGGTAGAGATGGTTAAGAAGTATTTACGGTAACTTTTCTTGCTGTAAGAAGTTGCAGCTCACACATACTGACTTTTTAGTAAACAATTCATGCAGCTTTTCATTTATAACACTTACTACGACTGCAGGGAATACAGAATTCTGCAAAATGGCTCTAGAAAATTCTGCCAAATCTTGGTACTTTCAAAAATTAAACAGGGCAGTAAAGTGCTCAATCTTAACAACCTCCAGTATATTTTCATTTTTTGAAATAAAACTGCTAATGAAAGGTTTTGGGTTTTTTTCTACATGATCTCTTTTTCCTCCTCCACTGCAAGCTCAGACATTAAATTTTTGGAAAATACTGAGCAATACTTGGGGGAAGGGTGGGAGTGAAATCATCATCGTCAACTGATGCATCCAAAACTAGGACATTTTGAAAATGTTAATGATGCACTGAAATAATGAGAAGCAAATGCAGGGGAAAAAAGCACAAACCAAACCAAACCAGCAAGTCATATTAAGCTATCCATAAGTCTAAACAACCAGTGAAACTGTAAACTAAATATAACTTGCCACTTCATTTTTCTAAAGCTGTGATAAAATAAGGCATGGAGTTTTCTAGAGTTTCTCAAACAAGTTAAAATAATTTAGTATTGTTGAAGAAGAAACTGCTGATATGATTTTATCAGGGATAAAATATCAGTATGGCTCTGTATGTTTAAATATGCTTTACTAACTATTGGAGTTAAATCTAGACGAAAAACAAACTGCAGACAAATACACAGAACGTACTTACAGGAGGCAATGGTTCAGCTCACTCTAAAATTGTTCACATATTCACATTCAGAGAAATATTAAGAGCAAAGCGAGTGTATTATTCATCTTTCATTCATGGAGTGAAGAAATAATCTAACATTATGTATTTTAATTTACTTTCAACAACTAAACTCTTTGTTTGTCTCTCTACTGGAGAGCACTGAAAGGCTGTTTATAGACTTCAGCCAAAGACTTTGCACCTAACTGCATGTTTCAACTCAGACTGCAGTGGGCCCTTCCTACAAACAAGGTGAGAATGCTCATTGACCTGGAAGAGGGAAAACTTTAAAGGAGTAAT